>NC_056731.1:316980682-317288182 GCF_019279795.1 Protopterus annectens
ATGATTAAGGTATCATTTTAAAGTCGACATTCATACTAACAAATTAAATTCAAATTGCATGGGTCTGCATGGTACATTGACCAAGATATTGTGCTTTGCTTTTCCAAAAAGGTAAAAAATATGTACAATATCAATATTCCTTGCCAAATATTTAATAATGACTTTGATATGCACTATCAACATTTACACTGTTGGAAAGGTCAGTGTCTGCTGAACAACTTTCATGTTTACATTTTTAGTCTAGCTCTTATAGTTAAAGAGTTATGAACATTTGATGTGAGAGTGTTCAATCTCGCCTTTGTTCTTACACATGGGTTCGGAGCCGATCCTCGGCTCCGTGCCGGCCGACTGCAAGCTCTGCATCGAGAAAAAAGCTCGAGGACATCCAATACCCACAATCCCCCTCTGCCTTTACCTCAGATCTAGTTTGCCGCTGCTGCATACGCATCGCTGGAGACTAGCTCGAGGCTTTACAGATAAGATTTTTATCTATTCTGTTTAAATTTCAAAAATTTTCTTTCAATCTAGTTACTTAAAGTATAAGAGTTAGGTGTGTGAGTGGATTAGGAATTCTCGGTACCTTAGAATAAGTTTAACTTAGTTAACTTTCGGGTATAGAGTTTTTCGGGGCCTACCACCCCTACTTGGACACTTGTGACTAGAAACTTGTTGTAGTCTTGCTTTTTAAGCAGTTATCACGGATTTGACACTTTTGACTAAAAACTTGTTGTAGTCTTGTTTTTAGCTATTTTCAAACGGACTCTTTATTACCGGATTTGACAACTGTTACTGGATTTGACTTTACTGGACTGGACTGTCTCTTTCATTTGTCAGTATGTCTGAGAAGATAAAATCTGGCTTTAAACGTTGTCAGTGTGGCCAAAAAATGTCGGTCACAGACAACCACAGTTCCTGTGTCTACTGTCTTGGCCCTCTCCACTTACGAGAGGACTGCTCTATTTGTCACTCTTTTAGTGGGAGGGTCATGACAGATAGGCGCAGGAAACTGATGGATAGAGGATTGCTGAAACCCTCTTTCCAGGAGGCTCTGGATGCTTCAGACCAGGCATCCAAGTCTTGAAGGATCGGCGGCGGAGCCAAAGTCATCGGCTCCGAGCTCTTCGAGTCTAGTTAGATCACCGGTTCCACAGACTTTGGGGCCGAGTGTTCAACTGTTGGCAGTTTCCGAGCCTCGAGTCTTGGAACCGGTGACGGAGCTCCCTCCACCGACTCTGTTGAGGTCGGCTCCGTCTTCGATCCCTTCGACTCGTTCTTCTAGGCCCCTTTCCGACACCGACGTGGACCGTGTGGTGCAGAAACTGATGGAGCATACGGCCCTGTCCAAGCTTATTTCGGTCTCCTCTCAGTTGATGTCGAGACTTGAAGGCCTGCCACTATCTCCATCTGTTCCTCCTCCGAGACCTGTTCAGTCTTCGGAGCCGGAAGAAGCTGACCTGATGATTGTGGAGCCCTCGGTGCCAGAACCGTCCTTTTCTCGGTCGGCACCGTTTACCTCGACTCCATCCGATCCGGTACCGAAGTCTCGGGGCCGAAGATCCGTCCTTGGTTCCGGGACCGAGAGTCGGACCGACGTTTCGGTTCCGACGCTCCCTCTCGGGGCCTCGCACGGATCGATTCGGTTCCGTCCTCGGGTCGGTGCCTTCGCTCCTGTTTCGGGATTCTTCCCATTTCTTGAACCGGGGATACCTCGACTCGGGATCCCGGGGCCTTCGACCTCATGAGGAAGGTGTTGTCTACCCAGACAACCACATCAGCAGGTACAGCTTCTCCTCCCCACAAAGGACCGTTATCCTCCTCTGCACCCACGGCTACGTCCAAGCGTCGGGCACCAGTGTCTCAGCCACCCCTGGAGGGTGCCCCCTCTTCCTCGGAGGCTTCTTCGGATGCTCCCCACGAAGAAGTTCCTAGGAAAAGACTGTGTAAGAGGAGACACTTGGATTCTCCACAAGAATCCTTGACATCTGATACTGATTTAGATGAGTCAGAAGGGTCCCCTAAGTCACCTACAGAGGATGTCTCTTTTTCTGACATCTTGGAGATCCTAAAACATAGAGGTGATTGGCAAGCCCTCCCCCCTTCTGAGGATGAGTCAGTGTTGCTGAAGGCATTTGGTGCCCGTCCTTCCTCCTCCTGGGTCACTCCGCCCTTTGATGAGTTAATGGAATTAATTGCTCGAAGGGCGTGGGAGACTCCTGACACGGTGGAACCAGTCCCTAGGAAGCCAAATAAGTACATCACGGCACCACAGGACAAAGCTTACCTCACCAAAGGAGTTCCAGTAGACGCCATGGTGGTGGCAGCGGCCACGAAAAAGGAGATGTCGGAGTCTTACTCATCTGTCCATCCGCCTAACAAAGATTCTAGGACCATGGACAGATACGGGAAGCGCATTTTCAGTTCAGCGGCTTTTTCCATGCGTTCCCTGAACTATTTAACTCATTTTACACGTTTACAGAGGGATCTAGTCAAAGAGTTGGGAGATACCCTCCAGGGTGCTACAGATGCCGCTGTCTCAGAGAAAGTTACAGCGCATCTCAACACCCTTACGTCCATTGTGAACTCATCCATGAGGCTGATATCCTATGCAGCCGAAGGATCGAGTAGGGCAGCGGCTTCAGCGATTGCTCTTCGTAGGCAATCCTGGATGCGCTTATGTTCATTTGCAGAAGCCTTCAAGTCTTCCTTTACTAACGCCCCATTTGATGGAGCCACACTTTTTGGCCCTAAAGTAAAGGAGACCCTTACCCGGTGTGAACAGGAGGGAAAGACTCTGTCTGCTGTCGGAGTCCGTTTTTCCACCCCTTCCAGACCGTACCCCAAAGGGCAACGTGGTGGGAAAATGTGGTTTCGAAAACACCAAGGATCTTTCCCAAACACACAGGGTGATGGCCCTCTAGAGGCAGAGGGGGCAGAGGTGGAAGACGCCGCCTGGCGGCAGAGGGGTCCACAAAACCAAGGTGACAGGGATAACCTCCTGGCAAACCTTTCAGCACTCCTGAGAGGAGGCCCGACTGTCCTGCTCTGGAGGCAGTCGGGGGTCGCTTAGCTTTATACCCTCAGGCCTGGCAAAACCTTTCTTCAGACAATTGGGTAAAAAGCATTGTTACCAGAGGTTACAAAATCCCATTTCTATCCACACCCATTCCAAAGAGAAAACTCCCAGATGTACCACCCCATCTGCGAGAGCCAGCAGCTACAGAAATTTCAAAGCTGCTAGAAAAAAGAGTCATCCAACCAGTCCCGGCGGACCAAATAGGATTCGGAACTTACTCAAGGTTCTTTTTAGTTCCAAAGAAAACAGGGGACTGGAGGCCAATTCTCGACCTAAGTCATTTAAACACCTTTGTCAAGAAGGAAAAGTTCCGGATGGTCACGCTTCAATTGATTCTTCCATTCTTAAAGAAGGACGACTGGATGTGCTCAATAGATCTGAAGGACGCATACTACCACATCAAAATGGCCAGGGCGTCCAGAGATCATCTGCGCTTCCGGCTGGGAGCCAGTCACTATCAGTTTCGAGTCCTGCCCTTTGGTCTGACCACAGCCCCCAGGGTCTTCACCAAATGCATGGCAGTGGTAGCGTCTCATCTGAGGCGCCTAGGATTCCAGGTGTTTCCGTATCTGGACGACTGGCTCCTGTCTGCCACCACCAGGCGTCAACTGATACAAGCCAGGGATTACACCCTACAACTTTGTACACACCTTGGCATCTCAGTAAATTTCGAAAAATCGTTGCTACAGCCATCACAGCATATCTTATTCATAGGAACGGAATTAGATACGCGTCAGTCAGTTCTAAAACTTCCTACAGAAAGAATAGTAGCACTTCAATTCAACATTTCCCTTCTTCTGTCGTCCAGGAAGTCCCCAGCAAAAATTGTTCTGAAAGTTTTGGGTCTCATGGCAGCTTCTCTCATTGCGATACCATTGGGAAGACTGCACATGAGAGTGCTACAATGGCTTCTGTTTGCACAATGGTCATTCCAACAACTTCCACTGACTCACGAAATATTGATAACGAAAACATGCAAATCACACCTAATGTGGTGGTTACAGACTTGCAACCTATCCAGCGGAAGACCGTTTGTGCTACCCACCGTCAGCGGCGATAACCACGGACGCTTCCCTGATAGGGTGGGGGGGCATCTTTCAGGGACAGACAGTCCAAGGCGAATGGACCAATCTGGAGTACAATCTGCACATCAATGTTCTGGAGTTGAGGGCAGTGTTTTGGCGTTGCAACACTTTGCTCCCCTTCTTCCTCCAGGGACCATTGCAGTTCAGACAGACAACATGTCCGTAGTCTGGTACATAAACAAGCAAGGGGGAACCAGGTCTTACCAACTATGCAGAGAGGCCATGAGAATTTGGCAATGGGCAGAGTCCACCGTCGCTTTCTGATCGCAACGCACATCCGGGGGTCATCCAACGTCATAGCCGACAGGCTGAGCAGGGCAATACTATTGCCTCACGAGTGGTCCCTCAAGCAGTCAGTTGCGAGAAGGATTTTTCAAATGGGGCCAGCCTACCTGCGATCTGTTTGCGTCTCCAATGAACGCCAAATGCAGGAGCTACTTTGCCCTATTACCCCTCCAGGGAAGTCCCAGGGACGCTGGTGCACGATTGGCCCCCGGGTCTCCTATATGCTTTTCCTCCATTTCCCCTGATTGCAAAGTTTCTACAGAAAGCCAACAACCTTCAGAGGACTATTATTCTCATTGCTCCGTTCTGGCCTCGTCAAATTTGGTTCCCCTTTCTATTGCATCACCGCATTCGGGGACCTTGGATGCTGGACCCAGAGCCAGATCTACTGACTCACTCGTCAGGAGTTCCTCACCCATCTCTAGAATCTCTCCATCTAGCAGCTTGGCTGCTCCGCTTCTAGCCAGGTCGGTTCCCCTTACTTCGGCGGTTCAAGATATTTTAGTAGCTTCTCATAAAGTTTCCACTATTAAGACTTACACCAGTAAGTGGAAACGTTTTGTCTTCTGCACGGAGTCACATCAATTGGACCCTGTTACAGCTCCGTTGAACAAGGTCTTAGAATTCTTGACTGAATTATTTCATGCAGGAGCTTCCCCGGCTACTTTAAGAGTACAGTTAGCTGCCATTTCTAACTATCATGTAGAAGAAAGTGGTGCGTCTATTATGGCTCACAGACTTTGTAAAGCCTTTTTAAAAGGTTCTTTTCACATCAGACCACCAGTCAGAAGTCCGACATCACCGTGGAATTTGAACTTATTGCTTTCTAAATTGATGTTACCACCCTTTGAACCAGCTTCAACTTGCACTTTGAAATTTTTGTCATGGAAAACATTATTTCTAGTGGCCATTACATCTGCTAGACGGGTGTCTGAGCTTCAGGCCCTATCGGTCAAACATCCTTATTTAATTTTTCATTCTGACAGAGTATCCCTACGCACTAATCCATCTTTTCTTCCCAAAGTTTGTTCTTCTAGTAATATTAATCAGTCCATCGAATTACCCACCTTCTTTAAAGACCACTCTAATAAATTGGAGTATATGTTGCACAAACTAGACGTCCATAGACAGCTCAGATTTTATTTGGATAGAACGAAAGATCACAGGAAATCTGATCAACTATTTGTAGCTTTTGCTGATAGCAGAAAGGGTCTTGCAGTTACGAAACGAACTCTTTCTAAGTGGCTAACTGACTGTATCATTTATGTTTATGAAGCTTCTGACCAAACACTAGCAGCAAAACCCAGAGGACATTCTACCAGATCAGTTTCGACATCTTTGGCTCACGCAGCTCGCTTACCTTTAGACACTATTTGTGCGGCTGCTACTTGGGCTAAACCACATACTTTTATCACTCATTACAAAGTGGACAGGGTTTCTAGGGATAGGGCAACCTTTGGTTCCACTGTGCTCAAGAACGTTCTCCCTTGAGTTCCTCAGGATCATGGAGCTAGGACGCTACCCATGTGTAAGAACAAAGGCGAGATTGAACACTCTCACATAAAGAAGTTATGTCCTTACCATAACGTTCCATGTGGAGTGTTCATCTCGCCTTGGTTATTACACTCCCACCCATCCCACCCTTAGGAAGAACGTTCGATTTGGTGCCTGGTCTGGAGTATTCTCCTTCTGCTGTTGCAGTATTAGTGTTACTATCATACTTTGGTAGGTTGTATATATGTACACTTATGTATATAGTTGGCATGTGTGAGTGCTTTATGTCTGGTTTGCTTGCAAACTAGATCTGAGGTAAAGGCAGAGGGGGATTGTGGGTATTGGATGTCCTCAAGCTTTTTTCTTGATGCAGAGCTTGCAGTCGGCCGGCACGGAGCCGAGGATCGGCTCCGAACCCATGTGTAATAACCAAGGCGAGATGAACACTCCACATGGAACGTTATGGTAAGGACATAACTTCTTTTTTTCTGTATTGTATTAGAAATGGATTTTCTGAAAATGAGCTCAGGCTGCACTGTTGTTCCTATGGTGGAATTAAGCAGGCAGCTTTTTCAGAGCTGCTTCGGAGTGAATGAGTTAAGCATGGGGCTATACAGTTGGTACCAGAAGAGGAAAAGGGACAAGGTTCTACTCAAGACTTTTCATGGTACCCAGAAAAGACAATTCATGGTGTCCTATCCTGGACCTGTCTACTCTAAACACCTTTTTGGAGATTCCAAAATTCAAGATACTGACTCTTCACCAATTGCTTCCTATGCTAGGCAAATATGCCTGGTTGGCAACACTAGATTTAAAAGAAGCATACCTGCACATCCCAATCAGGGAATCTTGCAGAAGATACCTTCGCTTCAAAGCAGGCAACACGCACTATCAGTTCTCTGCACTGCCCTTTGGCTTATCTGTTGTGCCCAGGGTATTCACAAAGTGCCTAGCTCCAGTTATTGCATTTTGCAGGCAAAGAAATATTCAAATATACCAATACCTGGACAATTGTCTAATTCAGGCAGAAAGTCAGGACATACATTTGAAGCATCTGGCCTTTGTACAAAGGGTTCTAACTTGTCTGGGGTACACCATAAATTAAAAGTAATCTCACCTGGTACCCTGTCAACAAATTATATTCCTGGGAGCAAGCTTGAATACAACTTCCCAGATGGCTTACATCACGCCAGAGAAACAAATTCATTTGACAACCTACTTCAAACAAGTGGCCACAAAAACCCTGCTATCTGCAAGACAAATACTGCAAGCTTTGGGGTTCATGGCCTCCTGCATTCTTCTAATTCCATATGCAAGACTGCATATGAGGAAACTACAGTGGTTTCTAAAAAGCTTATGGTGTCAACATTCCCAGGATCTAGAAGCAATGATTCCTATCATTCCTTGCCTACGCCTAGCATTCCTTTGGTGGGCAGAGGCCTGCCACCAAACCAAGGGACTACCTTTCACACCACCCCCTGCCGCCCAAACCCTAACAACAGATGCATTAGACTATGCATGGGAGGCTCACCTGGCAGGGAAGTGCATTCAGGGCAAATGGAACCCAAGTCAAATGCACCTGCATATCAATCAGAAAGAAATGTTAGCTGTACAGGATGTTGTGACAGCCTTCAAGGACCACATTCTTCCAGGACAACTAAAGGTAAAAACAGACAACACCACTGTTATGTGGTACATAAACAAGCAGGGGGGTACACATTCTTATCCCCTCTGCAGACTACCCATGGCATTGTGGAACACAGCCTTGAGCTACCAAGTGCACCTACAAGCTCAATTCCTGCCAGGAAAATTAAGTACACTGGCAGACGGACTAAGCAGAAACCCCATGGACCCACACGAGTGGAAACTGGAACCAAGGATTTTCAACATGTTGACAAGCAAATGGGGGAGCCCAGATATAGACCTATTTGCCTCTCCCCAGAACTACCATTTGGACAAATTTTGCACAAGGACTCCCCACAAACAAGCCTGGAAAGTGGATGCTGTGTCCTTCAGCTGGAAAAACCTATCAGTCTATGCCTTCCCCCCTTTGCCTCTGCTCTACAAAGTACTACTAAAAATCAAACAGGACAAACCAAGGGTGATTTTGATTGCTCCAGATTGGCCACACCAACAGTGGTACCCCCTCCTGTGCAGTTTGTCATGGTTATCCCCATGGCACGTGCCTCAGACTCCTTACCTGTTGTCCCAGCAGGAGAACCAGATTCAACACCCTCAGCTTCTAACACTGAACCTTGCAGCCTGTCTAATTACCTAATCTCTCCATTACCATCCCTCAATAAACCTGTGATGGATATAATTTTAGAGGCAAGGAGGCCTAGTACTAGAAAATCATATGCTGAAAAATGGAAAAGATTCTGTGCCTGGAACCATTCTCAAGGGATGAGCACAGCAGCTCCCAATTTACCTCAGATTTTACAATACGTAATTGAGATGCTTCACAAGGGCCTGTCTTTTTCCTCCATTAAAATCCATGCCTCAGCCATTTCAGCTCATTATAACACAGAACCTCCCCTCTTCTCTCATCCACTGCTCAAGCAGTTCCTCAGAGGGGCCAAAAATTTGAGACCACCCGGGAGAGCTCCAACCACAGCCTGGGACCTTAACTTTGTTTTGGAGAAACTCACTCTACCTCCTTTCGAGCCAGCTGCTACTGCGGACTTAAAATTTCTTTCTTGGAAAACAGCTTTCCTTTTAGCAATCACATCAGCTAGAAAGGTATATGAATTACAGGAACTTATGGCAGTAGAGCCTTTCATCATCTTTCATGCGGACAGGGTGTCCGTCAGAACCAATCCATCCTTCATGCCCAAGGTGGTATCCAGTGTGGCTCTTAATCAGTCCATTCATTTGCCAACCTTCTTTCCCAATCCACAGAACAAAGGGGAATGGATACTGCATTCCTTAGATGTGCACAGACAAGTTAGATTCTACTTGGACAGGACTAAATCTCAAAGGAAATCTGAACAACTGCTGGTGGCATTTGCTGCAGGGGCAGAGGGGAAGGCTATTTCAAAGCAAACCATTTCTAAATGGATAGGCCATTGCATTCTTTTCTGCTATAAGCACCATGGAAAACCTATCCCCCAGGGGATCAGACCTCACTCTACCATGGCTGCATCTACCTCTACAGCCTTTCTCAGAGGTGTCCCTACCAGGGACATCCTAGAAGCTGCTACCTGGTGTTTTGTACATACGTTCACCAAGTATTATCATTTGCTAATTTTTTTCTAAATCCAGAGCTAGCTTTGCCACTGCAGTCTTGCAGCGCCTTCTAGCTGGTCCTAATGCTATTTAAATTCCTCCTCCCAACCTTAGCTTTGGGCATCTACCCAAATGTAATGACTGCAACAGTGAAACACGAATAACATAGTACAGTTGTGTACACTTACCATAAATGTAGATGTTAGAGTGTATTCACTGTTGCAGTCCTGGTTACCCTCCCTCCAGCCCCCTAACTTCTTTTGGTTATACCTCTACTTTCCTTTACTATGCTTAAAAGCTTTTTGGTGTATTTGCTTTTTTGTTGGAGGTATATCTTTATACTCTTTTATTTTATTGCTTCCTATTATGGGGGCACCTGACATCTGGGGCAAGAAAAACTGATGTAATGGCATCGGCTGCATGTTTTATACCCCTGACAACCTGATGTCATGGAAGAAGGGACAGCAACTGATGCAGGACCCAGGACTTTGTTAATTAGGCCGACTGAGGGCTACCTGCAAGCAGATAACCCAAATGTAATGACTGCAACAGTGAATGCACTCGAACATCTACATTTATGGTATGTATACACAACTGTACTTTTCTAATATGCAAAAACGTCAGCAAACAACATCTGAGGTTTTGTAAGGGACTAGAGCATTATGGGTAAGGGGGAGCTCGAGAGCTTTCCAGTGTCCAGGAGGTTTAAAAAGCATCTGAGTCAGATCCAAGGGTCATATACAAACCCACTTGTACAGGAAGAATGAAAACGGACAACACAGATGGAACATTATGGTGAGTCCATAACTTATTTGTAGTAGAGCCAAGTATCCTGAATCCATAACATCTGTAGTCAGTTATCCTGGATCCATAAAATGAGTGCAGTAGTGCTAAGTATCCTGGATCCATAAGATGTGTATAGTAGAGACAAGTATCCTGGATCCAAAAGATGTATGTAGTAGAGACAAGTATCCTGAATCCATGATTTGTGAATTATACTGTGACAACCAACCACTGGATCAGTATTCAAGCAGCCTCAATCCTCACCACTGGCACCCGTGGGGGACGTACACTGGGAGGATAACAGGTAAACACACAGTATTTCCAGACGCAGCTCTCTGCATCAAGTGCAGTTTCCCTTAAGAGCACACACAGACCACAGTAAGTCCGGGGCTGGTTTCTCCAGATCCCCAGTAAGACTCCTCCCTGGCACAGCTATAGAGCTGAGTGGCCAAGCCAAGACTTCCAGCATCCTCTCTGTTCAACCAGTGCTTCATGTCCCTGCCTAAGTAGCTGACACACATACACTCTTTGAGGTTTGATTCACACACATAGACACAGACACACACACACACACACACACACACACACACACACACACACACACACACACACACACACACACACACACACACACCTGGGAAAGGCTGGCACGAGTTTAGTAAGGTAGTTATCACTGCCACCAGCCAACTCCTTATCAGATACTTTAAGACCCTTAACACAGAGTGTCCAATCTTACTGTGTAATATTAATATATTAATATTAATACAAATGATAGTTTGAGCAAAAGCAAGGCTGTTAGGAGTGGCCCACACAGTGTTACCAAATAAATATGGATGTACTCTCAAAACTTAAATATATCTACTCAGATCAGCCACAATGAAAGGTCATCTGACTCTAACCCAGGTGACCCCCCCCCCCTACTGCTGTAATCTGGCAGTATTTAGCATCTACCTGTGAAAATGCATACACCTCTGATCTTTGGCAGATGCTGGAAGTCATAAAACAATTACATTCCTCCACATTTCAAGACTAACAAGTATTTCACCTTAAAGACAATACAGAAAGCTCCCTAGTACAGCCATTATGTCTCCAGCCTAACCTATAAAGTAATTTAATGTTATCTATTTTTCCTGAAGTTAACCTCCTGTATTCCAGTTTCCACTGTTAAAATAAATACATTTAAACAGTTACAGTAGTGGATGCACATTTCTGTTCACTTCCAGCAGGGAGCACAATGGTTACATTTTAAGCACAACTATTTTATAAAATACCTTTTTAACACGTCTGTACAGACCAGTTTAATATACACATATCATACAGTTCTAATACAGTTGTAACACTAGATCATGCTGATATTCAGAAATGACATGTAATTATTTACAAAATTCCAGATAGCTGTGCTGGCTGTATCCCCCTTTGTCACATATAGCACCATGGTTGAGCAGGTACAAGCTACAAATGCCCTCATCCTAAGGGGAGCCAATAATGGTATACTATTGTCCAAGTGTATAGATTGTTGAAAAAGGATGACTAAAAAGAGATAGGTTTTTGTTTCTGACATGAGCATCTGGTGGGGATCAGTTGTCTGTAAGTAATACAAGGAGGGGTATTTAGGAGCTGTGAGAATGAACTCCTTGGAGTTTGTTTTGGTGACATGGTATTGACAAGCAAATTGAAGAGTTGTGTCAAATGGTCCAAATTATACTGCCACAACTACATTTACTCCCGTGGGATGGCTGTCATTGCTATGTTAATTTATTCATCACTGATTTTCTGGGAATGTACATGGATGCTGTTCTGTGGCATACATGCATGTTGTAAGTGAGTAGAGGTCATTTGTTTGAAAAGGTTGTTGTGGCATTGTGAACAGTATTTTGAAGGAATGGCCTAACAGAACTGAAAGTGCTAATGGACTGGTTTATGTCAGAGTAGTTTAAAACCTTCCCAAAACAAAATGCATTAAGTATTTAAATGTTTCATATTATTCAGCCACAAATGGGTAATCAGAAGTATTTTTTCAAACATTCAAGGATGTCGTTAAGGATAAGAGCTCTGACCATAAACTGTTGCCACATAAGAACAGTCAGCTTTTGTTACACATACTAAAATGCAGTCCGTGGACCCAGTAGTTCAACATCAACAATGCTGGTAGTCAATCAAAATCTAAAGTCCTGTTTAGACTTACTAAAAACTGATGTGTGATAAACAGTTGAGAACATGCAGTGTAAATATATCAATTAGATGCCAATCAGAGGTTTTAGTGCTGGAAAGTACACTTCAGAACATGGCTGTAGGGTGTACAAAGGGCAGCCAGACCAAATTGTCTTAAGAAAGAAGTTTCTAATGTATATAGTTGATGGTCACCTATGGTGTCAAGCCTCACAACACCCTAGGGCGTACTGCTATTTTAACATCCTTCTTGTTGGGCATTAATGCTTACATTTTCTTCCCCTTGCAGCTGTTACAGTTTACCTTGCTCTGCTGGGTAGGTAAGAACATAAGACTTCAAACTTCAGATATACAAGCAGATTTTAGCAATGCCACATGGGTGTCAGTAATACAAGACAGTATTGTACTGTTTGCCATTTTACTCTGTCTGTCTATCTTTCTTACTTCTTTCTATCCTTATTCCCATATGCAGTGCTGCTTCCATCAATCGTCTTTGGAAGGATAAGCTGTGAGAAATGTTATGATGTTAAGTTGTCTATCTCGCGTTTTTGCTGGTTGGGATCGGCTCCGACTCGGCCATCTTCAATAGCTCGAGAGCTGTTTACTGGCTGGAGGCTACCCCTTATCCCATGATGCCTAGCGATAGCTACCCAGATCTCGTTTGCCGCTTTAGCTGCGAGGTGTTGTTTTTCTGGCTCAGGCTTGTATAGAATTTTTTGTGTAAATTCTCTCTAGAATTTAACTCTTCTAGTGTATTATTATTAGTGATAGTGTTGTTAACTGTGGTAGATAAATGTTTAATGTGAAGTTGTTAAATCTCGTAGTTTATTCTCACTGATGGGTTCGGAGCCGATCCTCGGCTCCGACACGGCCGATAGCAAAGCTCAAGGTTTGCCAGTAGCTCGAGACCAAGCCCCTTATCCCACAATGCACTGCTGGAATTACCCCAGATATAGTTTGCCGCAGCAAGAGAGCTCTAGGTGATCCAGCTAGCTCGGACCATTTGTGGGAAAAATAACAGCAAGTTTATAAAAAAAAACTTTACTTTTTGTTACTAAACTAGTTGTGTGTTAATATCAGGTTGTTTATTAATATAATCTATAGTTTATGTAGTTTTAAACAGTTTAAATAGTTAGTGCCCTGTTGGCTTCTTGGTTTGTGTGGGCCTTTAGCCCTATTTACTCTTAGTAGTCTTTCTAATACTCAGGGTTCTTCTCTGTGGGCCTCTTAGCCCTATATTTGTAATCTGTAATTATATTGTTATAGTTAGTGCCTGGTTTGGGCTTAGTAGTTTTGTTGATCTTTACAAGTGAGTAAGGACTTTTCTGTCTTACTCTTTTTAGTTTACTGTTTGTTATTAACTATGTCGGATGAAAAGGAGAAGTCCCATCCTAAATCAGTATTCAAACAATGCCCACATTGTGGGCAGAAAATGTCCGTCACTGATGGACACATTCAATGTGTCTACTGTCTGGGGGCTAAACACCTCCAAGTCACTTGCAGCATTTGCCATTCTTTATCTTCAAGAGTCCTCTTGGAGAGAAGGAGGAAGCTAATAGACAGGGGATTGCTACAGCAATCTTTTTCTGAGGTTTTGAGTAGCCATGAGAGTACTAGCACGTCTTCCAAATCCTCAAAATCCAGATCTTCAGACAAAGTGACAAAAAAGGCAAAAATTTCAGGAGGAGGGTCATCGGTTCCATAGACCCCAGAACCGAGTGTACCTTTGATTCGGTGCCAGCTCTCGGTTTTGGAGCCGGTCTCTGAAGTTCCTTCTTCCCCTCTGCTCCAGTCAGCACCTTCAGTGCATTCAGCTAAGTCCTCAGTCAGCCTTTCAGATTTGGACATGGATTGGCTAGTGCAAAAGCTTTTACAGGCACCAGGACTTGCCAAATTGTTGACAGCTCCGACCAGCTCGTCGGTGCCGAAGACCATGGAACTGGATTTGTCTACTCCTCCTCCGAGCCGTACTGGACTCTCGGAGTCAAAGGAAACTGAACAGATGGTTGTTGAACCCTTGGAGCCGATACCTGCACTGGTGTTATCGGCTCCATCTACTCGGATGTCCTCGGCGCCGACCGAGGACTCTAGGAGCTGACGCTCTCCCGTCAGGTCCGGGGAGGATAGTCGAATCGATTTGTTGGTGCTGACTCTTCCTCTCAGGGCTTCAGCTCGGATGAGCTTGACTCCTACCTCAGTCTTGGAGCCCAGGGTTTCAGTGCGGGAGGATCGGACGGTACTCTCGGGTCCGTCCACTCCTTCTCGTCGGAGCCATGGTGCCTTCAATGCTATGAGGAGATTTTTGTCTCCAAAGACAACGTCAGCATCGGTTCAGCCTTCCCTCTCCCCTCAAGCTCATGTGTCTGCTTCTTCATCTACCAGTCCCTCTAAACGTAGAGACCCCAAGCCTCAATTACCCCCACAGAGCATCCCCTTCTCTTCTGAGACCTCCCCAGATCCTTTGTTTATGAAAATGCGAGCATGCCATTAACACACAAACCTAAGGCTCATTCTACCAGAGCCGTCTCTATGTCTTCTGCTTTTCAAGCTTAATTGCCCCTTGACAATATTTGCGCTGCAGCCACTTGGTCTAAGCCTCATACCTTTATCACGCATTACAAAGTAGATAAGGCTTCAAAGGACAGGTCTTTCTTTGGTTCTACGGTACTGAAGAACATACTCCCATGAGCCACCCAGGGTTGAGGGTGCTAGGGACGCTACCCATCAGTGAGAATAAACGGCGAGATTTAACAACTTCACATAAAGAAGTCATGTACTTACCATAACGTTCCATGTGAGTTGTTTATCTCGCCTTTATTCTCACGTCCCTCCCTCCTTCCCCCTCCTGGCTGACTGTTGACTTAGAGGCTAGTACCATCCTGGTTATTCAATATTTATTCTTCCCCTTTGGGAAGTGTTCTTGGTAGAAATATATAAAAAGGTGTATATGTGTGTGTGTATATATATATATATATATATATATATATATATATATATTTATATATATATATATATATATATGTGTGTGTGTGGATACATATATATATATATATATATATATATATATAATATATATATATATATATATATATATATATATATACATATATATATATATATACATATACTGTTAATCGCAGCAAACAAGATCTGAGGTAATTCCAGCAGTGCATTGTGGGATAAGGGGCTTGGTCTCGAGCTACTGGCAAACCTTGAGCTTTGCTATCGGCCGTGTCGGAGCCGAGGATTGGCTCGGAACCCATCAGTGAGAATAAAGGAGAGATAAACAACTCACATGGAACATTATGGTAAGTACATAACTTCTTTTTCTATAGTATCCCTTTTTTGTAGAACTCGTTTAACTTAGAGAGTTCTCTCCCACCCCTCCCCCCTTCCCTTGGTTAGCTGTTTAAATTAGAGGCTTTCCTACTGTTTTTTCTTATAGGCTAGCCATTTAAATTAGAGGCTATCCTATTACCTTCTTAAAAAAAAAAAAAAAAAAAAAAAAAAAAAAAAAACGTTATCTATATCCTTTCTAGATAGTGTTTTTGTTCTTGTAGAACTGAATATTGTTCTTTTTATTGTTGGTTAAATTGGTGGGTTTCCTTTTTCCAGTACAGTGTGTTCAAGGAATCTAAGGTTTCTGGGTTTAAGAAGTGTGACTCATGCTGTCAGAAAATGTCTCTGACAGATGGGCACACTTCTTGCGTCTATTGTTTAGGCGCTGTGCACCTGCAGGACTCCTGTTCTGTTTGCCATGCCTTTAGTCCAAGAGTCCTGCAGGAGCATAAGAATAAGTTGATTCTTAGGGGTCTGTTAAAACCCCAGGATTCACCAGCCAAGAGTTCACAGCCAGTGAAATCCCCTAAGTCCACTAAGCTGTCAGCTCCAATTTCATTGCCGACTTCGGCACAGGATTTTCCTTCTACGTCTGTTCCAGCTGGCACCGACAAGACAATCTCCCCATTGGCTCCATCAGAGGCTTCGGAGCCGTCGTGGAGCCAGAAGAGGCTGAGGTCACCTTTCTTAGAGTCGGTGCATTTGGCTCCTCGGTCTCCTTTACTTCAAAGCGAGCGTAGTCACCGATCCCCTCACTCCTCTCGATCCTCTAGGCTGTCGGATCATGATGTGGAGAGAGTAGTCAGTAGGTTGCTAAAGTTGCAGGCACTAGCTAAATTGTTGTCCAGCCCTCCTCAACAGGTATTGGCTCCATCCACTTCTCTTGATTTTCCTCCTCCGACTCCAATGAGTTTGGAGCCGGAGTTCGTTGGGGTTTGAGTAGTGGAACCGTCGGCGCCGATAACTCTATCTCCTTCGGTTCTGACATTGGCTCTGATTCCCTTGGTGGTACCTTCCATCGAGGGATCTGGGAGCCGTGGCTCCCTCATCATTTCCGAGGGGGTGAGTGGCTTTGGACCCTTGTCCGACCCCGTCCTCCCTCTCGGAGCTTCGGCGCAGGTGAGCTCGGCTCCAACATCGGCCTCGGAGCCGTCCCCCTTGGTGCCGAGAAAGATTCCTATTTCTTCGGAACTGGAGCTTTCTCTGCATCGTGGCAGGGATGCCTTTGATGTCATGCGGAGTGCGCTGTCCTCTGAGTCAGCTCCACTTTCAGCCCCACCGGCTCCATCCCCAGTAGTGCCTGTGCCAACCTCTGCTCCTCCTCCAGACCCTAAGCATAGGGAACCGATGCTCCAGGATACCCCAATAGGTGTTTCCTCCTCTTCTGAGGCCTCTCCTGATCACTCAGAGGAGCCCCCTCGGAAGAAAAAGTGTAAGAGGAAGCACATTGACTCCCCTGAGTCTGTCACTTCTGATACAGACTTAGTTGATTCGGAAGGGTCCCAGAGATCATCCTCTGAAGATGTTTCCTTCTCAGACATCCTAGAAATGCTTAAGCAGAGGGGGAACTGGAATCCCCTAGCCCCCACCGAGGATGAGTTTGTATTTCTGGATGCTTTCGGTTCCCGACCTTCCACCTCCTGGGTTTCTCTGCCTTTTGATCCATGTATGGCAGTGGTGGCTCGAAAGGCTTGGTCAGCTCCGGATACAGTGGAACCAACTCCGAAGAGACCTGGTAAATTCATTACAGCACCCCAGGATAAGCAATTCCCTTGTAAAGGTGTTCCTGTTGATGCCATGGTGGTAGCAGCAGCCACCAAAAAAGAGTTAGCGGAGACCTCTTTTTCTGTCCACCCCCCTAACAAGGAGTCTAGGATGATGGACAGGTACGGGAAGTGAATGTTCGCTTCAGCGACCTTCTCGATGAGGTCACTGAACTACTTATGTCATTTTACCTGACTTCAAAGGGATCTCCTTAATGAGCTCGGAGATACCCTTCAAGATCAAACAGCTGAGGGAGCACAGGCCAAAGCAGCTTCCCAGCTGGCAACGCTTAATTCTGTAGTTAACTCCTCCATGAGGCTCATTTCCTATGCAGCCGATGGGGCGAGTAGAGCCACAGGTACGGGTTTGGCCCTTAGGAGGCATGCGTGGATGCGGCTCTGTAACTTTGTGGAACCCTTTCGAGCGTCCTTCACCAACACCCCCTTTGATGGTTCCTTTCATTTTGGACCACAGGTGAAAGACACTTTGACTAGGTGTGAGCAAGAAGGCAAGACTCTCTCTGCCGTGGGAGTCCGTTTTTCCACTCCCTCTAGACCTTACCCCAACGGTCAGAAGAGTGGTAAGATGTGGTTCTGAAAATCTCAGGGAGCCTTGCCTGACACACATAGCAATTTTTCCTCCAGAGGCAGAGGGGGAAACAATAACAATAGACGCCGCCGTCATGGCAGAGGGGGTCCACAGAACCAGGGCAACAGAGAATCTTTCTCTGATAAGCCCTTTCAGCATCCCTGAAGGGTTGCCCGGCTGCTCACCTCTGGAGGCAGTCGGGGGAAGACTTTCACTGTACCTAAAAGCCTGGCAAAATTTAACACAAGACAGATGGGTACGGTCCATTATATCCAGAGGTTACAAAATTTCCTTCCATCAACCCCCCTTTCGGTCAAAGAAAACCCTTCCAGATGTTCCACCCAATCTGAGGGAGCAAGCAGTAATAGAAGTTTCAAAAGTGCTAGAAAAAAGTGCCATCCAGGAAGTCCCGGCAGACCAGCACGGATCCGGAACTTACTCAAGGTTCTTTTTAGTGCCATAAAAGACAGGGGACTGGAGACCAATTCTGGATCTCAACAGACTAAACAGGTCTGTACAAAGAACAAAGTTTTGGATGGTTACGCTACAGTCCGTTCTACCCTTTCTGTGTCAGGACAATTGGATGTGCTCGATAGATCTTCAGGACGCGTACTACCATATCAAGATGGACAGGCGCTCCAGGAGATATCTTCGCTTCCAGCTGAGGGCCAGTCATTATCAGTTCAGAGCTCTGCCCTTTGGTCTCACCACACTCCCCAGGGTGTTCACCAAATGTATGGCATTGGTCACGGCTCACCTGAGATGTCAAGGATTCCAGGTGTTTCCATATCTAGACGACTGGCTCCTCATTGCTACCACCAGGCATCAACTCCTACAAGCGCGGGACTACACAATCACAATCTGCTCCCAGCTAGGCATTACAATACATTTTGAAAAATCTGCCTTGTTGCCCTGTCAATCCATCATTTACATAGGAACAGACTTAGACACAAGAAGTATGTTTGCAAGGCTACCACTAGAAATGGTGTCTGTAATTCGTCAGCAAGTACAGATTCTAATGCAGAGCAAAAGGATCCAAGTCAGGTACGTCTTTCAAACTCTGGGTTCCATGGCAGCAGCCATTCTTCTAATCCCACTAGCGCACTTTCATATGAGAATTCTTCAGTGGCTTCTGTTCACACAGTGGTCTTTTCAAGAGCTACCCATGACTCACATGATCCTGATCACGGATGCATGCAAAAGACATCTTTCTTGGTGGATGGTCTCCCCATTAATTACTCAGGGCAGACCTTTCATACAACCTCCTCCGGTAGCCGCAGTGATGACAGACACCTCCCTGATAGGGTGGGAGGTGGGGCATTATCTGGGCAGGACAGTCCAAGGCACTTGGCAACCTCACGAGTACCATCTGCACATAAATGTCCTGGAAATGAGAGCCGTGCTCCTGGCATTGCAAGCCCTTCAAGACTCTCTTCCTTCTGGGACAATTGCTATTCAAACGGACAACATGTCAGTGGTGTGGTACATCAACAAGCAGGGCAGAATCAGATCCTACCCCCTGTGTCGAGAAGCACTCAGACTTTGGCAGTGGGCGATTTCCTCCCAAAGTTTTCTGATTGCGACGCACATCCCTGGGAGATCCAGCGTCATACCGGACAGGCTCAGCAGAGCTATCCTCATGCCTCACGAGTGGTCTCTGAATCAGGAAGTTGCAGATCTTATTTTCCACAAATGGGGACAGCCTTGCTGCGATCTTTTTGCCACCCCCTTCAACAGTAAATGCAGCAAATACTTTTCCCTTCTTCTGCTTCCAGGTCACATACCCAGAGACGCTCTAGTCCACGATTGACCTCATAGACTTCTTTATGCTTTTCCTCCATTTCCCCTGATACCGAAACTCATACAGAAAGCAAAATCGTTGGGTTGCAAAATGATCCTCATTGCCCCCTACTGGCCTCAACAGATATCGTTCCCGTTCCTGCACCATTACCTGCTCGATCAACCCTGGACTCTGGACCCAATTCCAGATCTGATTCATCAATCAGGCGGGTTGTATCAATCCCTCCAAACTCTCCAGCTCACAGCTTGGTTGCTCTACTTCCAACCTTAGCCAGGCTTCCCAGCATTTCCTCAGCAGTACATGATATTATCGTCTCCTGTCACAAGTCTACAACCAGGAAAACTTATGCTAGCAAATGGAAACGTTTTTCTTGTTGGGCAGAGGCTAGGAATGTGGATCCCTTTTCAGCCCCAGTTCACGAAATTCTGGAATTCCTAGCACAACTGTTTCACTCCGGGTCTGCTTCCACTACGATCAGGGTACAATTAGCGGCCATTTCTAACTTTCATGTTGGTTTGTCAAATTCTAACATTATGTCTTATAAGCTCTTTTTGAGAGGGACAACTCTTCTTATGCCTCCAGTGAGAGATCCCCCTCCTCCTTGGGACCTTAATTTAGTCCTAACTTCCTTAATTCTGCCCCCTTTTGAACCAGCAGTGTCCTGCTCCATTAAGTTTCTATCTTGGAAGACCCTCTTTTTGGTAGCTATTACTTCAGCCAGACGCATCTCCGAACTTCAAGCACTATGTGTTCATCCTCCATACTTATAAGGACAGGGTTGCTCTGAGGACTAATCCTTCGTTTCTTCCTAAAGTCTGCTCAGAAAATAATTTAAACCAATCTATAGATCTTCCTGTGTTTTTCCCTAATCACACCAACAAGGCAGAGTACAAACTACACCAATTGGACGTTCATAGACAATTGCGTTTTTACCTGCACAGAACTAAAGAAATAAGGAAGTTGGCCCAATTATTCCTTTCTTATGCCGTAGGCAAGCAAGGTCTCCCAGTTTCCAAGGTAACCTTGTCGAGATGGTTGTCACACACTATTACTTTCATTTATCAGTTAAGGAATAAAGAGTTACATATCAAACCGAAAGGTCATTCTACTAGGGCCTTGACCACCTCTGTAGCCTTCCAGTCTAGGTTGTCCATGGATTCTATCTGTGCAGCTGCTACGTGGGCAAATCCTCATACCTTTATTTCTCATTACAAGCTGGATATGGTCTCCAGGAGCAGAACTGACTTTGGTTCCACTGTTCTGAAGAGTCTGTTCCACTGAGCCACCCAGGATATTAGGTGCTAGGGATGCTGTCCCAACCAGCAAGAACAAAGGCGAGATAGACAACTTAATGTAAAGAAGTTATGTACCTACCATAATGTTCCATGTTAGTTGTCTTCATCTCGCCTTCTTTCTTGTGTCCCACCCTCCATCCCCCTGTCCTTGTGGACCGAGAAGAGTTCCTGTTTCACTGGCTGGGTGTTCTCTTGTTTTTTCTCTATTGACTTAGAGAATATGGCAGGTATAGTCAACCTATTTTTTTTTGGACTGGTTTATTCTCTTGCTATGTCTGGAGTTAGCTATTTCAAATGAGATCTGGGTAGCTATCACTAGGCATCATGGGATAAGGGGTAGCCTCGAGCCAGTAAACAGCTCTCGAGCTATTGAAGATGGCCGAGTCGGAGCCGAGGATCGGCTCCGAACCCAACCACCAAAAAAGAAGGCGAGATGAAGACAACTAACATAGAACATTATGGTAGGTACATAACTTCTTTTTCTTATTTATAAATACCACTTCCCCTCTCCTAATCATAGCCTGTATTGAAAGATGCACTACATATCTGCTTCAAGGGACAGTAATGTACAAAACTAAGAATGCATTATTTATCCCTGTAACATACATACGTTCTGTAGAAACTGTACCTTTTTAAGTGTTTGGACCTTTTGTAATGCTGTTGTTTTAGTATTTTGTCTTTCCCCATATAGGTTTCTGTGGTAGGCAAGCATTTATGTTTTTAGGTGAAAACTTTAAAAGAAAATCTGTAAGCATGGCTAATGTGCATCTCAGTTGTATGTATCCTGTATTTCTTTTTACTTTATGACAGAAGTCTTAAAGAGTTTTTAATATTTAATGTGTGTGCAGATTTACATCTTTTAACACTGAAATCTGTTTCAGAAGATTGTTGCAAAAAAAAAAAAATATTATACCTCACACATGATACGAGAAGAAAAATTATACCTGGCACCCTATTCCAGAAATTAAGCATAATTGTATATATTTAGGAATGTAAGATGTTTTCTTCAGGGATTTTTTTCTAATTATTTAGACTAGTCATGCACAGAGTTTTTCTGACCTTTTAATTTCTATAGTGTCAAAACATTAAGGGTGCACCATGAAAAAAATGAAAAAAGTAAAAACAAATGTAATTAATTTAAGTATGCATGACTCACAGGGTGTGCCCAGACGTATCACATTGTTGGTATTTGCTTTCCATGTGCCAGTCTGTTAATGGAATGCAACAGAAAATTCAAGTACTATATATAGCATCCAGCAAGCAGAAGTAGGTGACAACTCACTCTTTCATTTGCCTGCTAAATGCAGAGGCGGCTATAGCTGGCCATGTCATAGTGAGGAACTGTACTTGTGTAGAAAGAATCTGATAGCAGCAGATTACTGTCTGGCCGACCATGCTACTTTGATACCTGAAACTAGTAAAGAGCCTAACGCTGATATTCAATTCCACCCAACAGTGACTATTATTATTGGTGTTACTAATCTGGGCATATGTATTTGTATTGGACATTTTGGCCTGGATTACCTTTACCCTAGCTGTGGCATGGTCCTGCTACAATGGATTTAGAATTGCTGGCCTAGTATGATTAATTTAAAATAATGGTATCATTTCAGTACAGAAAGTACAGAAATCGTTGACTCACACATATGTTATATGTTGCTCCAGTAAGAGTTTTTGCTGTAGCTTTACTAAGTGTTAGCGTTCTCATTCTACCATGCCACTGATTAAAACAATTGATCTCTCTACTATTGTGTCATGTAATGGGACAAACATACTATCTGCAATTTATTTTATGTCATTAGTGTAGAATTTTAATTATCTGTGTTGCAATTTGCAGGGACCTACATTAATACTGGGGCACATTGCCTCTCTCTCTCTCTCTCTCACACACACACACACACACACACACACACACACACACACACACACACACACACACACACACACACACAGTAAACTGCCCAGCCTGAATTGCTATAAAGGCAGTGAAGTATAATGTATGAAGTGTTACATTATAAAGCTCTGCAGTGGGTATCTGAATACTATCTATCCTCACATTTATATTGGATGATACTGCACTATATTAATATTGGTGCTGTATAAGATTGACCATGAAATAAGGATATCTACTTTTGTCAAGCTTACCTGGTTAAAAAAAAAAAAGGAAAAGAAATAAGCAAAAGAAATTTTAATGAAAGCATTTCCGATGCTAAGCATCCCAAAAATAAGCTAGGGAGTTAGGAAGATGATAGCTGAATACTTTAGGAGCCACCTGTCTGCAAGTCTTGGAGGAAGTAAAATAAAGACTAAAGATGCATTCATCTACAAATTCATATTAGAAATCAGAGTCATTATGCATATTTATAACCTTAGCACACATAGCTACTTCTTATTTTTTTAATCTTTTAAAAATTTTTAAGCAGTTTCAGTGGCGCATTGGGTAGCACATTTGACTTTGGGGCTAGAAGACCAAAAGTCTGTGGGTTCTATTCCCACTCCAAGTGACTAGATACTGAAGGCATTAGGGTAGTGCTGCACACTTGAGTGTGTTGTATTGGATAAGACCTGAAACTGAGGTCATATCAACTTGAGTTGGTGGTATCCTATAGTACGTATTGAAAAGAAATGACATTTATTGAATACAAATCAAACTATTCCCATTTACATAATATAAAAAATACAGCAAGAAATAAAATAAAGCACTTTCAGAAAAAAATGTAAAATAGAAAGAAATTAATGCAACGTTGTTCACATTATATGATATTGTCCAGTTCTTTGTCATAACTAGCGTTTCAGTTTATGCATTATAAGACTGCAATTTCATAACTTGTTAAAACAAAGTATCACATTGTGCAAGCCAATAAACCCATAAAGCACCAAAAATTATTTTATCTTATTAATGTCTTTCAGTTTTAGAAAGGAAATCATGCTGACTATATTAACGTGTGTAGATTTGTAGATCCTAAAGGGTATAATTTATAAGTAGAAATTACTCAAGTCCAATAATCAATAATCATTGGAAATGTAAGTATAGCATTCTTCTCAGTCTCCACAATTTGGCAAACATCACAAAGCCTCTTAGGTAAAATCTTATATTTCATAAGCCTTTTAAAGGGTAATTTCCCTAAAGTTAAACACCATATAAATATTGTAATTCCAAATCAGTGTTACATGTAGTCTTTCTTTCTTTAATACTTAATTTACTATAACCACTTAAAGAGGCCTCTGGCCTTTCATAATAATAGGCATCCATTACTAAGGAATACTAGAAATGTCTAATAGGCAGACGAGTTGTGATATTAATTTTCCAAGATCTAATTTTTGTCAGCAGATTCTCTTAAAATAGGATGTTCACACTTTTTACGTTTTCCACAAGAGAAAGTTTCCCATCATTCTTTATATTTGTTCCACAGTATTGTCCCAAGAAAATCTGTTTTTTTATGTGTGACATAATGTAAATGACTAGTAGTCTTCCGCAACAGGGCAGTACAATGTATTCCTTTTACAGGGTTCAGTTTACTACCGAAATAAACTCAAAATACTTCTAACAGTCTTTTCTCCCTTGATGCGAGGTAAAGAATACATACTATCAAAATAGACTAGCTTACTTAACACCTTAGAATGTAAGACATAAACTTTTTTTTTGATAGGTACTAACCACACACGCACAGAATTTGGTACTAAAGGTCAGGAACAATATTCAAGGTACAGTGTACTAGGCAGGAGCACATATAAAGTTTTGTGCAACTATGGATACGGTTTCTTTCTATTGGTGGCACGCACCTGACATACTTAGCAAGCTAGGGTATTGCCCTGCAAAAGGCTTAGTGCTTGTGACATGGAGTAATGTGCACTGATCCGTCTTCATGCAAATAAGCGCTGCAAATAAGAAGCTTATATTGGGGGGAAAGGACCGTCAGACTCAAAGTGCATGACAGTGATTGGTGATAGACTACACTATGTGAACAGAATGTGTGAGCCTAGAGCACAGAGGCTTTTATTGAATTATACCTCCAAATCCAGGGACATTGACTGATATGCATGTACAGCTGTATCAGAGGAGGAAAGATGAACACTACAAAGTACCACCCAAAGTAAAGAGGTAAAATCTCTTATTAACTGTCTACTATGCTAGCCCAATGCATGGAGACAAGATTGCACGTGAACATGGTTTTTCAGTTTATCTCACATCAAAGTAGCTGTTAAAGTGATAGCTGACTTTACACAAAAAGTCTTAAATTTTAACTAAAAGGATAGTCAATAACCAGTGATGATAAGCTCTGTGCCTGAGGCTGTGTATGTTTCATATATTTAGTAAGAAACTCAGCTAGGAATCTGACAAAGGCTTGTTCTGTCCACAGGACTGTGATAGTGGAGCTTGTTGCTGCTGAGAGAATTACCAAATTTCTGTGTGTGTGTGCGTGTGTGTGTGTTTTCGGGTAATGCCGCTAATTATAAAGTGCATCCTGCTCTGTCCCTGTGTGATTCTTTTTGTGAGTGTGCCCCTTGCTGACAAGTAGCTCAGTACTTTTTCCGCTGTCTCACGAGAGCATGACAGAACCATAGAGGGACAGAGCCAGAAAGCCAATTTAAAAAAAAAGCAGGCTGAAAAAAAAACACGGTGAAACTTATACCGAGTGTTATTTTGTGGTTGATAATAGATGGACATCAGGATATGTTGGCCAGCTTAAATCATGTCTCTTTTGTAGGGGCTTTTCTCATTTAATTAATAATTGTGATGAGGTACAGTGTAACCAGTGTGGAGAGAGAGGACATTCAGCTTGAATCCGGGTTGTGTAAAAAAAGGGACAGTTTTGGATGGATTGTCAAGAGCAAAATGTATATAATGGAAAAGAAAGGGCAAGGGAAGAAAACATACATGGGGAAGACAACAACAGGCTGGGGGAGAGGGTGAGCTAGGTGAAGAAGAAACTGTAGAAGAAAAAATATGGAGGGGAAAATGAGTAGAGAGAGTGCATGTGGGAAGAGAGGTCAGGAGAAGGGATTGATGCTAATAATTGTTTGAAGTAGTAGCCAATGAAAAATTAGATTTTGTAGATCAAGGATTATTTGTATATAAACCCAGGAAAAATATTCAATGGAGGAAAGAGTAAAAATAAGAAAAGGAAAATGTAATATTTCCCCGAAATTTAGAAAGAAGGAAAGGGAACAACTTTAGAGCACTTTCAGTAAATGTGAACATTATTATTAACACTGTGAGAAGAATAGGGATACTGGAATGGTGTACTAAATGTGATGCGGGTGTTATTCTGTTAAAGGATGTAAGACTCCTGACAAGTAAAGAAAGATTGCAAATTGAAAAATTGTGGGGAGGAAATGTAATATGGAACTTAGAAAGAAAATATTGATCTGGACTGGCTGTGTTGTTTAAAAAAACAGTGAAATACTAGATATAATGTTGGTAAGGAGGGGAAGGTTAACTGTTTTGGATGTGAGGTGGAGAGAACACCTTTATAGAATTATAGCATCATATACATATATAACTAGCAAAGAAAGAGATAATCTCTTCTATCAAATAGACTATGTGATATTTAACATGAAAGCTATAACTGCAGTGGACTTTAATTGTGATTTAAGGGGAAATGTGAAAAGAAAGATGTAAAAATGCAGGAAGTGATAAAATGTGGCAAATTAACTGTGGAACAAAAGTCAATAGAATTACAGAAGGGGTCACTTGGATATGAAATTGATTATGTTGTATTATCAGAAGATTTGGGGTTGGCAAATGGTGATACAGTTGGTCAGGTTTTCAGACCATTTAGTGATATGGATGGAGGTTATGGAAGAAAGTGAGTGTATTAAAACAGGAAAAGGAATAAAAAGAATAAATAAAAGATTATGGGATGAAATTGGAAAGTGAGAAGTATTGTAGTTACAGAATGATCGTATAACTATTGTAGTTACAGAATGATCATATAACCATGAAAGACTTCTATAAAAACTAGTTTAAATGGTGGATTGAATTTAAAAAGAAGTATAAAAAGTGTTCAATGGCAGGATGGTGGAAGAAAGGAAGAAAAGGTGAGGTATGGGAAAATGTATAGAAATGTGTTGAAGAATTTAGAGAAAAATACAAGAGAGTATTATGATATGGAAAAAGAAATATATAAAATAAATCAGGAAAAAAATAAGGCGATATTGTTTATGCAGCAATACTGCTTACAAGAGAGGAGGTATCTGCATATATGAGTAAAGCAGCAAAGGAAGATATTAGTATAATGAGGGAAATAAAAAATGTAAAATGAAAAGTAAAAAGAACACAAGAACAAAGTGTGAGTGTTGCAGTACAGCATGTGAAAGATATGTATACGAGTAAAAAGACAGAAAATAAGAGAGAGTTGAAAGTAAAAAAAAGCAGGAGTTAAGGAAGAATTTGGAAAAGAAATTGCTATTAGTGAATTGGATGAAGTACTTTGGAAAGTAAATGCTTATTCAGTATCAAACCTAGACTGTACAGGGTATGGAATATAGAGGAAATTAGTGGATTGGCAAAGAGATTATTTTGCAAATGTACTGATTGAATGGTTGTAGGAAAGGTTTATGAAGATTTATATAGTGGAATATTCAAATTTATATGGAAGAGAGAAAAAAGAATGAAACAAAAAATTGGAGACCCATTATACTAAATTGTATGAGAATAATATAGAGGAGAATGGAAGGAAGGATGAGGGGTGTTATGGAAGAAGGTATATATGGTATAAAAAGGGAATGGATGTCAAGAATTTTTATTTGTTGTAAGAGATGTGAAATTCGTGGTGGATGATATTAGTAGGGCATTTGATACAGTAACACATGATGCTTTGTGGGATGTTATGGAGAAGTATGGAATAGGGAATAAAGTTAGGAGAGTGTGTATGTCAGCATATCAGAGTAATAGAGTGAGAGTATTAGTGAATGGGTGGCTGAGTAAAGAAATATTCATGAAGTGTGTTATAAGACAAGGCTGTCCCATGACGGGAATATTGTTTGCAGTGGCAATGAATGCAATATTGGAGGAAGTTACTTAAAAAAGAAAGGTGGTAGATGTGAGATGGAAAAGGAGGTAGTGATTCCAGTAGATTAGACAGAAACAGATGATATATTTGTAGTTATTAAGAGTAAAATATGGGTGAGGGAAGTGTTGGCTTGTCTGGGAGTGGATATTTAAAGGAAATAGGAATGACTTTAAATAAAGATAAAAATAAGGTTTTAGGGGACGTGGCAAGAAGTCTGTGTGCATTTTTCAATGAATAAGATGTCTTTTTTAGAGATAAAATTTGTGAAAATGCAGATGTTCATCGTGTTTCACTGTTGCAGTCATTACAATTGGGTTATCCTGCTGGCAGGCTACCCACAGTCGGCCTGAGTTCCAAAGTCTAGGTCCGGCGTCGGACGCTGTCGCCTCCTCCCTGACGTCAGTGCACCAGGGGTATAAAAGATGCAGCCGATGCCATTTTCTTCAGTCTTTATTGCCGCGCGGTGCCTGAAGCAAAAGCAGTTCGCAAGTGCCAGTCGGCCGACTCCTGAGATTTTCAAATTCGAATTTTAGATCCGAAGTCTTCATTAAAGCTAAGTACCCCGTTGGGGAAACTTTTTTCTTGCTCCAGACCAATGTCAGAAAAAGTTAATAATTGTATTTCTTGCGGGAAGCAAATAACTCATAAGGATTTTCATTCTTACTGTATTCCTTGCCTAGGCACTGATCACGACGTTGCTAGTTGTCGGTTTTGTGCTAGATTTAACCAACACACTATTAAGCGTCGGTACGATTTTGCATTTCATTACTTTGGCAGAAGATTCAATTATATAATGCCGTCGGAACAGCCGACTACCGGAGTTTATAAAAAACGCAAAGAAAAAGAAAAGGACAGGCATCCGAGGTTCAAAATAGATGATGAGGCTTCTGTTAGGCCTGTCGCCAGTTTGCCGGTTCCCAGTGAGGTGCTTTCGCAGCCCCTGACGCCCGCTACCTCAGAGCCACAGGCCACTTCCGACTCCCACGTGGAGCCGACTAGGCCACTGGATACTCAAGGTGTTGGACACTTGGAAACTATTCCCTCAGATGGGTCCGGAGCCGCTGAGCAGGCATCGGCTTCTGAGGGGGTTTTCAGGCCTACACAGTTATATGTAAAGCCATCTTTAGCTGCAAAGGCAACGACTAAAGCAGCTCTAAAGACAAAGAAACAAGTACAGCATTCTCCTGGACAGGCCTCCATGCCTAAAAAACAGATGCTTAAAATGGCCGAAGACCTAATTACTTTGATCAGAGGTTCCCATCCCCCTCCTGATAAGAGGCCTAGGCAAGAGATAGAATATGAATCTTCAGATCAGGTTTCCATTTCTTCTGATTCCTCTTCTGAACAGGAATATTCCCTTCCTCCCTATGAGGATTCTGATGCTGAAGAATCTATCCCTTCAGCCTCACCTCCTGTGGATTATTCTTTTGGGGAGACCCTGCATACTATGAGGGAGCATTTCCATTGGGAGAGCCAAGATTACTCAGAATCCAAGAAAAGGCTCAGAGATTTCCTTTTATTACCCCAGCACAGGCCCCTTGCTATTCCTCCTGTTTTAGACATTGTAGATGTATTTTCAGAGTCCGGTCTGTCTCCTGACTCGTTACCACCAGCTCCTGTTAAGCCAGACAGATACTACAGGGTTCCTGATTCTCATACATTTCTTTACAAAAACCCTGCTGCTGA
Organism: Protopterus annectens; assembly: GCF_019279795.1. Lineage (NCBI taxonomy): Eukaryota > Metazoa > Chordata > Ceratodontiformes > Protopteridae > Protopterus > Protopterus annectens. The sequence continues at coordinate 317,010,286 of NC_056731.1, forward strand.
CCCAGAACCTATTTCTCAGGGTCCCAAGGGGGTCAAGGCTTCCACTGCAAAAAACCCTATCCCCTCTGATAGGGATTCAAGGGCCCTTGACAGATGGGGGAAAAAGATTTATACTTCTGCTACCTTGGCTGTAAGAGCTTTAAATTGTCAGTTTCATATGCTTAAATGTCAGCAATATCTTATGTCACTGCTTAAACAGAAAATGTTGACAAATTCAGAATGTGCAGAAAACAAGGAAATGCAGGATTTATTGCATGCAGCTGAACAAGTAGGAAAGCATACTTTGCAATGTGGTTTTGATTCTCTAGAGGCCTCCTGCAGGGCCGCAGTCACAGGTTCTGTCATTAGGAGGCATGCTTGGTTAAAAGAACAGAATCTGCCCGATCATGTTAAAGCAAAGCTATTAGATGCTCCATTACAACATGATACCTTGTTTGGTGTTATAGCAGAAGAGGTGTTGAAGAAAATGGAGGACAAAGCTAAATCTATGCAAACAGTGAAGGATTTCTTACAGGTACAGCCTCCCAGATTTAGCAGGAACTGGCCTACAAAGAATTGGTCCTTTCCAGTGTCAGACAGGCCACAAAGAGGCAGATACAGACGCCCCAGAGGCAGATCACAGCCCTAAGGCTCATACAAGCCTAAACAATGTGGTGCTTCTACCTCCAAAAGCGGAGAGGAAAAATCACAGCCATATAGGAAACAGTCTCAATGACTTTCCCCTGCCAGCACCAAACACTTATCTTCTGGCAGCGCCTTTGTGGGGAAAACTAGCACTTTTTTCACAAAATTGGCACATGATCACCCAGGACAAATGGGTTTTAAATATCTTATCCCAAGGCTACAGGTTCCACTTTCACACTCTGCCAAGGCCAAACGGTATGTCAGACCTGCCACACAATCAATGGGCAGAGGCACAAAAACAAGTTTCATCCCTCATGGACATGAGAGCCATTCAGCAAGTACCACAGTAAGAGCAGGGACAAGGATTTTACTCAAGGCTATTCTTGGTACCCAGAAAGGACAAAGCCTGGAGACCAATACTGGACCCGTCTATCCTAAACACATTCCTGGATATTCCAAAATTCAGAAGGTTAACTCTGCAGCAGCTTCTGCCCATGCTGGGCAAGAAAGCTTGGCTTGTGACTTTAGACCTAAAAGAGGCATACCTGCATGTCCCAATCAGACAATCATGCAGGAGATACCTCAGATTTATAGTTGGCTCAATGCACTACCAATTCTCTGCACTGCCCTTTGGCTTATCTACTGCGCCCAGGGTCTTCACAAAATGCCTGGCACCAGTAATTGCATTTTGCAGACAAAGAGGAATACAAATATATCCTTACTTGGATGATTGCCTTATTCAAGCAGAGAACAAGGACATCCTACTACAGCATCTGGCATTTGTGAAAAGATTACTAACAGGTCTAGGGTACACAGTAAACGAAAATAAATCAAATCTTGTACCCTCTAAGAGATAATATTCGTGGGTGCAAGCTTAAGTACAACTGCCCAGATGGCTTATCTCATGTCAGACAAACACAGACAACTGACTACTTATTTCAAAATGTTAGCAACAAAGACCCAGTTATCTGCAAGAAAAATTCTGCAGGCTTTGGGCTTCATGGCATCCTGCATACTGTTAATTCCATATGCAAGACTGCATATGAGGAAACTTCAATGGTATCTGAAAAGTGTTTGGACTCAACATTGCCACAGCCTGGAAACAATAATTACCCTCATTCCCTGCCTGCAGCAGGAGTTTCGATGATTGGCGAAAGCCTGTCACCTCAACACGGGACAGCCATTCACCTTACCCACAGCCAGGCAGACAGTGACAACAGATGCATCAGATTATGCCTGGGGGGCCCATGTAGCAGGAAGATGTATTCAGGGCACATGGTCCGCAAGTCAAATGCATCTACATATCAATCAAAAAGAGATGCTAGCTGTTAAGAATGCCCTGACAGCCTTCAAGGATCAACTTCATCCAGGGCAACTACTGATAAAGACGGACAATACTACAGTCATGTGGTACATAAACAAGCAGGGGGGCATGCATTCCTACCCCCTCTGCAGACCAGCCATGAACTTGTGGGACACAGCACTGACTTACCGAGTACATCTGCAAGCACAATTCCTGCCAGGAAGGATAAATACTCTGGCAGACGAACTAAGCAGAAACCTAATGGATCCCCATGAGTGGAAATTGGATCCACAAGTCTTCATCATGATAACAAGGAACTGGGGATGCGTGGACATAGATCTATTTGCCTCCCCTCACAACTGCCAACTACAGAGATTCTGCACAAGGACTTATCACAAGCAAGCATGGAAAGTGGATGCTCTATCTTTCAGCTGGAAAACCCTAACAGTATATGCCTTTCCTCCTCTGCCTCTCCTCCCCAAGGTACTCCTGAAGGTCAGACAGGAGAAGCCAAAAATTATACTGATTGCCCCAGACTGGCCCCGCCAGCACTGGTACCCAATCCTAAAGAGCTTATCTCAATGCCCAGCTTGGACATTACTTCAAATTCCTCACTTATTGACCCAACAAGACAGTCAGATACTGCACAGCCAACTCATGACCTTAAACCTAGCAGCATGGCGGATGATGTAGCCATTCAAGACACACCTCTCTCTAAAGCAGTGATGGATGTTATTTTGGAGGCCAGGAGGCCTAGCACCAGAAAATCTTATGCAGAAAAATGAACGAGATTCTGTGCTTGGAACCAGGCACAAGGTACTGACACGACTGTTCCAAATATTCCTCAGATGTTGCAATACTTAACTGAGATGCTGGATGAAGACCTTTCCTTTTCATCAATCAAAATTCATGCCTCTGCCATTTCAGCTCATTACAATACAGAATCTCCTATTTTTTCTCATCCATTGCTAAGGCAGTACCTCAGAGGGGCCAAAAACATTAGACCTCCGAGGAGAGCACCAGTACTTGCTTGGGACCTCAACTATGTCTTGGAAAAACTCACACTGCCTCCGTTTGAACCAGCCTCTGCAGCTGATATAAAATTCTTATCTTGGAAAACAGCTCTGCTCCTAGCAATAACCTCCACTAGACGAGTCTCAGAGTTACAGACACTCATGACTGTGGAACCTTTTATCATTTTCCATCCTTACAGGGTTTCTCTAAGGACTAACCCTACATTTATGCCTAAGGTAGTGTCCAGTGTGGCCCTTAACCAAACTATTCATTTGCCTACCTTTTACCCAAACCCACAGAATAAGGGTGAGAGACTTCTGCATTCTTTGGACATTCACAGGCAGCTACGCTTCTACTTGGACAGAACCAAAGTTTTCAGAAAGACCGAACAACTTTTAGTGGCATATGCTGCAGGATCACAAGGAAAGCCTATCTCAAAACAAACTGTTTCAAAGTGGATTGGCCAGTGCATTCGTTTCTGCTATTCACAGCATGGCAAATCAGTGCCTAAGGGCATTCAACCAGAGCAGCAGCCACTTCAGAAGCCTTCCTCAGAGGAGTACCAACCAAAGACATCTTAGAGGCTGCAACTTGGAGTTCAGCGCATATTTTTACTAAGCACTATCACTTACCTCTCTACTCTAAATCCAGGGCAGGCTTTGCCACTGCAGTTCTGCAGGGCCTGATAGCCTCTCCTAATCCTATTTAGCCAGCCTCCCAACCTTAGCTTTGGGATTCAACCCAATTGTAATGACTGCAACAGTGAAACACGATGAACATAGTACAGTTGTGTACCTGCCATAAATGTAGATGTTCGAGTGTATTCACTGTTGCAGTCCGGGTTACCCTCCCACCATCCCCCTTTTCCTTGCTGGGACTTATCTGTACTTCTCTATTCTATGCAACCTATGTGGTGTATTTGCTTGTAGATGCAGGAAAAGTTGTTATTTGTGTATGCATGCTTATTGGCATAATTTAGCCTACTTATTTAGGGGCACCTGACATCTGGGGCAAGAAAAACTGAAGAAAATGGCGTCAGCTGCATCTTTTATACCCCTGGCGCACTGACGTCAGGAAGGAGGCGACAGCAACCAATGCCAGACCTAGACTTTGGAACTCGGGCCGACTGCGTGTAGCCTGCCAGCAGGATAACCCAATTGTAATGACTTCAACAGTGAGTACACTCGAACATCTACATTTATGGTAGGTACACAATTGTACTTTATGATGCTACAAGGGTTTGATAAAAGAAATGAAAATATATGTCTTCAGTAGAAGCCATATAGATTAGCATTCAGGAAAAAGGTTTATCTGGTGAATTTTGTATTAATGGGAAAAAGAAGCATATATCAAATATTTATATGCTTTCACAATAATATAAATGTTTTGCTTAACTCCCCTTACGATTAGATGTTATGTGATCCTATCTCGCCTACATTCAATACTGATGGGCTCGGAGCCGATCCCTCGGCTCCGACTCGGCACGCTATGCTATAGAGCGAGGCCTCTTATTGGCTGAGCTATTTCTTATCCCAGGATGCACCACCACTAATCCCCCAGATCTCATTTGCCGCTTACAAGCTAGGACGTGATCTCAAACTTGGCTGGGCTAAGTACTGTTTTATTCAGACTTTTCCTGTCAGGAAATTTGCTTATTTGAACCCAAAAGCTGTTTTAACAGCTATTGTTGTGGTACGAGTGTGTTTAAGAATATCTGTTGAGGAAATTGTGTTTTTTCATTAAGGAAAGGTTTCCCGTTTAAGTTAGAGGGGCCTTCCCCTATTTCTATTACTGTCTAGTGTTTTTTGTGTCAAGTACCTGCTTAAGTTAGAGGGTCTTGACCCTCTCTTTTTTCTGTGTTTGTGCTACTAGTAGTGAATTGCTTTTTGTTAAAAAAAAAACAAAAACTTTAAACTTGTTTTTTAGAGTCAGCATGTCTAAAGAGCATAGACCCTCTGGGTTTAAAAAGTGCGCGAGGTGTGGTTATAAAATGTCCATAATGGACGACCACTCCTCGTGCGTTTATTGTTTAGGCGCCAAGCACCTACAAGAGTCCTGTAGCGTGTGTCACGCCTTTTCATCGAGAGTCCTCCAGGAGAGGAAGAATAAATTAATTTTAAAAGGGTTGATTAAGCCATCCTTCAAGGAGGCTTTATCTTCCTCTTCCTCTCCTACTAAAAAGAAAAAAGCGTCGGCTCCGACCAGTCTGTCGGAACCGACTGCCAAAAAACCTAGGCAGGCTTCTCCATCGGCTCCACGGACTTGGAGCCGAGGGCGGTGTGCCTCGATGCCTCCAGTCTCGACCCCTCTGGTTTCGGAGCCGAGGACTGGGGCATCGAGAGGCGGGTCACCTTCATCGGCTCCACTGATTTTGGAGCCGATGAGGGTTGCCGGCTCAGACACTTCCCCTTCGGTGCCGAAGTCCACATCGGCACCGAGGGAAATTGCTTTGAGATCTCCCTCGGAACCGATAGTAATCGAATCCATTCGGAGCCGGTCCCCTAATCCTATGGAGCCTATGGAGAAATCGGTTCGGACCCGATCTGTGTCATCTAGATCCTCCAAGATGTCTGATTCGGACATCGACAGGGTGCTCCTAAGACTTTTCCAGTCTCCGGTGTTTCAAAAGTTAGTTTCGGCTCCAGCCCATTCGGCTTCGGAGCCGATGGTCCACCCTGCTACTATGGTTCCTCCTCCAACAGCCTCGGCACCGTTGGAGCCGGTGCTGGTGGAACCGATGGAGGTTTTAGGGTCGGGCCTGACCCTTACTCCAACTCTGGCTCTTGAGTTGGAGTTCGGTACGCGGACTTCTTCTGTCGGCCCCGGGGGGGGGGGGCGCTTCGGGACTGATGTTTTCAGTCCCAAGCCTTCCTCTCGGTGCATCAGCTGCGGGAGTGCCGTCTACCGTTGTGGCCACGGAGGTGGGACCTTCCCAGGATTCTGGTGGTCCCGCCTTCAGGGCTATGAGGAGTGCGTTAGCCAAATCATCTTTGGCTACCTCCACGGTCTCCCCAGCTCCTTCCCTGCATACCGAGACTGGGTCTTTGGTAGTCCCCCTCTCCTTAGACAGCGGAGCCCCGGGGCCTGAGGTTACCCCCACTGGGGTGTCCCCCCCTCCTGGAGGTCCCTCTGAAGCTTCTTCGGAGGAACCCCCCAGGAAAAGATTGTGCAAGAGGAAGCACGTTGACTCCCCTGATGAGTCTCTTACATCAGACACTGATCTCGATGATGCAGAGGGGTCCCCTAAGTTGTCCTCAGATGATGTCTCCTTTGCAGACATCCTGGAAGCCCTTAAACAACGAGGCGGCTGGCAATCCAAACCCCCTTCTGCTGATGAGTCGGTGTTCCTTAAGGCCTTCAGGGCTCAGCCCTCCACCTTCTGGGTGTCTCCGCCCTTCGACGAGCTCTTGGACTTGATCTGTCGAAGGGCGTGGGAACACCCAGACTCTGTGGAACCGGTGCCTGCTCGTCCTAATAAGTTCCTGTCAGCACCCCCAGAAAAAGAGTTTCTGACTAAAGGTGTGGCTGTAGATGCTTTGGTGGTGGCATCTGCTACCCAGCAAGATGTAGCAGAGGCTTCGACGTCCATCCATCCTCCTAATAAGGAGTCTAGGAGCATGGATCGATGCAGTGCGCACCCTAAGTTCAGCGGCCTTTACATTAAGGTCCTTGAACTATCTCACGCACTTTACCAGATTTCAGAGGGATCTGATTAAAGAACTTTCCGATACCCTCTTGGGTAACCTGCCTGAGGAGCTGGCCCAGACGGTTGGCTCTCAGCTGGCTACGCTGTCGTCCATATCAAACTCATCCATGAGGCTCATTTCTTATGCGGCCGAAGGAGCGAGTAGAGCGGCGTGTACAGGCATTGCTCTACGGAGACAAGCCTGGCTCCGCCTGTGTCATTTTGCGGAGGCCTTTAAGTCTTCCTTTGCCGACGCCCCCTTTGATGGGTCCTCCTTGTTTGGACCCAAGGTAAAGGACACACTGACCCGCTGCGAGCAAGAAGGTAAGACTTTGACTGCCGTAGGGGCACGATTTTCCACTCCCTTTCGGCCTTACCCCAAGGCTAAAAGAGGAGGGAAAATGTGGTTCCGTAGATCTCAAAAGTCTTATCCCTCACAGCAGGACGATCCCCCTTCCAGAGGCAGGGGAGGGGGAAATTCTTCCGGAAGACGCCGTCCCAGAGGCGGCAGAGGCCCTCGCAACACTGGAGACCGCGAGTCCTTTCATGGCTCTTCAGCCTTTCACAGTCCCTGAGGGATTGCCCGACTGCAGCTCCGGAGCCAGTCGGGAGTCGTTTTTCGAGGCACCTAAAAGCCTGGGAAGGTATCACTCAGGACCGATGGGTGCTTCGAATTATAGCCGGAGGTTACGCCATCCCTTTCTCTCACTCTCCACCTCAGTCCAAAAAAATCCTGGACCCGCCACCCAGTCAACGGGAAACTGCAGCCTCAGAAGTTTCAAAGCTGCTGCAAAAAGGAGTCATCCAACCGGTCCCCGCAGACCAGATCGGATTAGGGACTTACTCAAGGTTCTTTTTGGTGCCAAAAAAGACCAGGGACTTGAGGCCCATTTTGGATCTCAGCATTCTAAACCGTTCAGTCAAAAAGTCCAAGTTCCGAATGGTCACCCTACAAACCATTCTCCCATTGCTGGAGAAAGGTGTTTGGATGTGCTCCATAGATCTCAAGGACGCTTATTACCATATCATGGTACATCAAGCGTCCAGGAGACATCTGCGCTTCAGCCTAGGAGGCAGTCATTTTCAGTTCCGCGCGCTGCCCTTTGGTCTCACCACAGCCCCCAGGGTGTTCACCAAATGTTTGGCGGTAGTGACTGCTCACCTGAGAAGTCTAGGATTCTAGGTGTTTCCGTATCTAGACGACTGGCTCCTAACTGCCACCTCCAAGCATCTACTATTGTGGAGCCTACAAGCCACGATATCTCTGGGCAATTCCCTTGGAATCACCTTCAATTGGCCAAAGTCTGTGTTGCTGCCATCTCAACGCATAAGATTCATTGGAGCAGAGATAGACTCAAATCGAATGCGGGTCTATCTACCTACAGACAGGATACAAACCATACAGGCTCAAGTTCGAGCCTTACTTCCCAGATCCAAAGCCCCAGCCAGAATGGTACTGCAGCTATTGGGATCCATGTCCGCCACGGTTCTTCTAGTTCCCCTGGCAAGATTGCACATGAGAATTCTACAGTGGCTTCTTTCAGCTCAGTGGTCCTTTCAGGAACTCCCTCTCAGTCACCTCATATGGATCACGGAAAACTGCAAACGGGACCTTCACTGTTGGCTGGTGCCCTCCAATCTGGATCAGGGACGACCCTTTGTTCCTCCTCCTCCTCCTCCTGTGGCCACGTTGACCACGGACGCCTCCCAGATGGGGTGGGGGGGCATTCCCTGGGCAGGTCAGTCCAAGGCAAATGGCATCCAGAGGAGACCCTACTTCATATCAACATCCTAGAAATGAGGGCGGTGCTTCTGTCCCTTCAAGCCCTTCACAATTACCTCCCTCAGGGCGTAATTGCCATTCACTCCGACAACATGTCAGTGGTCTGGTACCTGAACAAACAGGGAGGGACCAGATCCTATCCCCTTTGCAGAGAGGCCATGAGAGTTTGGGAATGGGCAGTGTCGACCAAACGCTTTCTAGTGGCTACTCATATTCTGGGCAAGTCCAATGTGATAGCCGACAGACTGAGCAGAACTATCCTCTCCCCACACGAATGGTCTCTGAACATTATAGTTGCAAATCAGATTTTCAGCAAATGGGGAGTTCCGTGTTGCGACCTCTTCGCGACTCCACTGAATGCGAAGTGCAAAAAGTTCTTCTCCCTCACCCCGGCTCCGGGGAAGAGCCCTATGGATGCACTAGCCAGTCCGTGGCCCACCGGCTTGCTTTATGCCTTTCCCCCAGTTCCCTCTCCTTCCCAGGGTGATCCAAAAGGCATCTCTCTTGAGGAGCAAAATGATCTTAATCGCTCCTTACTGGCCTCGTCAAGTATGGTTTCCCTATCTCCGGAAATATGCTCTGGAAGGTCCATGGTTCCTGGATCAGATCCCAGACCTATTGGTTCATCAGTCGGGACTATTCCACCAGTCCCTGCACACCTTAAAATTGACAGCTTGGCTCCTCCTCTTCCGACTATAGTCAGGAGTCATACCTTGGATCCAGAAGTGGTACACATTTTATCTTCGGCCCACAAGTCTGCTACAAAGAAATTGTATTCTAGCAAATGGAAAAGATTTGCTATTTGGGCTCAACTCGGGTCTGGACCCCATCACCATTCCTGTATCAGAAGTACTGAAATTTCTAACTTCTCTCTTCAATCAAGGCTCTTCAGTCTCTACCATCAAGGTTCAATTGGCAGCTATTTCCAATTTTCACGAATCTATAAATCCACCTTTAATGAGCAACAGATTGTGTAAGACCTTCTTGAAAGGTGCTGCGCTTTTAAGACCTCCGATTTCTCATCCTGCTCCTCCATGGGATCTCGATGTGGTGTTACGCGCCTTAACTTCCTCCCCCTTCAAACCGGCAGCGACATGTGATTTAAAATTTCTATCGTGGAAAACTGCCTTTCTGGTGGCGATTACTTCTGCAGAAGGGTTTCAGAGCTTCAAGCTTTGTCTGTAAAACCTCCGTACTTGGTTTTTCACAAAGACAGAGTATCTCTCAGGCCAAATCCATCCTTTGTCCCTTCCCTAAAGTGTGTTCCAGTTTCTGCCTACAACAGTCATTAGAACTTCCAGTCTTCTTTCCAAAGTATTCTAACAAAGCGGAATTCATATTCCACACACTAGATGTTCACAGGCAGTTGCGTTTTTATTTAGATAGGACCAAACAAACAAGGAAAACAGATCAGTTGTTTGTATCCTTTGCGGACAATAAATTAGGCAAAGCCGTCACGAAGGTCACTATTGCCAAATGGATCAGGGACTGTATTACTCAAGTTTATTCTTATTCTAATAAAGAGCTTACCACCTCTGTCAAAGCTCATTCTACAAGAGCTATGGCTACTTCTATAGCATTTCATTCTAAGCTTGCCATTAGTGACATTTGTGCTGCGGCTACTTGGTCTTCCCCGCACACTTTCATTTCCCACTACAAATTGGATGTGGCATCTAGAGGACGAGCTTCATTTGGTTCCACAGTGCTCAGAAGTGTTTTCCAATGAGCCACCCAGGATTTAGGTGCTAGGGACGCTGTCCCATCAGTATTGAATGTAGGCGAGATAGGATCACATAACATCTTTTAGTTATGTACTTACCATAACTTTAGATGTTTGGGATCCATCTCGCCACATTCAATAACCCACCCTCCTTCCCCCTTCCTTGGAGATCAGAGGATATCAGAAGGTCCGAATCCTGTTGTTTCATCTTGAAACATCTGACAATGTTATATAAACAAGTTGTGCATGTGTGCATGAATGTGGACAAACAAGATCTGGGGGATTAGTGGTGGTGCATCCTGGGATAAGAAATAGCTCAGCCAATAAGAGGCCTCGCTCTATAGCATAGCGTGCCGAGTCGGAGCCGAGGGATCGGCTCCGAGCCCATCAGTATTGAATGTAGGCGAGATGGATCCCAAACATCTAAAGTTATGGTAAGTACATAACTAAAAGTTTTGCCACATCTGTACTAGGTTTTTGGATGATATTTATATTAAATGAGCAGGGACCCATGAATATTTAAATTAATTCATTAATTATTTACAAACTATTATAGGTTTTCTTAGGTTTACAGCCCATATTTCTGAGGATGAATGCCATGTTTTGGATATCACACTTTTTAAGAACATTGACTTGGAAAAATACAGTTTGAAGATTTATTGTAAACCTACATATAGTAATACTTCCCCTCATTTCAGCAGTGAGCATCCATTTCCCCAGAAAGAAAGTATTGTGAAAGAGCACTTAGTATGACCTCACTTGCTGAGGATTTTTTGGCTGAATGAGATTTTTTACCGAACATGCTTCTACAGAGAGGTTACCACACCCATCTTTTAAATAATATTATTGCTGAAATAATTTCTGGTTGGGGTTCCAAATATGTTCCCATTTTAGGTGGTCATGTGAACAATGAATCAATATATGTAAATATAGCTTGTTCATCAGAACAAACAAGAATGGAAACCAATTTTTCTTCTGCTTTATGTTTAGAATACAACAAAAATTATAAATCTATCAGGAGTATTGGAACATGTTTAGTCAGCTTCCTGGTACATTAAAAGTTTTTAAAGCTCGACTAAAATTTACTTTTAAAAAAGGTAAGAGCCTGAAAAATGTACATGAGTTCAATCATGGCTCCACTGACCACTAGATCATCCCTAAGGCTGGTACGTACAAGTGTGGCGCTTGCAAAGAGTGCCTTTATATTAGTAACTGGGAGGTTATTGCAATTCCCAGCAATAAAAAGCAGATTATGGTTCAGAAATACTTTAATTGTAATAGCACTGGGGTAGTGTATATTAGCATCAGTGTATGCGGTGCTGTTTATATTGGGAAAACAGAGAGAAGTCCCACAAAATGAGTGTATGAACACGTATATATTACTCATATTATCGAGTCCAGTTCTTTAGGTAATCATGCTAGAATTTCTGCTAATCTTCTTCTTTCAGCTTTTCCCGGTTAGGGGTCACCACAGCGGATCACCTCAATGCTCATGATTGGCAGTGGAGTTTTACGGTGTCGAGTTGCCAGCCTAAGCCCAACCTTCCACTGAAGGCACACACATGCACGCAGTCATGCCTAGGGCCAATTTAGAGTAGCCAATCCACCTACACATGTCTTTGCGATGTGGGAGGAAACTGGAGCACCCAGAGGAACCCATGCGACCACAGGGAGGACATGCAGACTCCGCACAAAAGGCACCCCAGCCAAGGATTGAACCAGAGAACCTCTTGCTGTGAGATGGCAATGCTAACTGCTGGACCACCGCGGTGCCCTACTAGAATTTCTGCTAATACTAAATTTTCTGTGTTGGAACAATTGCACAAAAATCATAGAGGTGGACCATGGGAAGATTTGCTTGAGTACAGGGAGTTATTTTGGTAACTGTCATTGCAAGCCAACAGACTACCTGGTTTGAATGAATTAATTTCCATTGCATCTGTCTTAAAATTAAGATCAGCTAAATTGTAAACATTTTTTTTGTTTATATGCAAATGGTTTTATATGATATAACTTTAGGTGAGCTATTTAGTGTGTTTTTGAAATTAGATGTTGTCTAGTTTGTCATTTTTGGATTGAGGTAACATACCTTTAAAAGGTTTTATATCATTATTGGGAGTCTTACCCCCCTTAATTTTAAATGTTTTGGAGTGTTAATATATACTTTTAATTTTGTAATTTAATTAGTTCTGAAGACGTCCTGTTGGATATAGGATAAAAGCACTTAACTAGTTCTATGCTTTAATAAAATATTCTGATTTATCCAGTGCGTGCTTGTTTTTGGTGCCATTCTATGGTACCGAAGTTTACCTCTTGGGGCAGTGGATTTTTTTTAAATATAAAAAGGTAATTATGTAATTGTTGTTTTCTTTCATATGGGGTTCAAAATTAAACCCAGTGAAAAGAGGTGTATTGTATATGATTGAAGATGGAGAATTGGGGTTACCAAATCCAGTTCTTTATTCGGCTGCTTTAAACTTGTATAGAGTATTAAAGTGTTAAAGGAAGGGACTGAGAAATTAATCGTTAGAATGTTTCAGTATAAGTACAAAAAATAATATGTAAATGAAGAAATTAAAAATTATCAAGAAAAAATACTAATATGGAAAATAAAGCACAGCCTGAATATAGGATTTGTCCCAGCTAAATGGAAAACCACAACCATTATCCCCCTCCACAAGGGTGGCTTAGCAACAGATCCAGGGAATTATATATGCATAAGCCTGACTAGCCTTATCTGCAAGGCCATGGAATGTATCATCATGGACCTCATAAATAAAGATATAGGTGACCCCCAAACCCTTGATCCAACCAAGTTTGGCTTTGTAAAGGGTAGATCATGCCTGTTAAACTTAGTAGACTTCTTCAAAAATGTGACCAGGGCAATAGATGAGGACAAATCTGGACTTGGCGAAGGCCTTTGACACAATCCCCCATTCAGGCATTATTGACAAACTCACCCACCTAAATGTCAACACCTTTGTTGTTAGGTGGGTTGCAAATTGGCTCACTAGCCATACGCATGCTATCAAAGTGGATGACTCCACCTCATCCAGCAGACCTGTCACCATGGGAATCCATAAGGGTCAGTACTGGGGCACCTTTTGTCTGGTATTTACTTCTCAGAAGTTCAGGCCAAAACAAAGGGGCTGTGGCTGACCAAGTTTGCTGATGACTGCAAACTTGCGGTGAACGTTGACTCCCTAAATGATGTTGGTGTACTCCAAGAGGGGCTTACACAGACCAAAAATTGGTGCCAAAGCCATGGACTCAAACTAAATGCAAAAAATGCATCATCATCCCCTTCAGTAAAAGCAATGTCCCAACTAACTATCAAATAAACAACAATACCTTAAGTACTAACACTGTAGTAACTTTGACCACCATGTGTCCACTGTAGTAAGAAAGGCATTCTACATCACACATTTGATTAGCAAAGGCATAGCCTCAAGAGCAAAAGAAGTTATAACCCCCATATAATCATCCCTTATCAGGCCCATAATTGAGTATAATGCCCCCTTTGGTATGTACTGTACGAGGCACCTGCAGCAACTAGAGAGACCCTAGAGATTTTTAGCTAAGAAGATCCAGGGTCTTCAGCAAATGCCTTACACAGACAGACTGAAGTCTTTGTCACTGTACTTAATAGCATATAGGCTGCTTAACGGAGAATTGTACCTGGCTTACAGAGCAATCTCTGATCCCAACCTGATGAAGTTGCTGCAAATCTGTAAGTCAAATGGGACTAGAATTACCTGTTTCAGCAACCTAAATTTGGCGTGCGATTTAAAAAGACGTGCTGAAGAGACAAGTGCATCTCACAGAGGTTGCCACTTCTCTGGAATAGGCTACCAGTTCATGTTAAGCAGAGCACCTCTATGACTCGGTGTTTGTTCAAAAGGAGCCTGGATAAATGGATGGGAAACTGCAAATTTTTGTCAGGAATAGTTCCCACATCCCTTTTGGACATGGACAGTCATTACTAATAATAATCTTAGGCATTGACTAGACTTTTTCCTCTAAAAAAATAATGGGTGTAATAGGCTAGGCTTAAAACGACCCTTGGGTCAATAGCCTAGTAATCTCCTATGAACCTGTGAACCTATGAACATACATACATATATTTCAGGCATGGGCAATAATGCCTTTCTCATAGGTTCATAAGTGTTTACTAGGTTTATGACCAGAAGGACCCTTTTTAAGCCTAGCCATGCATCCCAAATCTCTGATACCCTTGATAAGTGTAAGCAGGGGTTTGGGAGATGAACCATTTACAGGTTACCTGTGTCCATCTGAGACATAGGTGTCAAACCAGGGATGAATTTCCAGTTTCCCATCCCATCCAATTGTCCAAGTTGTACTTGAATTGGTTAGGGAGGAACTCTGCTACACATGGATGGAAAGTCTGTACCATAGGCGTGGTAGTCTCTGGGATACATACCTATCTCTCCAGCAGGACCTATTTACATCACAGACAAGGTTTAAGTCTTTAGAATGGGTAATTCTGGTGCTGTTTGTTTTGTGGATATGCATGAGGTTCATAGGTTCACAGATTCATAGGTTGGTAATAGGCTATCAGCCCTAGGGCCTATACAAGCCTAGCCATAACAATTCCCTGGCTATTTCTTCCCACATTATTTACTTTCCTGGACCCCTGTCTAGCAGGGTGACTGACGTGATCCCTGGGGTGAATTTCCATCAGAGTGGGATCTGACAATGCCCTGTATGCTAATATTCCAAAATATTTATTCCCATAACAAGTATTCAGGTAATTTTTAAAATATTTAAACTAGGGATTGGTTTAATATTATTTGGTAGTCTAATCCATGTATCAGCTACTTTCTCTGAGAATCAACCAGTACACCTCTCCTTCATATATATTCTTGCATTTTTAATTTCTCCAAGTCTTTTGGGTTTCTTATACCATGACGGGAATGGACCCCGTTCCTAAGTCAAAGTACGATTAAAGTTCATGAAATTAATATTGTTTCAGTCTTTGTTGTCAGCCAAAAGTGCTCTTCACAGCACCCACAATGTGCCCAATAATGACTCCTTCTGCAGTTCGTACAGTGTTACATGAATTGGTAGCATATCTAAACACGATTGTAAATTCTTTTTTATAAGACTCGTTGCTCATACTACTATTGGAACTGTCTGGGTATCTGCCTGCAGATCCAGGTATTTTATGACTTTGTGTCTCTCTGTACGCAAGACACTGTAGTCACTGGGTGCGGTGATTTCAATGATCAATGCTACTTTTGTCTTCCTTTCTTGGACCACTATATCCAGTTTTCTAGCATCTATCCTTTGAACTGTTGGTATTGGGTGATCCTATGTGATATAAACTTCATCATTTTCCATGATTTTTTGTGGCTCATTTTTTCCAGTGTTTTTCAGCCACTCTGATACCATAATGTTTGCACAATCTCCAGTGTAACAGTCTCGCCACATTATTATGCCTTTCAGTGTAGAGTCCCTCTGGCATTAGTGCGTCGCAACCAGAACAAGTTGTGTGACTGTTTCCAGTTCGGTTTTACAAGACCAACATATGTCTATTTCTCTCACATGTTCAATGGACTTTGTAAACCAGCGTGTACGTAGCCCACTATCTGGCCTGTGTGGATACTTTCATGTCCCGCTAAACATGTCTTGCTTGAAAAACCCTTGTAACAAATATTGCATTTATAGGGTTTCTGCCTGCTGTGTATGTACTGATGTGTTTTCAAGCTACCTTTCCTTGTAAAACTCTTGTCATATGTGGCACATTTATAGTGGTTCTGCCCATGTACTAATTGATGGTTTAACATGCTAGCATTCTGTTTAAAACTTTTGCCACACGTGGCACATTTATATGATTTCTATTGAGTGTGTATGAACTGATGGGTTACTAAATAATGTTTCACTGCAAAACACATACCACATGTGGCACACATATGGTTTCAGCTCACTATGTACATGTTGAAGTCTTACCATATGTTCCTTCACTGCAAAATCCCTGCCACGTGGCACATTTGTAAGGTTTTTCACTAGTATGGACACACGGCTTTTAACTGCAAAACCTTTGCCACATATAAAACATTTATATGGTTTTTGCTCAGTGTGAATATACTGGTGCTTCACCATGTCTCCCTTCACTGTAAAACACTTGTCACATGTAGCACATTTATAGGGTTTCTGTCTTTTTTTATTTCTCCAAGTCTTTTGGGTTTCTAATACCATGACAGGAATGGACCCCATTCCTAAGTCAAAGTACAATCAAAGTTCATGAAATTAGCATTGTTTCACTCTTTGATGCCAGCCAAAAAGTGCTCTTTGCAGCACCTGCAATGTGCCCAGTAATGACTTCTTCTGCAATTTGTACGGTGTTACATGTACTGGTAACATATCTAAATATGATTGTAAGTTCTTTTTTATAAGACCAGTTGCTCCTGCTACTATTAGAACTGTCTGGGTATCTTTCTTCCACATGACTCTCGTTTCTGCTTGCAGATCAAGGTATTTTATGACTTTGTCTCTCTCTACGCAAGACACTGTAGTCACTAGGTGTGGCGATTTCAATGATCAATGCTACTTTTGTCTTCTTTTCTTGGACCACTATATCCAGTTTTCTAGCATCCATCTTTTGAACTGTTGGTATTGGGTGATCCAATGTGATATAAATTTCATCATTTTCTATGATTCTTTGTGGCCTATGTTTCCAGTGTTTTTCAGCCACTTCGATACCACAATGTTTGCACAATCTCCAATGTAACAGTCTCACCGCATTATTATGCGTTTCAGTATACAGTCCCTCTGCCATCAGAGCGTTGCAAGCAACAGCAAGGTGTGTGACTGTTTCCAGTTCAGTTTTATAAAACCTACATATGTCTGTTTCTCCCACATGTTCAATGGACTTTGTAAACCAGCACGTACGTAGAACACTCTCTTGGGCTGCCAATATTAACCTTTCATTTCTTGATGTGAATTTGCCTCTCCTTAACCATTCCTGCGTTTGTTCTTGATCAACGTGAGGCTTTTCCAGAAGTTTTCTATAATTGCAACTATATGTTTTTTCCACATTTCTTGCCTTCTCATCTGGTCCTTCACCTTATATTCTTTCTTTTGTTTTTTAGCACATTCACTTGCTGCTTGGTTTTTATCTACTTCTGGTTTGTATGTAGGTTGTCTGATGATTCTCCACTACTTTTTGATAACCCCAAACATTCCCAAAGGTAGTTGTTTCTAAATGCCTTAAATATGAATAAGGTCTCCTGTTAAATGTCTGTATGAGACACTCTACATCTGCAGATATTTTTGACTTTCATAGTAACTTAAATGTTCACATCTGTGGATGCTTTTTCTATGTTTTCCCCTGTACTGTTTCTAATTCACTCATGCTTATTTTATTATAAGGTTTCCATATTTTTATTTCATACTCAAGTTTGGGTCTAATGTAATTAGACTTGGGTTTACAAGAATGCTGATCCTGAATAGGGAATTATATACCCTCCAACTTTTTCAAGATGCAGAGGTTTGAAGAAGTAATGCCTTTTCAGTAATATGACAAAATAGTTTGCCCTTTGACCCATTGCATAGCTTGCATTCTGCTTCTTTAAATCATTAATGTGCCTCTGGCC
Organism: Protopterus annectens; assembly: GCF_019279795.1. Lineage (NCBI taxonomy): Eukaryota > Metazoa > Chordata > Ceratodontiformes > Protopteridae > Protopterus > Protopterus annectens. Next base: position 317,028,031 of record NC_056731.1, read on the forward strand.
TTTAAGAGAAAAGATGACTCTTTACAATGTGCATGGCCAGTGCTCATATTAGGCAGTATCCTAAGTGACACTTACCAAAGTAAGCACAAATTTGGAGTTGATTATAGCAACTTAATGGTGTACAATGGGTGTGGGAGCCTTGTCTCCCACTTGGAAAACTTATTTTTTGTGTGATTATTTATTTATGAATTTGTTTTTGTATTTGTTTGCCAGGGAAATCCAACTAGTTCAAAAACTCTTTTTCAGAGAAGGCCTGGGAGGAAAGCTTCAAAAATGTAATAATCAGTATGCAGTATACATTCCTACAAATACACATAGAAAACATACAGTGCAGTACAGTACAGTTTAAGACATGTACATATAAGATACAGCGGCAGAATAGAACATTGTATAATACTTGTTCGTAAGATACAGATAAAATGGAGTATTAAGCATAGCAGAAGATGTTAAACTAGCAGCATTTGCTGGTGACATGAAGCGGCATGTAATGTCAGTAGAAGATTTCACATTCTGGAAGCATTCAGAAGGACATATCACATTGTAGTAGAGCATATCACCCTCTGGAAATAAATAGAGTTTGCATGTTGTCTCTTGTAGTATGTTGAAGCACAGAACAAGATAGTAAGACAATAGGGCACTGTGCTTTTGCTTCTTTACAGATGAACATAAGAAAAGAAAAAAAATAAATGTATGAACTAAATAAAAGGAAGATAAAGGATGGTCTTTATCAAGACAAGCACATTTAGCAAAAGGGAAGAAGGAATGAGTAGTATTAAAAGTGAGAATAAATAGTATTTGCAAGTGGTGGGGAAAAATTAAGTATTGTGACATTCATTTTTGTAAACATCACAGGAAATAGTGACAAGTGTTTTAGAATATGTGAAAGATACATATAGTGGCAGGAATAAGAAAATATAAGCTAAATAGAAATTGCAGAAACTCGAAGAAGCTGATAAAAGTATGCTAGAAAAGAAAATTACAATAGAAAAATTGCATATAATGACTAAAGTTGGAGGAATACAGAGTGTGGGTTTGGGTATGAGTTCTATAAACTAAATGGAGGTTGAATAAAAATATTTTGTAGGTGATAAATGAATGGTTACACGAAGGCTTGAAATATTAAGAAATATGTAAAGAAATATTTTGGAGATGATAAATGAATCTTTAAATGGAGGTTTGAAGAATTAAGAAATCTGTTCAGGAGTTATATAACTTGTGTGGGAAAAATGGAAAAAATGTAAGTTACAAAACTGGAGACCAATTATGTAGCTTGTAAATTGTAATGAGAATACTACAAAAACATCTGAAGATGTTATGAATAGCGTAATACAAGATGGAATATACAGAATTAAAGGAATGCATGTGAAGGATATGTTTGTAATCATTCCGGAGGCACTATATAGTATATGGATAGTTTAAATAAAGGGCAGATGGATACCAGAGTAATAGTGTGCATGTTATTATGAAAGGATTTCACAATGTGCAACATGGACAATTGTGGATGATTCTGAAGGAATATGAAGCAGAAGAACAAAATGCAACATTTTTATGAAATGCTTATAGGAATAAGCAGATGAAAGTTTTACTAAATGGGTGAGTTGGTGAACATGGCGAAAAGAGTGTCTTTGGGACAGCCAAAGAGTGAAACTTCTGATTTTAAGCAATGCAGACGTCCTAATTTTGATATACAGTAGGTTGTGATAAAAGAAATACTAAACAGAGTAGAGAAGAGTCGACAGATTTCTGATGTAAGAAGATTTAGTACTGAGCAAGAAAAAATATAGAAGATAAGGGAGCACTGTTATGTTAGGAGATGTTTATTTTACTAAGGTTAATTCAGTTTTAGGTATAAAATGTAGTTGGAAAGACGTGATTCAAAACCAATGAGATGAGGTGCTACAAGACATAAAATAATTTGTATAATTATGGAAAATGGTCATGTTTTTGTTTTGGGAAAAGTGTTTTTTAATATATTTAGTAGTGTTAGGAAAGTTGACTTATGTTGGGAGAGTTTTTTGTTTCCTGTATGTAACAAAAAGAATTATTGGAGGTAGTATTGGATATTTTTTGGGGAATTATAATAGGGTCCATAAAATGGAATTTTATATAATGAATGACGGAAAGTGGGGATGGTATTGTTAATCCAGCAGTATATTTAGCATTGTTACACATATATTGCATTATGAAAGTAATAAGATATGAAACAGAGAGTATTTTAGGAAAATGCATGCTGGTTAAGTATATTGATTTTTGAAAAATAAATTGATTCCAGAAAAGTTAAAAAATAATGGTGCAGGAAGAATTAGAAAAGGATAAGAAAAAATGATTATATAAAAATTTATAGAGGGTGCTAAAGACAGGAAAACATTTTAATGAAATTATAGAAAAACGTAGTTGGGCTGAATGAAATGTGGGTGATTTTATCTGAAAGCACTAAAATTCAATAAAAGGAAGGAAAGAACAAATTGAAAGGATATGGAAGAGACAAGATTTTTCTGTGGGGAATACTGCTAAACAAGTTACCTGTAAAGGAGTTAATGCTATATAAACAACAAGAAGAGAATGTGTTTTTCTTTATCTCGTTCTAAATATCAGCTTCTGACCCTAACACAGCAAAATTACCTTCCATGGACTCCCTCTTTTGTGATCTTATGTCTGGAACATAGGTTCATAGTTGTATACTAGGCTAATGGCCCTGGAGCCTTTACAAGCCTTGCCCATAGAAGTGCCTTGGCATTGTGCCGCCCGACATTAGTTCCCAGTGCCTCTGTCAAGTAGAGCCACTGGAGTGATCCCCGGGGTGAACTTTCTATTTCCCATCCACTCATCAAGATTTCTCTTGAAGAGGGTTGTAAAATATTATTAGCAGCTGACCAGACAGACATCGTACTACTGTATCCGTTAATATTTATTTGTATTAGTACAAATTCTTGCCAAACAGTTAATACTGTCAGAGTTATTTCAATTCTGTTATAACGCGGCTAGACACAAAATAAAGACTGATGTACACTTAGTCTAAAGACATCACTAAAGAGTAAAAAATATTGTCCCATTTATATACTCTTTTGAATGTCAAACAATGTCATTTTTAATGTCCTTGTGACTTGTTCTTCTGGTTTCTGTTTGTATCATGAAAAAGTCAATTGGTTATTTCTAGCCTGGACAGTTTCTGTTGAAATGACAAATATTGTTTTATGTTCTTTGGTTATTTTCTTCCCTGCTGTATCTGAAGACTTCACTTGAAGTGTCTATTTTATTTCATTTATTTCTGCATCTGAAAGCTCACAGAAAGTCAACTTCCTTTTGTCTATAACAGGATGCCATTTACAGTAAGCCCATGGCTATATGTTATTAATATCTAAGCTGAAACTTGTAATACAATTTACAACACAATATGATCTTCAGTACTTTGAATCCCTTGGTCTGTTGCAGCATACAGATTCCTTGCATTCAGTGCTATCTCCTCATACAATGTTACATTATTAACGGCTTTTACTTGATTAATACTTTTATTAACACAAATCTTATAATGATGATAAGAGCAATTAATGCGGAAATTATAGTACCCCACCATCCTGAAAACAATCCACTTAGCCAGTACTTAAATTAACTAAGCATGTTTTATTTTTGCAGGTGTCAGACACATAACAGTTATTACTTATCTATTCTTAACTACTTTCATGCTTCCTTAAGCATGTTGTCAGACTTGCAGTTACACAGAAGCATTTATTTCAAAATCTTGTCACGTTAACCCTTGCTTTACAAGGCAAAACCTTGTAGTAGAAACAAGCATATTTCTTTTGCATTGCAGCATACATTTAATTTCAGTATTGCTTTGGGAAAAGAATATTTAAAAAAGAATATTTAAAACGTTTTTCTTCATTGTTAACAGTTACTTGTTTGACAGTTTTATTAACACAACTTTTAACACATCTCATCTGTTATATCTGAGATAGCCCCATAAGTTGCATTTGCTATCAACTTTTTAACTTTCCATATTGCCTTAGTGGCACCTACCAGCGAAAAATTAAGTTCCTGAAATAACACCATTTCCTGTGTCCAGCTGTTTTAAAACCTTTTCCTATTTTTTTTTATCATGAACCTCCCTCTTTTCCTGGTGATTTTTTACCATGTCCTCTGGTAATGTGTGAGTAATTCTCATTACTGGAACTGCATACTCTATGTAACTGAATTATTCCTTTTTCATCTTTTCCTTAAAAGAAGTATTATGTGTTAACTTCCATGCTGTTTTTACTTTATACTCAAGCTTTTTCACATGACTAGAGTTGGTGTAAAGTAGCATCCCTGACTGTCCCTTTCTTTTGAAAACAGAGTATCCCTTTTTCTATTTTAAAATATTCTAAAATAAAATAAGCAAACAAACAAATAAATAAATAAATACATTTTCATCAACTGTAAATGTTTTTTATGGCCGATTGTTTTACAACTCTATTTTTATAAGATTTTTTTAAACATAAAGCCTGTATGTGTAACCTCTACAGGGACTGCTTGTAATGGGATTTTCCCTCTGTAAGGAATGTGGCTAAAAACTCAACAATTTGACTTGTTACTTGCCTTTCCAAACATATTTTGCATGTCAAAAATATATTGAAATCAGGTATCCAATCATGATGTCCTTGTTCTCGTGATCTATTATATCTGAGTATCTCTCCCCATTTTTTCTTTGCAACTGTTTTATTTGCATACATTTTTTAGATTGCCTTGTCCTGTCCATAGATTGCTATTATAGAAACAAATATAAACTTTCCTAAGACTGTTAACAGTCTGTTACTGTACTGATACTGTTTGTTATTAAGTTACGCTGATTTTTATGAACCAATATGGTGTGCTGCTTTTTCTTGGATTTTTATTAGCTGAAAAATGCTATTTGTCTAAGTTTTTATTAAGTTTTTTAGTGACTGTACTTTACTACCTTGTATGTATTCCTGTGTATTATTCCCAGGATGGCAGTTATACCAGTCTCACTAATGATGTTCTTGCTGTACTCGTTTGTTTATAAGACTGTTTGCTGTTATATTTTATGTAAGAAATTCTTTTGAAAACATGACATTACAGTCACTGTTTTTACCAATATTGATCCTGTTTACTGTATGCATAAGCTGCCTTTGGAGACATGCTGTACTTTTAATGTGGGGGGGGGGGGTTGACCCTCTCCTCTCTTGTTTGTCATAGGTACTGCCTTAAATCTTACTCCATTTCCAGATGTAGATGTGGACTTACATACCCAACATCTGATTGCATTGTTTAGTTTTGCATATACCATTTGCATTACTGTAAATGTATTTACTGTATCTGTATTAACTTTAACTTTACACTGTATCTGTATTAACTTCAACTTTACACTGTATTTGTATTAACTTTACTTTGTGTCTGTATGGCTGTAGGTTATTTCTGTGTTTATTCTGAATCTGTCCTGGCTTTTTAAACCAGTAAAGTAATATTTATTTTTTTGCCTTTTTCTGTCCCCTTTGTTTAATTAATTAACATTGAGTTTTGTATACTAACATTGTCTTCCATTGCTTTAAAAGATCTCTGTACTTTGCTGCCAACTGATGACCTGTGTTTTGTAAATTTATTGCTTTAATGCCTATTGCCTGCCATAATCTGGGTTATAGGGAGGATTATCCCCATATTCTATCGGTCATAATTTACCATTTTTATTATACTGTTAGTCTTTGTAATTACCCTTGTCAGTAAGGCAAGGGGTTTGTCTGTCCTTCTGTTTATTGCTTACTTTCTTTTTCTGTTTACCCTGATGTTTGCAGGTTATTTGCATATATGCTGTTTTCTATTTATGGTTTACCTGTTCCCATTGTTCTATACACCTCTTCATATCCCCTCCCGCCTCTTTGGGGATTCGATATTGCTTCTGAATAGGAGGAATGTAATCCAAAGGATTACCTACACTCACTGGTACAGCTACGTTGCCACAGTCTGTCTTTGATGTAGCCCATAAGGGCTGAAATTGTGATTTGATTTGCTCCCATTTATCCTGCAGTTGTGAATGTCTCTTGGTAATGTCTTTTTTATACTTATGTCAGTTACAAAGCAAGGAAATTGCTGAGCTGTATTTCAACTGTCTCCCGCTGTGGCAGACCATAAAACCTTGTTTTTGAAATCAATTACTATTCCCAGATTGCCGAGAAAATCAACCACAAGGATTGTTGTTCCACAACTGGAATTCATAAGAAATGTACCCTGTATTGAAGATCCATTTTCTGTGAAACATATTTTAACTGGCTTACTGCTTATGGCCATGCAAGGGCTGCCATCAAATTCTTGAATGTAAGATTTTTTGAACTGATTTACAGGTAACTGTTTGTTAGTGACTGAGACTGCTGCCCCTGTATTAAGCAGGACATTTTTCCATAGTGTCCCCTCCACCCATACATCCACTAACAGGCGTCTGTCCTTTTAAAATTTGTGAGAAAGGTTACTTGGGGGGCACACCCCTAAGCAGAATCATACTCATTCTGATCTGTTTTTCTGGGTATCTCTCTGATTACACAGACTGCATGTTCTGTTCCCTGTTGACTGTTAGCGCCTTCCCTGTCTAATGTGTACTTTGTACTTTCAGTTTCACGTTTTAATTCCTGACTTGCACCGTGTGTGAGATTATATGGTGGGTTTTCTGCATATTCCATAGGGTATACTTTATTTTTTCAGTATCCCTCTGTGTTTGTTCCTGTGACTGATTCTCCCTTAATGTATTTTCTTTATCTTGATTTCTTTCTGTATTTTAGAAACCCTTTTGTATTTGACTTTCCTTCCATCTTTTGTAATATGGACAATCCTGTTTAATGTGGCCTATTTTCTTACAAGTAAAACATATCACCAATTTTATGAACTTCGTTGTGTATCTGTCTGTAACCCTGGTGGAGCAGAAGCTGCTCGTGTTCCCCCTGTGTTTGTTCTTTCATCAGACCATGTATTATGTCCCCTTTCTTTCCCCACATAGTCTACAAGCTGTTTTTGTACATTTCCTATGTGCATCTGCAATACTGCGTACTTCTATTAAACTGTTTAGCACTCTGGCTTTGTCTTGCTGGTGGAGTGAGATGTGTAATCTCTGAGTCTGTATTCATCTGTCTGGCAGAAACTGATTTTAAAGCTGCATCTGCATTTTTCAGAATGTCATTAACTGTCTGACGGAATTGCTTTAACATACCATGTTGCCTGACTAAAACATTATTTTGTTTTTTTCTGTCATGCTATTTAGACTGTCTGATCATTTTCAGATAGTTTTTTAATTTTTAAATGGTGGAAACTGGCATTACATTGTCTGTGTGTTTAAAACATTTATGTGAGTCTAGACACTCACCAGTTTCAGCTGCTTAGTTTGCTTTGACATCTGCCAAAGCATTTACTGTAGCCTCTTCTGTTTTACATTTTTTATGTACTTTGATTTTGACAATACTAAACTTTTCCTGTAAATCATTTTGGGAATCAATGCCCATAACTCCCGTAGTACTGGAGCATGTTTAAGGGGTTTGGCAACACTGTCGACGAGTCCCCTTCTGACCCAAACTGGCATATGTAAATGCAAAAAAAAAAAAACATTTAAATAAAGCATCATTTTAAATAGATCACACAATGTATGTCAACCATTGTTTAAATGCCAACATATTGAAACAAATTTCCTTTCTTGTCCTGCCACGTTCTTTTTTGTCTTGCCACTGAGACAGAGTCTGCAATATTATAAGACTATTGAGATATATTAGCAAGAGAAATCACTGTCATTTCTGCTGAACCCTGCCCAATGTCAGTTGGTGTATTTTGTACCCCTTGTAAACCTTGCTGGGCTTTTTTTTTTTTTTTAACTGTCTTGTCAGATTAACCTCTCTAGTTTGTGCCCTTAGTAAATGTTGTTGGGCTCTATTTGATTGTTACGTTAAACCAGAAATGTCATTATTTAAAGTCTGAATGGTATGCTGAGTCTGTTCCTCTAAATGGCATTATTGTCCCTTACTGCTGTCCCTATGGAAATTTTGAAAAGCTGTGAAAACCTTTTCTTTAAAAGGTTAATATTAATAGCACACTCTACTATGTTAGAACTTTTTTTTCTTCTTTCTGTGCATCTGCAATATTTACTATAAATACATTTTTTATGTAGTCTATTACATTACTGACAATAATTGCATACACTTGTACTGTATGAGATTTAGGTGACTGCAGAAGGTACATTTAACTGTTGTATATGTGAAGAACTAACAACGCTAGAATCAAACAGGTTGTTTATCAGAATAGGATATATCTTATGGTATGGCGTACATACTAGACTCCTGTGACAAGATAGACATAAGTTTGGAAAGTTACTTCCACATAAAAAACAGTCTTTATGAACTGCTGTACATTTTGCTAGGTATGGATTATAGGCATTTATACATTTACAAGCACAACTGTTATCTAAATTCTGGACATTAAATATTTCAGATTTACATTTCATGTCTGACACAGAAGGTTTAAACAGTGTAAATTTATATATACAGTATGTGGGCATTGTAGCATTGTAAAGTTAACTGTCTGTACTAGCATCTATGTTATAACTGTGAAGAATTTACCGTATTTTGCGTAGATGACAAACAGATGACAAACAGGTGATCAGGCTGAAGTCACTTAGAAGACAGTGTCCGTCAACAGACGAATTGATGATGGAACGTCGCAGGACAGCTTCTACGGCGTCACTCTGTATCCACCAGCAAAGTACTGGAACTGTTGATCTGTTGATGCACTGGAACTGTCAATCTGTTGAACTCAGAAAAAATTTAAGGCCTTTATGAAAAATTAACTGTTAATAACGGATAAAAAAAGGTTACAGCCAGTGGGATAGGCTCGCCACGGTAAAATATTATTAGCAGCTGACCAGACAGACACCGTACTACTGTATCCGTTAATATTTATTTGTATTAATACAAATTCTTGCCAAACAGTTAATACTGTCAGAGTTATTTCAATTATATTATAACACGGCTAGACACAAAGTAAAGACCGATGTGCACTCAGTCCAAAGACGTCACTAAAGAGTGAAAAATATTGTCCAGTTTGTATACTCTTTTGAATGTCAAACAATGTTATTTTTAATGTCCTTGTGACATGTTCTTCTGGTTTCTGTTTGTATCATGAAAAAGTCTATTGGTTATTTCTAGCCTGGACAGTTTCTGTTGAAATGACAAATATTGTTTTATGTCCTTCTTTGGTTATTTTCTTCCTTGCTGTATCTGAAGACTTCACAAAAAGTCTCTCCACGTCATCTTTGCGTCACTTGAAGTGTCTGTATTTTATTTCATTTATTTCTGCATCTGAAAGCTCACAGAAAGTCAACTTCCTTTTGTTTATAACAGGATGTCATTTACAGTAAGCCCACAGCTATATGTTATTAATATCTAAGCTGAACATTTACAAGAAATCTTTTTAATAAAAGGTCACTTAACTGTTCTTGCAAAGCAAGCCATATTTTCTTTTACTGCACACACAGTATAATTTTGGGGAAAGCGTTTTAGTTTATGCAATCTGTATCAATGTTGACATGTATGGGAAGTCTGTTCCAGAGCTTGGGCAGTATCTGGGTAATGGACCTGTCCCTCCAGCATGTTCTGTTGATTATGGTAATGAGGTTGAGGTCTCTGGAGCGTGTGGTGTGGAGGGATTGGGATTTCTTTAGATGTAGCATTTCGAACAGAGCTGTAAGTCAAGCAGAGATTGCCTCTTAGTATATGATATGAAGGACTTTCTGACCACAGTGGCAAAGTGGTGGTCGAAGGAGAGGTTGCTGTCAACCTCTGTCCTCAGATCTCTTGTAACGCCTTCAGTGTTTAGTGGGCTCCCATCGATGTGGTAATTAATGGGAACTGAGTTTTTCACAAAGGGGATGATGACGCATTTTTGGCATTAAGCTTAAGGCCGTGGTTTCGACACCAGTCATTGGTCTCAGTGAGGCCTTTCTGTAGGATGTCTGCATCACTTGGGGAGTTAATAGTGGCTCCCAGCTTGCAGTTGTCTGCGAACTTGGTCAGCCAGAGTCCTCCGTGTTGGCCTAAACTTCTGAGAAGAAGATGCCAAACAGGAGAGGACCCAGGACTGATCCCTGTGGGACTCCATTTGTGACTGGTCGGCAGTCTGACTTGGAGTCCGCTACTTTCACACTGTGGGTTCTATCTCTGAGTCAATTTGCAACCCACCTAGTGGTATAGGGTTGATGCCTAGTTTGGTGAGTTTATCAATAATTCCTGAGTGGAGAATGGTATCAGAGGCCTTGGCCAGATTGAGGTGGGCTGTATGAACTGCCTTGCGCTCATCCACAGCTTTGGTGACTGACTCAAAGAAGTCAACCAGGTTGAGCAGGCATGATCTACCTTTCACAAAACCATCTCTATTTTCCTTCTTTTAACACCAATCTCAAACAAACTAGAACTTAGTTGTGGGATTTTAGCTAATGTTTTGTAATTACTATTTAATAATACAAAAGGTCTCCAGTTAGAAGAGTCAGACATATTTCCTGTCTTCCACATTAGCTTCATTCCTCCGCTGTGCACATTCCAACTTCTGTCCTCCTCCTCTTTCAACTACTCCCATAATACCTCTACTAATAAATTAATCTGCCACCATTCTAACTGTTTACGAAATTCATAAGTTAATCCTTTCCTGGAATACTCTTTTTCTTAAAGTTTTTCAAAACATGTCTTCTCACTTACCTTATTTCCTCCTTATTGCACTCGGCCCCAGGCCTGAACTACACATCCTTTCCCTCATTCTTGACCATGATCTTCAAAAAAAAAGTAAGAACAAAAGAGGAGTTGAAAAATCATGTATCCCTCTGACATCTAATGTCTGTCTTCCATAGACTATATTTCTGGAACTCCTGTTTCAGAACAGGGAATACTTATGTCTAACCTTTTATCCAATGTTTTTGTTATACATACCACTTTTTTATGACAATTCTTTAATAAAATGTTCCTACCTATTTCACAGTACAGTCTTATTACAAACACTAGCCTAAGATCTTATTTTTTCATTTGTTTTTTTGTCTTCTTAACCATCTAGCCATACTAATGATTGTGTTTATTGGTTCCCTATCATTAGGCAAGAGCTATTCATGTTTTTTTTCTGCATCTGGTCCTTATTCTTCACTAGTAGCTGACTTGCATGCTCACAAAAGCGAAGGCCTGCTATGCATTCCCATTCAAGCAAGCTCCTGCATAAACACCAAGAAGATTACAGTGTGGGCACAGTTTGGCAGAACCAAGCACACCTCCCTGGTTCACATAATATTATGTGCCATGTACTTCTGTCTTCATTAGATTCTGGCACTACAGCAGGCTAGACTGCCTCCCTCTCCCAGCATGGATAAGTCAGTGTTGACCATTCATTTTAACCATCCTTCATTGATTCTTTCGTCTCCTGGGTCACTTGCCAGTCCTTAGTCATCTGAGGCACAGTCAAGGCTTTAGCCCTTTGTACCACATGGCTAATTTTGTAAGTATTTCATTTCTTTATATTTTACTAGCCCTGGCAATGACATTGAAACACTTTTTCCTTATATTTCCATCTTCATTAGATTTCGTACCTGTGTTTGAGCTCCGTCATTCGGTAATGTATTTTGTCCTGTTCTGCATAGTAAGCACATTCCTTCTTTTACCCTTTTCTCATTTTTATTCTTCTAAGCAGTTTGCTGTTCTCATCCATTTGTGAAATTGTCTAAAACATGTTCTTCTGAAGCCATTAGAGTATCAAGCTCTTTCTTCCCTTTTAGAGTCCTCATATCCAGCTATAAGAGTATGTTAAATGGCCCTTCTTGCCACATCTGGTATGCAAACCCATTTTGTTCTTCTGTAAATGCCTCCCTTCCCCATATTTTAAATGGATAGTTAGAATTTATGTAACCCTCTTTCCACATGAATACAACTTTTGTGGTGTATCTTACCTCCCAAATATACACTTAAATATTAAGTATATCAGTTTTTCTTCTTTTAGCTGCAGAATCACTACTCCCCCATTATCCGCAGTTCATATATGTGTATAATTTTGACCAAATCTCCCAAAGAATCACAAACTATTTTTTCATTTTCATTATGGAAGGATTGGCATAATGGTTTAAGGTGTTTACCTTACAGACACAAGGTGCATGATTTGATTCTCACATGGGGTAATTGGCTAGGCTTAAAATGGCCCATAAGGATAGTTAGTCTAGTACTAATGTATGAACCTATGAGCAAGACTACATACAGACTGTTAAACTGAACTTAGACAAAAAAAAAAAAAGAAATAATGTCACTAGGGCACAGTCATTTCTCAGCAAATACTTCACCTTCTCACTTGTCTTTAATGTCAATGGTTGAAAGTGACAAGTCAAAATAAGGCACTGTTTGCTTTTTTGCAGTCTACAGAATGCACTGGTCATTGTAATATTTCCTCAGTTTCCTAACTGACATTGCAAATAATCTGTGAACCCATAATCTGAGTCCAAACTAACAGAACTGCTTTTCTTTAGTAGCAGCACATGCTTCCATGGTATAAATATTCCTTGGGAAACCACCTTATCTGTAGCTACATTAATGACCCTCCTTCTTGTTGCAGACTCCACCTTCTCCAAACCTTGACCTCTACAGGAAGACTCTGATGCAGTATTCGCAGCCTCTACAAAGGCTTCTATCCAAACAGGAGTCGCACAAAGCTTGCAAACTTCCCTTGATCTTCAAACTCTGTACAATTATTATGTGCAGATAACACAGCTATCTTTAGATGCAGCCTCAATCTAATAGTCATACAAAACCAGCTCTAAAATGAACCTTTGGCACACAAAACATGACTCACCCTAGTAGATGTATCCTGAAGCCACATAAGACCAAATCAGTGATTTTTGGCACCCACTCTAATTAAGCAAGAATCTCAAGGACCCTCAAAGTAAAAGACCAAAACAATGTACCCATCAAAACACATCACTACTTTCAAATACTTGGGCTTATGGCTTGAGGAAATGTTATATTTTCAATACCACACTGAAAAAAAAGCAGATCAAAAATCAAGCATATCTTGTGTTGGGATACCAACATTTCAAAACTCCTCTCCTACCCACAAAAAAGTCTAACTCTAATAGCTAATGCCACAATCCTGCAAAGTCTTCCTAACAAACTGTACAGATTTGGCACAGAATACACCCACCACTCCACCGTCACAGAAAAAGCTAATAGTGAAGAAAGAAGAGCAAGTGGAAATGCCCAACTTAAGGCATATAACATAAAAATCTCCCATCCATCTTCTTTTCTGCTAAACATCAATTTTGCTCCTTCTATGCCTTATTTCCTCTCATTTACTTTCACCCCTCCCGCTTTACCCCTTCCCACTGTTTCTTTCCTCAAATATGTATGTGTGTATGCAAATATATTGTGACATTGCTTATACTCTGTACCAAAATTCATGTCTTCTGGTGAGTGTAACCTGTTTTTACTGCACTTTGTCCATTTTATATTGTATCACTAGCTGGAACTGTGAAGCTTTTTGCTTCTACACAATTTAAGCTGAGCTTGAACTTGGCCATTGTTGCTCAGAGCCCTATCATTTCAATCAAACATAAATAAAATAAATAAAAATAAAATTATAAATATGACCTGCACTAGTGATAGTAGACAGACTCTTTTAGCATCCACCTTCTGACTGTTTCATTTCCAAATACTTCAGCAACTATCTTCTGTGTCAGCTGCTCACTTCATAAAGTTTCCAATCCTACAGATCTGTTACTTGGTCCATCTGCAGCAAAATATTGTCTGTCATATGTTCTTTTCCCTCTTATCTTTGTCCAAAGACAGTACCATTGTTTTTCATAAGTACTCCCTTGTAAAGAGCAGGTAAATTTCTCCATACCATAACGAAATTTTCTTTCATTTGTGCAAGTCCCTCCTTCCCTGAAAAACAGACCATAAGCCACTGGAATCAGCCTCTACAAAATGTGTAAATAAGAACATAAATAAATAAATAGATAAATACATACATACATACATTCTTCCATTCTAGCTCATGGTACGTTTCACAGTATTTATTCTTCATGCAGACATTATTGATGTTTTTCCCTGTATATAATAGTTTCCATTTAAATTTGAGTGTGTAATTTGCAGTAGGATTTTTGAATTTGCTTACTATAGTTTTAAATCCAACTTGTCATTTCTCAAAAGGATCCATCCTTGTAGGAAGTAAGACTGCAGCTATTTGCAATGTCTTTAGTGATAACCCAGTCAAAGCACTATTCACTGAAAAACTTTCCAATTACAATCATAGATCTTTCCCTTGCAAGAGAGAGAGAGAGAGAGAGTGGTAACAAACATAATGTTAAAGAAAATGTAGCTGATTTATTATGTGGCCTCTTACAATGCATCTTAGATTTTTTAGCCATACAAGCGTTTGGGCTTTGCTGGGTAAAACATGGCCATGTCATTTAGTGATGTAGCCTTTATGACTAAAACTGTATGCAGTATGAATGCCAGGTATATGTTGCACATTGGGATTTGGGAGGGGCTTCTTATTAATTATCCCCTACCTCTGAAACTCACAGAAAGAATGAAACCATGCATGAAAAAAAAAATAAAGCTTCTAGAAGCAAAATAAACTAAGTTACAGAAAGCAGGGCCGCATCCAGCACTTGGTGACCCAGGTAGTTGCCTTGGGGCCATGTTGGCTGGCGGGGGCAATCTTGGCTTGGGGGGGAGATAAAAATGTAAAATTGTTTATTAATAAAAAGTCTGAAGGCATCCATTAAGTTAAAGACATCTATAAAACTGGAGAGCTTTACGACCTTGCGAGAGACTTTAGTAAGAAAAAAGTAGCAAACCCCAGAAACCTGCAGGAGAGCGTTAAGCATCTAAACTTAGGATGTTACATTCCAGCAGCCTACAAAGTGGAACATTTGATGGGCAACACAGAGCAGGACTGGACTGCCAGAGCAAGAGAGGAGATTTGATGGTCCGAACGGAGCAGAAATGGACTGACAGATCAAGCAGGGAGATATGAGGTTGGCACAGAGCAGGACTGGACTACTGGAACAAACAGGAAGATATGATAGCCAGCAGGACTGGACTACCACAGCCAGCCTACCTTAACAGGGAGTGTAGCTGGTTCAACTAGCACCACAGGAGAGAGAGATTGTGTGCATGTGTAATGCCCCAGTTAGGGATGGCAAGCTGGTTAACTTATTCAGGCTCAAATCCTGTTCCTTGAGTATAAGACACTAGAGCCTAAATACCAGCTAAGTAGATGTATTTTCAAGAACTGTTGTGTTTCATGCATTTTCAAGGACTGTTGAGTTTCTGTGCATTTTCAAAGCTTGTCGCGTTTCTGTGCATTTTCAAACAGTGTTAGGTTTCTGTGCATTTTTAAAGAATGTTGAGTGCCAGTGCATTTTCAAAGAATGTTGAGTTTTTGTGCATATTCAAGGAATCTTGAGTTTTAAAGGAAGAGACGTTTATTGTTGTTCATGCTAAGCGTGTTTTCAGTGTGTAACTGTTTTGTTTAGCAAATGGTCATCATCAATGTTTGTGCTATAAAAATTGAAAATGCTGTTAGTAGCACAACAGGTAGCATACCTGCCTTTGGTGCAGACGGCTATGGGTTCTACTCCCATACCATGTAGATGCAGTGCCCTTTAAGGGAGGATGGGGTGCTATGTTCCTGAGTGTATCCTTCTTTGGATGAGATGTCCAGTAGCTATAAACCTGCTGCTGGTTTGCCATTTTCTTATTGCAATATTACCAGCTTAACAACTTTTTTTAAATGTAACATGGACCATTTATTCTTCAAGGGCAGCAGGCACTGAACTTTACATGAAACACTGAAATTTAAAGTTGTTTGCCAGAAGCAACCTTTTCATTACTTATAGATCTCTTTGTTGTGTCTTTCGGCTCTTCCCGGTTAGGGGTCGCCACAGTGGAACTCCGGTCTGCTAATGATTGGCAGTAGATTTTTAGGTGCCGAGTTGCCGGCCCTGACGCACAACCTTCAATGAAGGTATGCCCATTCACGCATGTCTCCACACAGAATAGATCTCTTTAATGTGGAATTACCCGCGGTGGTGGTGCTGTGGTAGCGTTGTCGCCTCACAGTAAGACGCTGTCCGGTTCGATACTCAGCTAGAGCATCTTCTGCGTGGAGACATGCGTGAATGGGCATACCTTTGTTGAAGGTTGTGCGTCAGGGTTGGTAACTCGGCACGTAAAAATCAACTACCAATCATTAGCGGACCAGAGTTCCACTGTGGCAACCCCTAACCGGGAAAAGCCGAAAGACACAAACAAACAAATGTGGAATTATTCAGATGGCTTTTACTTCTGTAGAGATTGTGTAAATTGACTGATATTGGTGGATTGTAATAACAGACTTTTGAGTGGACTTTTGTGGTTGAAATGTTCTATAATATGTACATTTGTCATTATTGTTTCATGTGTTTTGTTTCATTGCTTACTGGAAAAATGTTTACACTGTAACACGTAGTGTTGTATTATGCAAGGAATATAATTTAATACAATTAGGATGGTGCATCAAAGAACACACGCATGTATACTTGGTCCTAAAAATGACTAGGGCCCCATTTGACCATGATCTGGCTCTGACAGGCAATTAGAGTGAACTCAAAAAACATCTGAACCAAGAGACTATTTAGTATTATCCAAGGTACAATGTTACTTTTTTGTTAGAATTAATGTAATGAAGGTCTGTAAATGACACAGTTTATTTGTAGTTTTCATGTACAGTCAACAATGACTTTACTTAGATCAGCTGTTTAAAGTATGCACTTCATAAGCAAGGGATACACTTCTGAATTATAAGGCAGCCTTTAGAAGTTCATTGAAGATCACTTTATGGTTTACAGGTTGTAATGACGTAAATTATACTGGAACATAACTGGGCTGCTCTCCCAATTTCTGTCACTACTGACAAATCCTCCCCTTGTGTTTGTCAAAGAGTAAGCATCCCAAAACAACTGCATTATTTTGTATAATTTATTTATTTTAGTAATTGCCAGATTGTTGTTAGATAATTATATATAAGGTTTTACTGCTGTTCTATAGAGTTTACTTATACTTTATTCCATCAATGGACATATGCTGGACATTAAAATAAAGCTGTGTGTATTTTTATATATATTTTTTTTCAAATACAAAAATACACTGACATGGTGTTTAGAACAATTCCATCAAAATTTATCTTTTGCTGTTAAGATGCTTTTGTTTATAGTCATTTTTTGCAGATTGACCAAAATATTCAACACATTTGACATATTTACCCTTGCTTACTAGTTTGGTTTGTGATGCCATTTTACCTCCCTTTTCCTTTAATTACTGCTCAGGCCTTAGATATATTTACATAACTTGTATAATATATGAATTGCAGTGACAGAACTCCATCCGCATGCTGGATCTAACAGCAGGTTCAGGAGTTATACACTGGATGAGGTTTATATTTACTGGTGTAGACAATTAGTTGCTTTAAACATTACCAGGCCAACCAGTGTGAGTTTATTTTCTTGTCAAGCTTTGACTTCTGTTGGAATACTGGCGGTAGCATGCAGTGCAAGTATATGATGTGGCTTAAAAACACTGACTGTGGATGTAGGTAGCCCTAGTTCAGTGTAAGAAGAATGGAATGCATACTCATGATTTGCTTAGTGGCTTAGTGATGGGAATCTATTTTAACTGCTAACGAAATGTAAAAATACATTTCTATTTTATGAACAAGCTGGTCATAAAGCTATAAGAAATGATAAACTGATGACAGCAGGACTGATGTTCTTCGTCTTCCATTGCTGCAGTCCTGACTATCGGGTATAGTCCGCGTCCCAGTCGGCCCGAATACCAGAGTATAAGGCTGACGTCGGTCAGGGCGCATTAGACTGACGTCAGTACGTCAGGGTACTAATGCGCATGACCGACGTCATATCCTCAGTCTTTTTTGCCGCATGGTCCGATGCAGAAGCAATTTTGCGAGTGCAGGTTGGCGTTCTGAGATTTTCCGAAACCGGAGTTTCAGACCGAAACAGAGTTGGCTAAGTAACCCCGTTGAACATTTTGGTTTTTCTTGCCTCAGTATTTAACCGGATGTCAGAAAAAGTGAATAACTGTATTTCTTGTGGGAAGCAGATACCGCATAGGGATTATCATACATTGTGTATACCTTGTTTAGGGCCTGAGCACGACGTTGTTGGTTGCCGCTCTTGTGCTAGATTTAACAAGCGCACTATTAAGAGGAGGCTAGATTGTGCTAGGTTAGTGTTTGAAGCGTTGCAATTATAATATGCCGCGGATGCTCCGCCCGCTTCATCCAAGAAGCGCAAGGACAAAACAGTGAGGCCTAGGGGTGAGGAGCCGGCAGTCCCGGACGTCGGTTCTTTAGTAGGCTCAGTGGAGCCAGAGGTTTTGCCAGGAGTCTCCGTGGAGTCTCAGGCGGATACTTTATTGTTACAGGATGTGCCTTCTCAGGAGGTAGGCCAGGCTGAGGGGCTTCTGAGGTAACTGTTCTTCCCTCTCTTCCCAAGGTAGTTAGGGCCTCTCCTTCTGTTGCCAAAGCTTCTTTTAGAGGTAGGCCAAGTTCAGCTTCTGTGGGGCTTCTCCTAGCACTACGGGCACTGTGTCTAAGAAACATATGCTTAAAATGGCTGAAGATTTGATTACTCTAATTAGAGGTTCTATGCCCCGCCTGATAAGAGGCCTAGGGTGGAACAGGATTTTGATAGTTTTGAACAGTGTTCACAGGCTTCAGAGTCTTCTGTGGAAGACTTACAAGAGTTTCCTACTTATTCTGATTCTGATGTGGATGATTCCACTCCTACAGCTTCTCCTCCTGAGGATTTTTCTTTTTCAGAGACTCTTCACTCCATGAGGGAGCACTTTAAATGGGAAGGCCAGGATTACTCTGATTCCAGGAAAAGGCTTAGGGAATTCTTGTTTTTACCCCAGCATAGGCCCTTAGCTATTCCTCCTGTGTTGAATGTGGTGGAGGATGTTTTTGCAGAGGCTTCCTGAACCCTGACTCCTTGCCTCCTGCTCCTATTAAGCCTGGTAGGTATTATAGGGTGCCCGAAGCTGATAAGTTTTTGTTTAAGAGTCCTAGGCGGACCCAGAAACTATTTCTCAGGGCCTAAAGGTGTTAAAGCTTCTGTGGTTAAAAATCCTGTACCTTCTGATAAAGAGGCAAGGGCTTTGGATAGGTGGGGTAAGAAAGTGTATACTTCTTCCACTCTAGCCATGAGGGCATTGAATTGTCAGTTTCACATGCTAAAATATCAGAATTATCTCCTTTCACAATTGAAATCTAAGGTGGATGCTTTGGCGGAAGGTATTGAGTGTAAAGAATTGCTGGATTTGGTTCATGTGTCTGAACAAGTGGGTAAGCATTCTTTGCAGTGTGGTTTTGATGCTGTTCAGGCCTCCTCGAGGGTGGCTGCTACTAGTTCTGTTCTTCGCAGACATGCCTGGTTGAAGGATCAGAATTTAGCTGAGCATGTTAAGACCCGGATTTTGGATGCTCCTTTACAGTCTGATGTGTTGTTTGGACCGCCTGTGGAAGCAGTCTTAAAGAAAATGGAAGACAAAGCTAAGTCTATGCAGACTGTTAAAGATTTTTTGCAGGTGCAGCCTCCAAGTTTAGTAGAAATTGGCCTGCTAAGGGGTGGACGTATCCTGCTTATGGTTCCCAGTCTAGGGGTAGGTCTAGACGTGGTAGGGGCAGGGCTCAAGGTTCATTTAGGCCTAGATCAGAGAGTTCACCTGCTCAGACTTCTGGTGAGGGCAGGGGTCAGTCCTTTCGTAAGCAGACCCAATGACCTGCCTTTTCAGCTGCCAGTGGATTCTCGTCTGGCAGCTCCTTTGGGAGGAAGATTGTCTCTTTTCAAAGAAAATTGGGATTTAATCACTCAAGACAGATGGGTGCTGGATATCATTCATCACGGTTACAGATTTTATTTCCACACAATGCCGCCTTTCAAAGGCATGCCAGATGTTCCTCCTCCACAAAGAAAAGAGGCTCACAAGCAAGTTTCTCAGTTACTCCAGATAGGGGCCATTCAGCCAGTCCCTGTATCAGAAAGGGGCGATTTTATTCTCGCCTGTTCCTAGTACCAAAGAAGGGGAACACGTGGAGACCAATTTTGGATTTATCTATCCTCAACACTTATCTGGACATTCCCAAGTTCAAGATGTTGACGTTACAGCAACTGTTACCTCTGCTGGGCAAGGATCACTGGATGGTAACTTTGGATCTCAAGGAAGCTTACCTTCATGTGCCTATAAGGCTAAGTTGCAGAAAGTATCTGCGTTTCGAACTGGAGATTTTCATTATCAGTTCTCTGCATTGCCCTTTGGCTTATCTACTGCCCAGAGTATTCACAAAGGTTCTGGCTCCAGTGATAGCTTACTTCAGGCTTCAAGGCATTCAAATCTATCCTTACTTGGACGACTGCCTGATTCTGGCTCAAGAAAAGGAAGACCTTCTACAGCATCTGGAATATGTCATAGCAGTGCTAAGATGCCTAGGGTATTCTGTGAACGAAATAAAGTCCAGTCTAGTACCCTCTCAAGACATGTGCTTTCTGGGTGTGAGACTGAATACAGCAGCCCAGATGGCCTTTTAACCCCGGACAAACAAAAGAGTCTGTCACTTTACTTCCATCAACTATCTCATCAGTCCGTGCTGACTGCAAGGACAGTCCTTCAAGCATTAGGGTTCATGGCATCTTGTATTCTGGTGCTTCCCAATGCCAAACTGCATATGAGGAAGCTGCAATGGTATCTCAAAATGTATGGACACAGCACTGCCAAGATTTGGACACTGTCATTCAAATAATACCTTGCCTTCAAAAGGAATTCTTGTGGTGGGCTCAGGAATGTCACCTAAACAAGGGACTCTCTGTGACCCGGCCAGAGGCGAGTCAGATTTTAACGACAGATGCCTCGGACACTGCTTGGGGAGCTCATCTAAATGGAAAGTGGATACAAGACAAGTGGCCTGCCAGACTACAGCATCTACATATCAACATGAAGGAGATGTTAGCAGTCCAGTTTGCATTGATGGCTTTCAAGGAGTTACTTCTTCCAGGGCAGGTGTTGATTCTAACAGACAACACAACTGTCATGTGGTACATCAACAAGCAAGGGGGAACACATTCTTATCCTCTATGCAGGCAAGCAATGATTTTATGGGAGACTGCTAAGCCTGCAACTAACTCTTCAGGCAAGGTTTCTGCCAGGAGTACAGAACTCCCTAGCAGATGTATTAAGCAGACAAATCATGGATCCCCACGAGTGGAAACTGGATCTTCATGTATTTCAGAAATTGACAGTGTCATGGGGAACTCCAGACATAGATCTGTTCGCTTCTCCACTAAACCACCAGCTGCCACAGTATTGCACAAAGGGGTTTCATCACACAGCTTGGAAAGTGGATGCTCTGTCTTTCAGTTGGAAAAACCTTCATGTCTATGCCTTTCCACCTCTGCCTCTTCTTCCAAAGGTATTATTAAAGGTCAGACAAGACAGGCCAAGGATGATTTTGATAGCTCCAGATTGGCCTCGGCAACACTGGTACCCACTTCTACGGAGTCTTGTAAAGAAGCCTCCATGGCCTTTACCTCTGATTCCTCATCTGTTATCTCAGAAGGACGGTCATCTGCTCAATGTCAAGCTTCAATCTCTTCATCTCACAGCTTGGCATATTCTGTGTTGAAGCACAGCAGGTCTCAGCTTCCTCAACAAGTTTTAAATGTGATTATGGAAGCTAGAAGGCCTAGTACTAGGAGAGTGTACGCAGAAAAATGGAAGAGATTTTTATTTTGGAGTACAGCAAAGAATTTGGAGATTTCAGAGCCTAATTTGAGTGTGGCTCTTCAATATCTTACTGAATTATTGGACAAAGGTTTGTCCTTCTCTTCCATAAAGATTCATGCTGCAGCAATTTCAGCTCACTATGATTGTGACCCACCTTTGTTTTCGCATCCTTTGTTCAAGCAGTTTCTTAGAGGGGCAAAGAATATAAGACCCCACGTAGAGCTCCTACTCCTGCTTGGGATCTCAATTTTGTGTTGGAAAAACTTACTCTACAACCTTTTGAGCCTGCAGCTACTGCTGAATTGAAATATTTGTCATGGAAGACTGCTTTTCTGTTGGCTATTACTTCTGCAAGAAGGGTGTCTGAGTTGCAGGCCCTTATGGCAGTAGAGCCCTTTTGATTTTCCATAAGGACAGGGTATCATTACGCACTAATCCTTCCTTTATGCCTAAGGTGGTTTCTAGTGTGGCTTTAAACCAAACTATTCATTTGCCTACGTTTTTTGCAGATCCTCAAACTAAAGGGGAAAAGATTTTGCACACTTTAGATGTACACAGGCAATTGCGTTATTATTTGAGCAGGACTAAGAATTTTAGGCAGTCTCAGCAGTTACTTGTTTCTTTTGCTTTGGGTTCACAGGGCAAGCCTGTGTCAAAACAAACTATTTCTAGGTGGATTGGCTTTTGCATTGCATTTTGTTATTCCCATCATGGCAAAGAGGTTCCAGCTGGGATTAGGCCTCATTCCACTAGGGCTACTGCCACTTCAACAGCATTTCTAAGGGGTGGCAACTAAGGATATTCTGGAAGCAGCTACTTGGAGTTCAGTGCATACTTTCTCTAGGCATTATCACCTGCCTATATACTCTAAGACTAGGGCTGGTTTTGCCACAGCTGTTTTACAAGGCATGTTGTCAGCTCCTGCTACTTTATAATTTGCCAGCCTCCCTTACCTCTGCTTTGGGATTCTACCCAATAGTCAGGACTGCAGCAATGGAAGACGAAGAACATAGTACAGTTTTGTACCTACCATAAATGTAGATGTTCGAGGATTCCATTGCTGCAGTCCAATTTACCCTCCTCCTTCCCTCTGTGTTTAGGGGTGGTTGTGTAGGTGAGTTTACATGCTTATATTTTATATATATATGTATATATTGTTGTATATATTATACATGTTTTGGTGCAGGTTGTTTTGGGGACTTGTCTTTTTGGGTCTTCTGACATCTGGGGCAAGAAAAGACTGAGGATATGACGTCGGTCATGCGCATTAGTACCCTGACGTACTGACGTCAGTCTAATGCGCCCTGACCGACGTCAGCCTTATACTCTGGTATTCGGGCCGACTGGGACGCGGACTATACCCGATAGTCAGGACTGCAGCAATGGAATCCTCGAACATCTACATTTATGGTAGGTACAAAACTGTACTTTTCCTGATTTGCCTCACCCTATGTATTGCAACATGTAATACTTATTACAAAGAGTAATTATTCACTGTGCTAATACATGTTATTTTTTCAACTTATTTGTATACCAGTAATAGTTGAAAAGCTGTTTTCATTCCATAGCACTGTTGGTGATGAATAATATACAGTGCCTGAAACATAGTACCCAATTCATTAGGGAATGTTCCACACTTTTCCTTCAGAGTGCCAACAGCTGCAATACTTCTAAAATGTTTAAGGTATGCTAGTAATGCTGCAAATTATTTTTGCACAATTCTTTTCAGACCATAAAGTCCACACTTTGTTTCCTGCTAAAGAAAACTGGATGTACCTGTTAACATTCTACATGACCTGAATATGGCAGTATTTCTGTAGTAATAGTACAATATTCCAAGCATCATGAAGTTTAGGTGAAGATCTGTAGTAGTCTATACTTGTGTTTGTATGAATAAACTGTGAAGAGTGCTGCTAAATTAATAAACTTGATTAAATGGAAGTTTTCCTTCAGGAAGAAAAATGGAACATTTGACATTGCAGGATAATGCATTAAGATTCATGCTGATCCTCATTAGCATGTGCAAGGAGAATAAGTGAGGAAAAGGGGCACGATGTTTGATAAAGATGAGATTTCTTTTGTTGGCACTCCGTGGCTTTTGATATCAGATGTGGTTAGGGGCATCTGCTAATGTCACTCTTCAGCGCTGATTTGCCAAAACACAAGTTTTCAGTTAGTTTTGCAGTGGCATTTTCAGACAAAATATAAGAGAGCTAGATGGTTAGTGGTGTAATTCTTTGCTGTCCAAACAAACAAACACATCAAACAAAAAAAGCAGAATAAATGTGTAATAAAATTCCACATTGAATGAACATTGATGAGGGAACCAAGTTTTTTTCTGGTATATAAGTGAGGAAATCTCTGCATCTAATGAATCTTTTGCTAATAATTTATATTATTCTTATCTTCTATGTTTCTCAGAAGTAACCATTTAATCAGTTCCGTTATATCCATGACATATGAGAAGAAAGAAAGAAAAGTACACAGTATCTTCACTTAGATATGTATTGGAAATCATTACAGTCTATTCTGATTGAAAAAACAGCTAGTACTCTGTATATATTTTTTTACAGTGTACAGGTTGAGGTACTGTTTTACCTAGTATATTATGGTGGCCAAATTTACTGTAAGATCCTATTCATTCAGTCCATCTGATCGAATATATGGGTCCTTGAGCCCCTGCTAGGATCTGATCCCTCCAATTTAGTGCTCCAACTTTGAGCATTTCCAAAATTTTTCTGTCCGACAATGCTTAGCTCCCTCCTGACTAACTCAGATCTTGTCTGTCACCTCTTGAAGTAACATCGCAGATCCTGCCAATAAAGTGCTCCACCTCTTTCTGGATAGTTTTTGTGAGAATTTTCACATATTTTTTGGTCTTTGACAGGTTTAAAGTAGAATAGACTCGTTTGAGATCGTTTTTGCAGCTTCTTGAGTGAAAGGAAAAATTTTTAAATTTCAAAATCTTGCCCTTCTGTTGCTGGCATCGCACCATTTTGTTCTGGTGTTACTTACCACCATCATTAGTTTATTATCATTAGATTTTTTAGAGTTACTAATATAGTATTGTTACTGTTGGTAGATATTTAAATAACGTTAAACGTTAAAGTTAGAAGTGTACTGCTTTTTATACTGTGTGTGTGTGTGTGTGTTTAGTTTTTGTCTCTTTGAATGGTGCATAAGACTATCTTCGAAAAATGTTCCCAGTGTGGGCATAAGACACCCCCAAGGACCTCCATGATTTATATGTGGTGTTTTTGGGGGTGGGACACTTTAATTCAGATTGTGATATCTGTGCTTCTTTTAGAGCCAGAGAGCTGTCTGATAAAAGAAATCAGGGCCTTCTCCTGCTGGATCTGAAGTTTTCCTAAAAAACAAAACGTCGTCAGAGAAACCTTCGAAGTAGGAGGATTCAGAGCCAAGAGAATGTCAGACAGAAGCTTCAACTCAAGTTTTGACACCGTTAATCCCTAGACTCAAAGACACTTTGAACCAAGTAGCAACATGTACTATACCTCCAGATCCTGAATCTATGCCAATTGCTATTTAGGACTCTCCAAAAAGAGTAGAGAAACTTGTTTTCAGACCTGTGTCTGCCTCCTCCATGAACCAGGTCCTACTGTAGCACCTCCAAAGTAGATTTGGATTGTTTTCTGCAAGTGTTACTTCAAACCCAAATCAAGATGAGACTCCATTGGCTCTGAAGCTAACTGGATCCATACATTTCACCACTATACAAAATCTGTCACCAGAACACCCTATGGCCCCAGCTTTATCAGATCCATATGGTCATCTGGATCATATGACTGTGGAGTCGATGAGCCATGTATCCATGGCTCTAGGAGAGCTGGATTTGACCTTTCATTTACAGATGCCTTTGGATACGATGATTGAGTCTCAGAGCTGAGGGGTTGGAGGGATGGCTACGTCAGTATTGTTGAGGTCTTCCACCTTCAAAAACCTCAGTGCTAATCCTCTCCTCAGAACCGTCTGCTTAGTCGGATAGGGAGAATCAACCCAGGCTATTGGTTCTCTCCCCATTTAAGGGATTGGACCTGACCATGAGTGCAATTTCCTTGGATAATACTGAAGTAGGAAAAGCTTTCAGGGTGCCTTGGAGAATCATTTCACCTCATAGGTGGATCCACAGGGCCCTCTGCTTATGGGTCCTCCCCATGACCACCTTGACCTGGGTTCACAGCAGGCATCATCTGTGCAGTCACATTCTGTTTTCCACAAACCTACTGCCTTACAGGCTCATTGTCCTCTGAGACACCTCAGAAAATGGTGTGCAAGAGGAAGCACATAGACTTGCCAGAGGAGTCTGTCACATCAGATGCTGATTTAGATGTTAGAGTGTGGGTCCCCAAAATCCCATTCTCAGTGCATGTCCTTCAGAGAGGTACTGGAACTCCAGAGGCAGAGGAGATCCTGGCCAACTGTACCTCCCTCTCAGGACTCAGTGTTGTTTGAAGCATACGGGATGACCCCGTCTACTTCCTGGCTTTTTCCATCTGCTGACAAAATGGCTGAGCTGGCGTTAAATAAAGTTTGGCAAGAGCCAGATACATCTGAGCCAGTCCCCAGGAAGCCCAGTAAAATACTTAGATTCCCATAAAGATAAACTGTTTTGGGCCAAAACCACTTCTGTGGATTTCATCATTATTTCAGCGGCCACCAATAAAGAACTGTCAAAGCACTCTTCTTGTATTCATCTGGCCCTCAAGGAGTGTCGGGTCATGGATAGGCTAGGGAAGCAAGTTTATGCTTCTGGCACATTCACTGTTAGGGTCATGAACTATGCTGTTTATATGACCAGGTTCTAGGGGGACCTACTATAGCAGGATATGTCCATTCTGAAGAACCTTGGCTACTTTATTCTTATCCCCCTCTTCCAAAAATGACCAAATTACATAAAGCGATTTAGTACAAGACCAAAGTCATCCTCTTTGCCCCTTATTGGTCAAGACAGATTTAGTTTTCCCTTCTGATACCTTACTTGAAAGAATCCCCTTCATTCCCAGATCTGATTCTGGATCTGATATCTCACCCATCCAGAGATCCTCATCAAGAACATCCCAGTCTAAGATTATCCACTTGGTTTCTCCAGTTTGGATGATGGCACTGGACCGCTAGCTTTCCTCTGATGTTTTACAGCTTCTCACAGCTTCTCAGAAATTTTATACCTGGAAAGAGTACTGTAGTAAATGGAAAAAGTTTAGCATATGGGCTGAATCTCAGAACACTGACCCCATTACAGCCCCCTTAATGGCCATTCTCCACTTCTCATCTTCAGTGTTTGCAGCAAGTTCTAG
Source organism: Protopterus annectens (assembly GCF_019279795.1). NCBI lineage: Eukaryota > Metazoa > Chordata > Ceratodontiformes > Protopteridae > Protopterus > Protopterus annectens. The sequence continues at coordinate 317,055,167 of NC_056731.1, forward strand.
CTTCTCTACCATTAAGGTCCAGTTAGCAACCATCTCCTCTTTACACATGGGTTTGCAAGACCAGTCTTTGGCTTTTCATACACTGTACAAAGCTTTTCTCAATGGGGGTATTTCACTTAAGACTTCTTCTCCATCTCCTTCATGGGGCCTGAATTTAGTATTAGAAACCTTGTCCAAACTTCCTTTTGAACCAGCAACTTCAGTGGGTTTAATGTTCATGTTATGGAAACATTACTGTTAGTGGAGATCAGGTCAACCAAAAGGGTATCAGAACTTCATGCCCTGTTTTTGGATTCTCCATATATAATTTTCCATAAAGATAGGATTATTTTCAGAACTAACCCTTCCTTTTTTCCAAAAGTAGCATTTGAGAAGAACTTCACATGACATATTCACCTTCCTGTGCTCTTTCCAAACTACCAAAACAGACAAGAATACATTCTCAACACACGTTCTCAAATAACTTTGATTTTATCTGCACATGACTGCCTCTTCATACAAAATAGTTTGGGCAGGAGAGTTTAGAAAGTTTCCCTGTCATGATCAGTGTCAGATTGTATTTCTCTTATATCTCCAAGAACAAGCCACTCCCAAATTTCTTAAATATAACATACCTTGTAATTTATGACTTAATAGTCAAAGGTAAGGGCTTTGTGGTTAAATATTTATCTAATAAGCATTTTGTAATATGATTTACTCTATTGTGCATGAGATTGATTGAGATATTTAGAACTATTGTGTGAACTATTGTGTGTTCTCTAGTATTCCATTCGAGCACCATTGTACGTGTCCGCAGTGACTTCAGTTCATTCTTTTACATTTCTCCACATTTATTTAGTGATACACTTATGCATATTCAAAAATATAGGAATATGAAAGATGCTTTTATGTATGCTTTATACTATAGGAATTAGGATCCTAAAGAAGTGTAAATTTGTATTAACGTTGACCTATATTGAATTTCTTTAGCCGATGGATCAAAGTGTCTTGCAGTAGGACCGTGGGGACAACTTCTTAGAATAGCAGGTATTCCTTACTGAGCACCTAGATATGTGATGCAAATAGCAAATGGCGTGAGGTTTACCTCGCAGCAGTAAACAGGTTATTGATGTTTTTTCGTGGAGTTTTATTCCGCTGATGAATGCGGTTTAAACATTTGTTGTTTATGGAGCTCTTGACTATAAAGGTATTGGATCTGAATATATGTAAGGTTCATGAGATAAGGAACACTGCAAGAATACTTCAGGAAGGAATCTTGGGCAAGTAAGTGATGTACAGATTGCAAACGCTATACGCTTTGAGTTGGCGTTTTGGTAGTTTTTTGGTAGTTTTACTGATTGTGCACCGCTGCAGTGTGATCATATATATGTGCCCTTTGGTTTGAAATTCACAAGGTTTTTTGTTTTATGAGGGTCCTCATAATGTTTCGAAATGTGATATGATGATTGTTTACATTGGATGCTGAAATAAGAATGCATTACTGGTTTTAAATTGCATCTGAATGTCGCAGTGTGCTTAATCTGCTAAGAGGCAATTAAGGCTTAATTTAATTTAATCTAATTTAATGAGCCCGCCAAAAGTTGTGTTATTTAAGTACTTTGAAATTACTTTGTGTTTGTATCTGATGAAGCATAGTTTAACTATGCGAAAGCGCTCATCCTGTGTTTCCAATAAATGATTTTTTACACTTTTATCGTGGATATCTTCAGTTGGAATTGTGTTTGACTTGGAACTTGTCTACAGAAGGTATTTGTTCGTGGTGACTGTTCTCATTTTTTGGATTTCATCTTTGGCTTTGTTTGGTGAGAACGTCTTTAGTATTGAGTTGTGTTCTACATACATTTTGGGTTCGCTTTGCATCTTGTTCATAACTCAATACACACGATGGAAGGCCAGAGTGTTGGGACTGCTTCTAATCCAGGGTCGAGGGACGTGTCTCGTTTGTGGACAGATTTATTCGCATGTGAATTAAACCCTTTATTGTCACTGGACTTAAATGAAGTAGGGGCCCACAGGTCAACGATTGGCAATGGAGAAAATCTACAAGAATTCAATGAACAACTTAAAATGCTGGAAAATAATCTTTACCAACTTCAAAGGTACATGTGGCAAAGATTACATTTAGAAGCTTGCTTGCACCATAAGGTAGTCCCCAGAGGCATGCGGGTTTTCTGCATGCCTACGTATGGGGACTCCCACCCTTTTTTATTAAAGCAGTGGCAAGACTTGAATATAGGCCTGGGATTTGACTATGTAAAATTACTTCTGAATTACTTTTCTCCACTGGAAACTGATCTTCGTGCTAAAACTAATGTACTTTACCAAAGGATAGTGGATAGTTTCAGCTCAGAGTATTGCTTAGAGAAACTCCAATTGACTTTTACACAAGTTAAATCTTTTGGTGAAAGACTGTGTAAGACCAAACAGCATAAATTAAGGAGAGATCTTTTGGATTTCCAGAACGGTCATGTTTTTGTATGGCCTAGGCACCAGGATGGTCAGGCTAACTCTATGCAGAATGCACAGAAGCACAGCAATATGACAGCGAATGCAGAATCCACTAATAATCTGTTTCAGCAGCTTAACAATTCTCAATTCATTCCACAGTCAGTGGTTTCTTCTAATAGGGTCAATGCTCTGGACCCTATAGATTTTTCAACCACAGACACACCTCCACCCAATCAAGAGGCCCTACAAGGACATAAGAATCCAGGAGCAATACCTAAAAGCAACTATGTATCAGGCACCTCGAATCCACCTTTTTTACCCTATCAAAGGAAGTTTGCCCCCAATTCCAGGGGGAGATCCAGCAGCAGGGGACCAAGAAAACGGAAGTTTTCAGGAGAAGGCAACATGGTCAACAGAAGAACCAGAAATTGACTCTTGTGTTTAATTTTTCTAGCTATAATATGGACACAGCTATGCATAGCCTTCTCAATAGAGGGCTCACATTTATTCCGTCAACTAGATCATCACTAGAGGACACTTTATTGGATTTAAGACTATTTTGTAGACGGGTTTGCCTTAAGTTGCTTTTCTCTACTGTTGAGACTGTGATGACTGAGGGAATGAAATCCTGTGTTATATTTAAAAACAAAAGTACTTTTACACCTCCCATACATCCAATAGTGCAATGCTTTCTAGATCTATGTGAGAGAGATTTTTATGCACTGTTTTCTACGGCATATAAAAACATAAAAGGAAGGTTTTGTAATCTCAACAGGGAAGAATTTCAAGCTCTGGCTAAATTGAGAAGTGATGATAATTTGATTGTGAAACCTGCTGACAAAGGGGGGGGTGTAGTGTTGATGGATGTGGATGATTATGTGAATAGTATGAGGCTGTTATTGTCTGATCAAAATACCTATAAACGTATTACTGCACAGCAGGCCTCCTCCATTATATTAACAGTTCAAGATAATGTATATGATCTATTACTATGCAGACAAATCAGTGTAGAAATGTATGAATATCTGTTAGTATCTGACCCTGTCATTCCCATTGTCAAGGGTCTCCCTAAGATCCATAAAGAGACCTGGCCTGTACCGATGAGGCCTATTGTAGCGGGTGAAGGGTGGGTTACCGCCCATATATCGATCTTTTTGGAAAGCCTCCTACATCCAGTAGTGAATAATTGCCACACCATCCTTAGTGACACTTACCAACTTATAGATAGCCTTAAGGGCCTACATCTAGAAATGAGAGACACAGAGTACCTCCTCATAACCATGGACGTGGAGAAACTTTTTACTTCAATCCCCAATGATATAGGGGTACAGTACATCAGAGAGCTTCTGCACAAAGAAACTCAATTCTCAAATGATAGAATAATATTGATAACTCAGCTTCTCGATATAGTGCTTAACAACAATGTATTCATCTTTGAGAATGATTATTTCCTACAGGCATGGGGGGTTGCCATGGGCACCCCCTGTGCCAATACCTATGCTAACTTGGTGGTTTACTGGTGGGAAAAGTTGTTTCTGTTTACCCACGAACTCTCTAGATGTATAAGATTTTACAGAAGGTTTGTAGATGACATACTTATATTTTGGGAAGGTACGGTTGATAGTTTTCAACACTTCCTTGGTCATCTACAAACCACAACTGATTTCTTAAGGTTTACAGTTGAGATTTCAGGTTATGAGGTTAATTTCCTTGATGTCACACTTAGATTGACTAAAGAAGGTGAGGTTGTCACTAGGATTTACAGAAAAACGGTATGGAAAAATGCACTATTAGCACCAGATAGCATGCATCCAGCTTACACCTTTCGTGGCATAGTCACCAGTCAATTCATTAGAGTATCCAGACTCTGTCAAAATAGAGATGATCTTTTGAAAGAAGTTAACAACATGGAATCGCTGTTCAGAGACAGGGGGTATAACATGAATATGGTTAGAAGGGTGAGAAATGAAATCATTGGAGACTTGGAGCATGATGCTAGCATGGAATTCTCCACTAAAAGAGGATACAGGATGGAAGCCACTGCTGGCTTCAATACTCATGGAAAAAGGCTTAGTTATGTAATTAAATTTACTAATGAGGTGGAGAGTGTTAGAAGTGTGATAAGGAAGCATTGGAATGTCCTTACAGTAAATAAAGAGATCAGTAATATTGTAGGTTCTACACCAACATTTTGCTATAGCAATAGTAATAATCTTAAGAGGCAACTGTGCAATGACCGGCAGGTTACGAATACAGGAAAGTCCACCAGTTTAACACCAGGAGATTTGGTGAGAAAAGGAACATACCCCTGTTTACACTGTCCCAGGTGCAACAGTATAAGCAGTGTACAGCTTTACCAACACCCCAGCATGAATTTTGTTTTCAAACCTAGATATTATGCTGATTGCAACACCAAAAATGTGATTTATCTGGCCACCTGTTCTGTCTGTACGGTATTTTATGTGGGTCTCACTAAGAGAAGGTTAAGGGACCGCATTTACGACCATCTCTATGAGATCCGCAAACAGGAGGACACAAATGCTTTAGCCAGGCATATTAAAGAGTGTCCCTCTCATTCTTTTACATTCAGGGCATTGGATATAATCACTCCAACCTTAAGAGGAGGTAGTATTGAACAAAGATTGGCTAGAGCCGAGCTACATTGGATACTGAAACTAGCGGCACATATTCCACCAGGGCTGAATGGCTTCATCTCTTTAAAACCTGTGCTAATTGAACGTAGATGAAGCTTGTGACTGTGCCCTAGAATTATACACTCCTATACTATTCAATAATGTCATGATAGTATCAGTGAGCACTAGATTTCCTTTGACTTGTGGTATGCATATGTAGGCTTTTAATCATTCATAGCCCTTTATGAGCTGAGGTATAAGTATTCAATGGTAGGGACACACTACCACCTTGGAAATTTGCTGTGGACTATTATAGGTTGGATTATTTTACATTTCATTAAATTTAATACTATGATCTGTATTTCATAACATTATATATGTTTATGGAGGTAAATACACTTCTTTTGGTATCCATGATATAGATTTTTCTATTATATATTTTATATTGTAAATATGTTTTATAACAAATGTATATTTAGTTTGATATAATGATTTTTGAGATCTGGTTCTTGAACTTCTATAGTTTTATTTGGTATATATTATGTACATACATATTGAGGTGGTACATCTTCAATATAAGAGGTATGCAGATAACATTCGCCTTGAGTGTTGTAATATTGTCGCACATCATTATTTGTGTTTTTTATAGCATGATTTTTGTGTGAAGCTTTTGAACAAACACTTTAAATATTGTTATTCATATGTATATGTACATACATACATTTTCTCTATTAAGGACATAGTTATTTTATATATGTTGTTCGCATAGATATGCTTTTATTACATATTTTGCATATGTTTATATTTATATTTATATACACATATATTTCCATATGTATTTTGTAGCAATTATTGCTATGTAAATTATGGTGATTTTATGGAATTTTTGTTAATTTCTTAAATATAACATACCTTGTAATTTATGACTTAATAGTCAAAGGTAAGGGCTTTGTGGTTAAATATTTATCTAATAAGCATTTTGTAATATGATTTACTCTATTGTGCATGAGATTGATTGAGATATTTAGAACTATTGTGTGAACTATTGTGTGTTCTCTAGTATTCCATTCGAGCACCATTGTACGTGTCCGCAGTGACTTCAGTTCATTCTTTTACATTTCTCCACATTTATTTAGTGATACACTTATGCATATTCAAAAACATAGGAATATGAAAGATGCTTTTATGTATGCTTTATACTATAGGAATTAGGATCCTAAAGAAGTGTAAATTTGTATTAACGTTGACCTATATTGAATTTCTTTAGCCAATGGATCAAAGTGTCTTGCAGTAGGACCGTGGGGACAACTTCTTAGAATAGCAGGTATTCCTTACTGAGCACCTAGACATGTGATGCCAATAGCAAATGGCGTGAGGTTTACCTCGCAGCAGTAAATAGGTTATTGATGTTTTTTCGTGGAGTTTTATTCCGCTGATGAATGCGGTTTAAACATTTGTTGTTTATGGAGCTCTTGACTATAAAGGTATTGGATCTGAATATATGTAAGGTTCATGAGATAAGGAACACTGCAAGAATACTTCAGGAAGGAATCTTGGGCAAGTAAGTGATGTACAGATTGCAAACGCTATACGCTTTGAGTTGGCGTTTTTTGGTAGTTTTTTGGTAGTTTTACTGATTGTGCACCGCTGCAGTGTGATCATATATATGTGCCCTTTGGTTTGAAATTCACAAGGTTTTTTGTTTTATGAGGGTCCTCATAATGTTTCGAAATGTGATATGATGATTGTTTACATTGGATGCTGAAATAAGAATGCATTACTGGTTTTAAATTGCATCTGAATGTCGCAGTGTGCTTAATCTGCTAAGAGGCAATTAAGGCTTAATTTAATTTAATCTAATTTAATGAGCCCGCCAAAAGTTGTGTTATTTAAGTACTTTGAAATTACTTTGTGTTTGTATCTGATGAAGCATAGTTTAACTATGCGAAAGCGCTCATCCTGTGTTTCCAATAAATGATTTTTTACACTTTTATCGTGGATATCTTCAGTTGGAATTGTGTTTGACTTGGAACTTGTCTACAGAAGGTATTTGTTCGTGGTGACTGTTCTCATTTTTTGGATTTCATCTTTGGCTTTGTTTGGTGAGAACGTCTTTAGTATTGAGTTGTGTTCTACATACATTTTGGGTTCACTCCCAATTAATCCTAAAGCCTATGCAACTAAAGCAGTTTCTACTTCAGCAGCCTTTATCAGGTCATTGTCCTTTGGTGAAATTTGCCAAGTGTCGACTTGGTCTTCAACCCATACTGTTGTAAAACTTGTTTTTCTCATTCTGTATAAGTTCAGTGTTTGTGCTAAGTGGCACTCCACACAGCGGCGGCTAGCAGTACCTTGTATAGATGCAAATGCTTTCAAGTTAAAATTTCTCTTAGAGTAACTATCTCTACAACCTTCTCCAGCCTGCCTGCTGCTCTAGGAGCATCTGAGTTGCACACTGAGCAGCATCACATTGTTGGATAGCTGCAGTTCACAGTAAGTGTAACACCCATTCTTTGCCCGTGTGTTGTCATCCCAGTCCAGTTAAATCTCCCCACTCTTCTCCCTGGTTAAAGTCATAGTAAAAAGCCTGAAACCATGGATAGGCAGTTTCATGCTATCTCTTTGGCCAGCCTAGTGGATATGGGTATCCTGAGGCAATGTAGCAATTTTCTCGTGTATACTGACAACCATTTAATTCTGAATCAAATAAGCAAACACAGTATGTGAGAGATATAGTTACACTATGAAAATTGAGAAATGACTGTCACATACTAACAAATCAAATAACAAATAGGTTGTCAGCACATGCACATCATTTCCCTCACTAAATAAAGTCTCAACATATAAACCTACATATGTGGAGGTACTCACAAGCAACTTACCAAAACCTCAGAAACCACATGCAAACAAAACCAAGTCAGCACCAACCAGTACACATAAAAATACTCAGCACAGTGTCTCCACAAGCAAGCCCCTAAGGCGAAACACCACACATTCAAACGTCCTGTTCATAGGAGCTTCCCTCATAAGGATGGATAAAGAGAGGATTGCAGTCAGTTGCCTGTCAGGGGCCAGGATTTGTCAGATCATGTAGGCACTCATGTTACTCAACCACAAGTACCAGTATGACTCAGCTGGACTCCATGTGGATGTGAATGACCTGAGACATACCTCCCAAGAGAGACATGATGGACCTCTCTGAATTTATTTTGCAAGTTGGTTTGAGCCTCACAATGAGCAGGATTCTACCCTCACCAAGAATGATACCACAATACAAAAAAAATGATTGACTTTAATAATTGGCTTAGCTACTGCCATCAGTATAAGGGGATCCAGTATTTATCAGCCCAGGATGGCATGATTGACAGACCACGTTGCTTTGCCAGAAATAGTCTGCACCTGTCATCACTAGGCATACAAATACTGACCAAGGCATTAGCTACCCCATAGCACCTTTCTTAGGCAGTGCCAAGCCAACAGACCTGCTAACATAAATTCTTCTAATACCAAGCTGAACGTACTACTCCTCAAAGCTAGGAGTCTTAACAAGAAACTGCACTCCCCAGAAGTTCGCTTCACTGTGCAGGATGATGACGTGTGTGCAGTTACAGAGATGTGATTCAAGACTGTGGAAATCACCCCAGCAGTGTAAGGCTACAATGTTTATCACACATTCAGACCACCCTCTGAAAAGGAAAAAAAGGAAAGGAGAAGGTGTTTCCATTTACATAAACAATCACACCTCTAGATTGATCAAGCAGGATGACTTTCTTGAGCTACTCCATGTCCAGCTGACCACAGGCAAAATCCCCCACCATATCATCGATAGCTACGGGTCCCCAACCATGCATCATGAAAACTACTTTGCATGCTTGAAGTTGCTAGAATCACTTACTATTCAACCCAACACACTACTCGGGGGGATTTAAACTACCTCTCCATAAACTGGGAAATGTACATGACCAATAACATGCAGGTTCAGAGATTCTTGGACTTTGTCAATGCAAATTTGGTGGGACAGCTGATATGCACTCCCACTAGGGACTCAAATATCCTTGACATAGTACTCACAAACATGGAGAAGAATAGCACCTTCCCCCAGCATAATGTTCTTATTGGTAAGATCAGATTATAAATCAGTCTCCTTTGAAATAAATGTAATGGTAAAACCCCCATCAAACCCTAAAATCCTGAATAATTTTTCCAAGTCAAATTGCCTTCTATTAAGTGATAGCAGAGGTAATTGTAAAGCTCCTCAACCCCAAAAACATGGATACCTATGCAGAAGTATACACAGATGCCCTGTATAACCACTTAAACAACTGCATAGAAACAGCAGTACCTGACTGAATTAAACCCAGGTCTAGTCTGAAAAACAAGTCACCCTGATGGACCTCTGGCATAAATAGACTGTACAACAGAAGGAAGAAATACATGTCTAGCAGTAAGAAGGAGGGTGCGCAACAGAGAAAAACTCCATCATTAGTGTCAACAGGCAAACCAGGCAACTAATCAAGTTTTCAAAAGATAAATACAAAATTAAAATAGCCTCTCAAGCAAAGGATTACCACAAAGCATTTTTAGTTATGTCCAAAATCTTAAGATCACTCAACATTGTGCTGATTTGGCTGTAGATAACAGTAGCTGTACTCAGCCAGAAGAAATAGCAAACCGGCTTACCAATAAACTCAACTCATATTTCACCCCCTCATCATCTCACTCCTTCACGGTCACTCCCTATGAAATACCCCCTACCATTCCTTTTCCTGCTATCATAAAAGAACAGGTCATCACTGCTGTGTCTAAAGCTAGAAACACAGCATCAGTGGGCCTAGATAGAGTCCGAGGGCGTCTATTAAATAGGTTGAAACATGACCTAGCAGACCCATTCGGATCTCTATTGAGCCGCAGTCTCCAGACATGCATTGTCCCAGTGGAGTTTAGGACAGCAACAGTCATTTTTCTGCACAAATGGGGACCAATAACGGACCCAGGAAACTATTGACCTATAAGTCTGACTAGCTTCATATGCAAGATTGTGGAAAGGATAATCATGGATATGATTAACAATGACATAGGAAATCTCCAGACTCTAGACCCAACTCAGTTCGGCTTTGTCAAGCACAGGTCCTGCCTGCTCACTCTGTTGGACTTCTTTGAGAAGGTCACCAAAACCATGGATGAATGTAAGACAGTACATACTGCCTACCTTGACTTGGTCAAAGTATTTGCACAATACCCAATTGCACAATTATAGATAAATTCACAAAATTGAGCATAAACCTCTATGTTACCCGATGGATAGCCAAATAGCTCACAGATAGGACACATGTTGTTAGAGTGGGGGAATCCACATCCAGCAAGAGGCCAGTCACCACTGGAGTACCACAAGGTTCAGTGGAGGCCCCCTTCTGTTTGGGATATATAAAGGTAAATTAGCTGTCCTTTGGCTGAGCAAGTTTGCTGATAACTGCAAGTTGGGGACAATCAATGACTCCCCCAAATGATGTTGATATCCAAAACAATGGCCTGACACAGACTAATGATTGGTGTCAGAGCCATGACCTCAATCTGAGTGCGAAGAAGGGAATAATAATACCTTTTGGACAACCAAATACCCCTGCAAATTACCCAGTGGTGGGAGAGCTGGGTACTCAGATAGTAATTTGAACTTTGACCACCATGTGTCCATAGTGCTGAGAAAATCTATCTTTGTGGCTCAGCTTACAAGTAAAGGCATGACATCCATCTCTAAGGATGCCATAGTACCACTGTACTCAGCCCTCATCAGACCAGTAATTGAGTACAGTGCACCATTTGGCATGTACCTAGCCAGGCACCTGCAACAGATGGAGTGTCCTTAGAGGTTTCTCAACAAAAAAATAGAGGATATAGCCAACATGTCATATGCAGACCAATTAAAAGCCCTGCCACTGTATTCATTTTTCTTCTGATTACTGAGGGATGATCTGTGCATGACCTACAAGGCAGACTCTGACCCATCCCCAATGGAAATGTTGCTTAGTTGCAAAACTGACTGCATGAGTGTTAACCTTTCCAAAGATCTAAACCTGACCTCTGACATGAATAGATTATGCTGAAGAGACAGATATGTGTCCCAGAGATCACCCCGCCTCTGAAATAGACTTCCTGTTCACATGAAGCAGAGCCCTTCCCTGACCATCTTCAAGCAAAATTTGGACCGGTGGATGTGAAATCACAAATTCACTCATGGGTGGTGCTCAGGTCTCTTATAGACAGAGGCGGTCTGTAAAAATTGTCAAAACCCTGCTTGCTGCCCTTAGATGTTCATCGTGTTTCACTGTTGCAGTCATCACTGTAAGGTTCTTCCTGCCGGCAGGCAGCCCTCGGTCGGCCAAAATCCCAAAGTCTGGGTCTGGTGTCGGCTGTGTACTCACCCTCCCTGACGTCAGAGCGCCAGGGGTACAAAGCTCCCAGCCGACGCCATATTGCCCAGTCTTTCTTGCCGCATGGTGGAAGCAGTTCGCAAGTGCTGGTCGGCTGACTCCTACTATTTTTGGTGCTTCATACCGAAGACATTCTTCTTTTCAAAGCTAAGTACCCCGTTGGGGAAACTTTTTTCTTGCTCCAGACCGATGTCAGAAAAAGTTAATGATTGTATTTCATGTGGGAAGCAAATACCTCATAAGGATTTTCACTCTTACTGTATCCCTTGTCTAGGCCCTGACCACAACGTAGCTAGTTGTCGGTTTTGTGCTAGATTTAATCAATGTACTATTAAACGGAGATACGATTTTGCCTTTCATTACTTTGGGAGGCGATTTAATTATAACATGTCATCGGACACGCTTCCGACTACCGGACTTCTTAAAAGGCGCAAGGATAAGGATAGGCCTCCGAGGTCCAAATCAGACGACAGTTTACATTCAGAGCCAGCTGCTGGTTCGGCCGTCATCAGTGAGGCGCTTTCGCAGCCCCTGTCGTCGGCCATTACAGAACCACTTGCCGAAACGGACTCCCACGAGGAGCCAACTAGGCCTTCGAATACTCCAGGTGCAGGACCTTCGGATAATGCTCTCTCGGATGGGTCCGGAGTCGCTGTGCAGGTACCGGCTTCCGAGGGGGTTTTCAGGCCTACGCAGCTTCAGGTAAAGGCAAAGGCAAAGACAAAGGCAAAGACTTCTTCTAAAACAAAGTCTCAAGCCCAGGCCTCCTCTGATCTGGGACCTAAATCTCAAAAATAAATGTTTAAAATGGCGGAGGACTTGCTAACTATGATTAGGGGTTCACATCCCCCTCCTGACAAATGGCCAAGACAAGAATTGGATTATGAATCCTGTGATCAGGCATCTATCTCTTCAGTGTCTTCCTCTGAACAGGATTATACTTTCCCTCTTTAGGAGGATTCTGATGCTGAGGAATCCATTCCTTCAGCTTCTCCTCCTGAGGATTATTCTTTTGGGGAAACTTTACATGACATGAGGGAACATTTTCACTGGGAAGGCCAGGAGTACTCTGAATCTAAGAGAAGGCTTAGGGATTTCCTTCTTCTTCCCCAGCACAGACCCCTGGCTATTCCTCCTATTTTGGATATTATGGATGATGTCTTTTCTGAGTCTAATTTAACTCCTGACTCCTTTCCTCCAACCCCTGCTAAGCCTGATAGATATTACAGAGTCCCTGACTCACACCAGTTTCTTTATAAAAATCCTACTGCTGATCCAGAAACCATTTCTCAGGCTCCTAAGGGTGTTAAGGCCACCACTGCTAAGAACGCTTTTCTGTCAGATAAGGATTCTAGAGCTTTGGAGAGATGGGGCAAAAAAGTGTACAGTTCTGCTACTTTATCTATTAGGGCTTTAAATTGTCAATTTCATATGTTGAAATATAAGCGATACCTTTTGTCTGTTATGAAACAAAAACTGGGTACCATTTCTGCATGTGCAGACAATAAGGAATTACCTGATTTGATGCATGCTACTGAGCAGGTGGGAAAACATACCTTAGACTGTGGTTTTGATGCTTTGGAGGCCTCTTGCAGGGCGACTGCCACTGGCACGGTCATTAGAAGGCATGCTTGGTTAAAGGAACAAAATTTGCCTGATCAAGTGAAAGCAAAATTACTGGATGCTCCTGTTCAACATAATGTTTTGTTTGGGTCTAAGGCTGAAGAGGTTATAAAGAAAATGGAGGATAAGGCAAAATCCATGCAAACGATTAAGGATTTCTTACAAGTTCAGCCTCCTAGATTTAGCAGAAGTTGGCCAGCTAAAAATTGGTCCTTTCCCAGCTCGGACAAGCCTCAGAGGGGTAGATATAGGTGCCCCAGAGGGAGGGCCCAAGCACAGACCTCTTATAGACCTAGACAGTGGAGTGCTTCCACCCCCAGGGGTGGAGAAGATAGGTCTCAACCTTACAGGAAACAGGTTCAATGACTCCCCGTGCATGGTTCCAGGAACCTCTCTCCTGGAAGTTCCTCTGGGAGGAAAACTTTCTCTTTTTCACCGAAATTGGACTTACATAACCCAAGACAAGTGGGTTCTGGATGTAGTTTTAAGAGGCTACAAATTCCACTTTCACACCTTACCAAAACCAAACGGATGGCCAGACCTACCAAAAACTCAATGGGCAGAGGCATTAAAACAGGTGAGGTCCCTCATGGCTATGAGGGCCATAGAACTGGTTCCAAATTCAGAGACGGGACAAGGCTTTTATTCAAGACTCTTTCTAGTTCCCAGAAAGCAAAATACTTGGAGACCCATCCTGGATCTGTCAGTCTTAAACACTTTCCTGGATATACCAAAGTTCAAGATGCTTACTCTGCAGCAGCTCCTGCCAATGTTGAGCAAAAATGCATGGATGGTGACATTGGATTTAAAGGAGGCTTACCTACACATTGGAGTGCAGAAGATACCTCAGGTTCAAGGCAGGCCCGAAACATTACCAATTCTCTGCGCTGCCCTTTGGCTTGTCTGCTGCGCCCAGGGTCTTTACCAAGTGCCTGGCACCAGTAGTAGCTTACTGCAGACTCAAGGGAATTCAAATTTACCCTTATCTGGACGACTGCCTTATTCAAGCAGACAGCAAGGACATTTTACTCCAGCACATGGAATTTATTCAGAATCTACTCAAGTACTTGGGATTCACTGTGAACGTAAAAAAGTCAAATTTGACACCCACTCAACAGATAACTTTCCTGGGGTGCTCTTTTAGACACAACAACCCAGATGGCATTCCTGACATCAGAGAAACAACTACAGCTGTCTTCAACTTTCAAAAGCTTGGCATTAATGTCTCAGCTAACTGAAAGGAAATTCCTGCAGGCTTTGGGTTACATGGCTTCCTGCATCCTACTCATACCATATGCAAGACTGCATATGAGGAAGATACAATGGTACCTAAAAAGCATATGGTCCCAGCATTGTCACAGTCTGGAAACAGTGATTGCTGACTTGCCTTGCCTGCAAAAGGAATTCCATTGGTGGGCCATGGCATGTCTTCAAAACAAAGGGAAAACCTTCAGTCTACCTCCAGCCTACCAAGTGATAACCACGGACGCCTCGGATTATGCATGGGGAGCCCACTTGCAGGGGAAAGGCCTGCAAGGTTTTTGGACAGAGGATCAGAAGCATCTACATATCAATTTAAAAGAGATGTTAGCTGTACAGAATGCCCTCTTTGCTTTCAGGGATCTTTTACAGCCAGGGCAGCTACTGATACGGACAGACAACACCACAGTTATGTGGTACATAAACAAGCAAGGGGGTTCACACTCCTACCCCCTTTGCAGACTAGCCATGACTCTATGGAACACAGCACTAGCTTGCAAAGTGGACCTACAAGCTCAATTCCTGCCAGGGAAACAAAACACTCTGGCAGACAGCCTGAGCAGTAACCTGTCAGACCCACACAAGTGGATGCTGGACACCCAAATATTCAAGATGATTACAGAAGCCTGGGGCTGCCCAGACATAGATCTATTTGCATCTCCCCACAACTACCAGTTACAGACTTTTTGCACAAGGACATATCACAAGATAGCATGGAAAGTGGATGCTCTCTCATTCAGTTGGAGGAACCTCTCGGGGTATGCCTTTCCACCAATACCTCTTCTACCAAGGGTGTTATTAAAAATAAAACAGGACAAACCAAAGCTGATCTTACTAGCCCCGAATTGACCTCGACAATTTTGGTACTCAACACTGATAAATCTATCCCAGGAACCTCCTTGGATTCTACCTCAGATTCCAAATCTTTTGTCTCAACATCAGGGCCAGGTCCTGCACTCTCATATCAAAACTCTCAGCCTGGCAGCCTGGCGTATTCAGGGCCTATGATTAATCCTACCCTTTACAAACAGGTCATGGATGTTATCCGAGAAGCTAGATGGCCTAGCACTAGGAAATCTTATGAAGGTAAATGGAAGAGATTTTGCACCTGGATGCATGCTCAGGAATCAGATCCTCACATTCCAAATATTCCATTGATTCTACATTACCTTACAGATATGTTGCATAAGGGTTTATCTTTTTCCTTCATAAAAATACATGCCTCAGCTATCTCTACACATTATAATACAGACCCTCCAATTTTTTCACATCCACTTCTGAAACAATATCTCAGAGGAGCAAAGAATTTAAGGCCCCCTAGGACACCACCCATTCCTGCCTGGGATCTCAATTATGTCCTGGAAAAACTTACTCTGCCTCCTTTTGAGCCTGCTGCCACATCTGATATAAAGTATTTATCATGGAAGACTGTTATCCTACTGGCTTTAACTTCAGCCAGGAGAGTCTCGGAGTTACAAGCGCTCATGGCTGTGGAACCTTACATTATTTTTCATCAAGACAGGGTTTCTTTGAGGACTAACCCTACTTTCATGCCTAAAGTGGTTTCTAAAGTTAATGGTTTTATGTTACTGGAGCTGTATTTTGGATTTTCGTGCTGTTCGTGTATCTGTGTGGTTTTCGTCATTAAATTTGTGAAAAGGAAAGGAGCCGTGACTGTTTACTCCACTGGTGCTTTTTTGTTTGGTTTGTTACTTTTCAAGTGCTAGCCTCCATTGTCGTGTGTTTGGTTTCTAAAGTGGCTTTAAACCAAACTATTCACCTGCCAACTTTTTTCCCTAATCCTCAAAATAAGGGGGAGAGGATCTTGCATTCTTTGGACATGCACAGGCAGCTTCGCTTTTACCTGGACAGAACCAAGGATATCAGGAAAACAGAACAACTGTTTGTTTCTTATGCAGCAAATTCCCAAGGCAAAGCTATTTCAAAACAGACCATTTCTAAATGGATTGCTCATGGAATCAGATTTTGTTACTCTCATCATGGAAAGCAAATCCCAGGAAAAATTAGGACTCACTCTACCAGAGCTGCTGCTACTTCAGCTGCCTTTCTCAGGGGAGTACCTGCCAAAGATATTTTGGAAGCTGCAACTTGGAGTTCAGTGCATACTTTCCCTAAGCACTATAATCTCCCTCTTTATTCTAAGTCTAGGGCAGGCTTTGTTTCTGCAGTCTTGCAAGGCCTTCTAGCCACCCCTTCTACTCTATAACCACCACCCTTTATCTCAGCTTTGGGATTCTACCCTACAGTGATGACTGCAACAGTGAAACACGATGAACATAGTACAGTTGTGTACACTTACCATAAATGTAGATGTTCGAGTGTCTTCACTGTTGCAGTCTGGGTTACCCACCCTCCTGTCCCCTCTTATCCTTTTATTGGTGTGATTCCCTACTTCACCCTTCTTCTGGGGTGTATTTGCCACAGGGTATGGGGTTTGTTGTATGTTACATTTTTGTTTTACTTTTAGCCTTCATTTTTGGGCACCTAACATCTGGGGCAAGAAAAACTGGGGAACATGGCGTCGGCTGGGAGCTTTGTACCCCTGGCGCTCTGACGTCAGGGAGGGTGAGTACACAGCCGACGCCGGACCCAGACTTTGGGATTCTGGCCGACCGAGGGCTGTCTGCCGGCAGGAAGAACCTTACAGTGATGACTGCAACAGTGAAGACACTTGACCATCTACATTTATGGTAAGTGTACACAACTGTACTTTATCTTTCCCCTAGGGGTAGAAAATTGGGTAAAATCTGAGTAAAACTGGCTTGGCTTGTAAGGGCTCTTGAGCCATTAGCCTAGTAATCTTCTATGAAACTGTGAACCTATATGACTGAATGAATGTCTCTTTGACTATCCAAGTATGACTGAAGAAAGTCTGTACCAGTCTCTGCAGTATGTAACTCTTTGAAATAGGAGGTAAACTTTGAATTTCTTTGCTTTGACTCTACTGCTTTTTTCTTTCCTCCTGCTCTGTAAAACTTTTTGGGATCATTAATCAATTGTTTGATTGGTCCTTTCCCTTTGTATTTTTTTATATGTCTTCTAGGCTTTTTCTGCTTATCCTGATATTTTAGTTTATTATTGGAGATAGTGTAAGATAAACCTGATCCACTTTATTATTGAATGCTGCTTTTATCATCTGTCTTTGTAGTATTTTGATATGTATTCCCTTTTCTATGTTCTAGCAGTGATGCTTCTTGGCCTTGTTGTTTCATAGTTTACTCAATTTGATGCTAACATGATGGCATTCTACTTGTTCCCTTACTTTCTTTTGGTAATCTGCATTTTCATGGTAAGTCCTAATCTGTTATTAATTTAGTTACACTGACTCTCTCCTAATGGTCCCAATTATTGTGCTCATCTGTTTTATCAGTTTTCTAAAACATTGGGTTTTTTTTTACTTTCTGAAGTCTCCCTCTCTCATTTATGTTAATATGTTATTTCTATTAAGTCACTGTTTGGCTGAGAGTGTTACCTTTATTCTCTGATTCCTGCACCCCCCCTATGCAGTCCCGCAGAACTTTCTAAAATTTTACTTTGCGGTGTAGTTTTTTTGTTCTATCTGTTGTATCATACAGGAGGATTTTAGATATTTGAAGTAGTGTCCCTTTTTTGCAGACCCCAAACCCCTTAAGGACAGAGACCCCCTAATCTAAATATTACACTCTCTGCTGCAACTTTACTGAGGAATTCTAGTCTTCCTAATCCAGCTGTTCACCCTTCAGGGCAATGGATAGGCTTAGGAAGTGAATGTTCATATTCCATTTGTTATGCTTGAGGGTGCTGAGCTACCTAACCCACATGATGTGTTGCCATATGTGCCTAATGGATAAAATGCAGCATGAAGCAGAGGAGTTCCCTGACAGCTCCCTGAGGGATTCTATCAGGGCACAGTCTCTCGCCTCCATCACACCATGAAATCTCATGGTCTGCATGGTGTATAATGGTATGACGGGACTGTCAGAGCAGCAGAGTCTTGGTCAGCTGTTCTGGGACACTTGTTTCTGTGCTTTACTACATCCAGTGACATCACCAAAGTGGATTTTCTAGACCACCACTTCAAAGGCTCCTTATTGATTGGTCTGGAGATATGAAGGGAAAGGATCAGAAGAGTAAGACTAGCATGATTTTGGGGATACATTTCTAAGCACATCAGGGTTCATTTACCCAGAGGCAGAGATAGCACTGCCACTCTGGCTTAACAAAGCTTACAGACCCAACATCAGAAGGCAGCTGACTCCTAAAAGCTTTATTTACCAGTCTTGCATGGCTGTTAAACTAGAGGAATGAGTTTTCTGCAATTTCAGAGAGGCTGTGGCCAGTGTAAGCATATGTCACACCAGTCTTGACTCCTTTTCAGACTGCCTGTCTTTGGAGATTGTCGGGGAGGGTTCTCCCTCAACTTCCCCAGCTTGGTAAAGGACAAACAAGGATCAACAAACAAGAGAGATGACATCTGAAAGCTTTTTCATTCCCTTCTTCCCCTCACCCTTATGCCTTTTTTGCCATTGCCAGAAATCCCACTTATTCAGAAATATTAGACAAAAGTTCTTTGATAAAATAACCATCCATAGATTGTAGTTTCTTTTTAAAAAGTATTGCACATACAGTAAAATGATTCATATGTAAGAATTTATTACAAAAGTCAACTATGCATGCTTTATCTTTACCTTTATTAACCTTTTATGGTGTATATATGACTGAGGACTTCAGCAAAGAAAATACTTCTGAATGACTTATGCTGTCGTATAATATTGAATGCCTTTGTCTATAAGGAGATGACAGGTACACATCTTGTCACATGACAGCTAACCAACTTTCTGCACACATCACACTTTATCTCAGGTTTCATAGTTGGGCATTGAATCCCATTAAGATTTCCAAAAAAAGAACATGGGTGAATACCATTAGATTAATTGCTGTCAACTTGATTGGGATGCCCCTGACAATGGTTTGCAAATATGGTACCTCTTTGGAGACAAGAAGGAAGTGGTGTGGCTTTAAAAATGAACTAGTAATGAGTTTTGTGCAGTGAATAAAAGTACAGTAAATAAGTGCCATATTGCATTATTTTGTGCATTAAAAGCATATTTAAAAAACAGTTAAGTGACTAGAAACAAACAAAAAGCACATGCAAAGGAACATTTTAGAAAATGTTTATGTTCTCAGTTTTTTCTGTTTAACTTAGATGCACTCCATGGTCCAGATTATGATGCTTAAGACTGTATGTGAAGGCCAATCAAGCTCATTTGAATTATACATTATAAAATTTATAACTAAATAACCTTTAGATGGAGATAGTTACTGGTTTTCAAGCTCTTGCTTACTTCCTTTCTGTTAGTTAATGGTTTTCTTCTTGGAAAAGTTACAGTGTTGGAGGCTTTAGGATGTACAAACTGACTCCAACTCGTTTTGCTAATGATGGTCTGCACATCTTGTTCAAAGGCTTCGACATCTTTGCTATAGCCTGTGCTGCCCCACTAGTGCCCTTTTTAGGCAGAGTCCAACTTATAAGTATTTCAATAAAACTAATATATCAGTCCAAAACTCAGTCACAGATGTGATGGCTCTCCTGAATGCCAAAAGTCTAAATAACTTGCCCAGTCTTGAGGCACTTGTGCATTTGGAAAACTTTCATGTCTTGGTACTTACTGAAACTTGGCTTAAATGTAGAGAATGCGCTCCCTCTGTACCAGGGTTTTGCACTTTTCATGCCTTCAAAACCAGTGGCAGCTGTGGTGAGGTCTTTGTATTTGACAAGGATCAATTACCTCCAGGCATATTCCTGGGAATCCATATACTGACCTCAGAGGTCTAAAAATCACTCTAAATAGAATTAATTATCCTTAAACCTTCCAAAAGTCCTACAGTAAACCTTATTGTATTTAAGGTCTACAAATGTACTAATCTCAAACTATTCTGTGATGAAGTACCAAAACTCACTTTTGACAGCACCACCCCTAACCTTGATACAACAGCAAGCTTCGCTAAGGACTTCTGCTTCAATTTAGAAAAAAAAAACAAAACAAAAAAAAAAACTAGAGATAGAAGTCCCTACCAGAACTAAGTGTTATGGAAAATTCAAGAATAAATCAACCCGGTAGTCCACTACCATAAATAAACTCTATAATCAAAGATATTCTTTAAATTATATAGCAGATCCAAAGCTGCCTTCTCAAGGAAACCATCAAAAGCATTAACAAAAAAAAAAAACAAAACTATTAAGTCCACTAAAGGAGCCCATGAACTTAGTCTGCCCTTTGAAGGGGACTATTGACTGGGATGCCTACATCACCACAAGTGCACAAGTACAGAGATTCCTGGACATTGTCAATGCAAATACCCTGGAAATTAGACAAAGAGTACCCTCTACAGGGAACAACCTC
The DNA here is from genome assembly GCF_019279795.1 of Protopterus annectens. Taxonomy (NCBI): domain Eukaryota; kingdom Metazoa; phylum Chordata; order Ceratodontiformes; family Protopteridae; genus Protopterus; species Protopterus annectens. The sequence goes on from NC_056731.1 coordinate 317,075,963, forward strand.
TTGGATCTTGTCCTTTCTAATATGGGGGCATCTTGCACCATCCCTTGCTTACCTTAGTCACTTGTTAGATCTGACCATAAAGCTTTCTTTTCAAAATAAAACTGAAACCAGACATCCTGTCTACCGAAGGTGCTTTAGAAATTTCACTAAGACAAACTACGTACTTCTAAATGATGCATTGGCAAGCTTCAAATCCCCACCAAACTCGGTTAACTCCACTGAATATGCAGAAATGTATACTACCACATTATACCAACATGTAACCAGTTAAATATATATAACTGTATGTAATAGAAACATATTATATGTATATGTATATATATATATATATATATATATATATATATATATATATATATATATATATATATTATAATGAGAGCATACCTGGTTGGTTAATAAGTAGTGTTAAACATTCCCTTACAGACCCACTCTTTTAACTGTTTTATCTAAGTGTCTGCTGTGTAGCATAATACTTTTCACTATTCCACCTGTATTAATACATTAGTCAGGGATTCAAAGATGGTCTTAATAAGCTGAATATTTCATGACATGAAAATTGAGGGAGGAGGTGCATATCGGCATCTCCTTTAGTTGTTCATAGGATTATGGGAACTCAAAGCAAGTACATGTAAAGACCATGTGCTCTTTGCCAGATGTCACACTCAGGATGTAATACACTTTGCAAGGAGGACAAAACATGTTAGACCAGGGATGAACTTGTGGCTTCTCATCCAGTTGTCAAAGTTCGTCTTGAAGGAGGCAAGTGGTGTCACTCTTCCTAACAGTTTGTTCCACTGACTGGGCAACTGCTGAGTAATGAATCTGTCCCTCCAATGTCTTGTGTTTATATCTTAGTAGAGGTTCAAATCCCTGGTTTGGGTGTTTTGTGTAGTAAAATATTACCATTAAAGTAAACTTTATTAAAGTTATGATTTAACCCTAAATAATCAAAGTTTAATAGCTGTAGGGCTATATGTCATACTATAATATAAATGATTGCTTGAAATTATGATTTAGCTGTGAATATTCAAAGTTAAACAGCTTTAGGGATATAGTTCATATTGTAATGTAAATGATTGTGTGTATTACAATGCTTGTTGGCTTATAAGGCCTAAATAAGCTGATCACAAAAAGATGCTCCTGTAAGTTTGAGTAATGCCAGATTTTCTTTTAGCAGCATTGTTGACATACATATTTTAGAGGGGCAAATTGAAATAGCTGATTTCATTGTTGTTTTTGTATGCATTCTTGTAGTGCAGTTTGTAATACTGATGTAATGTATTATTATGTGATCATAGAGGTGTTAGTGTTTCTCCACTCTGCTTTTCTCCTTTTCTGTTGTAAATAGCCATGTTAGAGTGAGATATTTAGCAAAATTCTCTGTGATGAGACCATGATTACTGACTGAAATATTTATGGATAAATATGGCAATTTTAAACCTGTCTTGACTGGTATTTTGTTGCGATGGAATGATACTAGACATAGTTTGTTTGAAGGTGAATTTTTTGTCAGAGTTCTCCTGCCAGATATGCAAGAAATGTATAATGGGAAAATCAGACAACTATTACAAGGCTTGAGAGTGCAATTATCAATGATTTTGCAAGTTGTGCATTCACATTTACAATTGATGATCCACAAATATGTTTATATATGTATGGAGGATGTATATAGGAATACCCCGTGCATGACCTGATCATGGTCTAGGTGGATCAGCATCCTACCCTAGTTAACAAATTTAGATACATAAATAGATATACAGTTATTACAGAAATAAACTTTTTTTCCAAAGGTTGGAAGTGTAAAAAAATGTGTGCCTAAATAATAACAAGTCAATGCTTGTACCGCAGAGATTTCCAAAATACTGAGGATATAACGTTTCTGTGATTAAGAATGAGCATGAGTATTTGTATAACATCACAGATTTGTCATTTAATATGTTTCATATATGAATGCTTAGGATATGGATTGGATTAACAGAAGATAGTGGAGTAATTTGGTACAGCAATGAAGAATTGATCTGTTTAGATTGGCTATATGTAACGTGATAAAAGTTAAAGTATTTTCATGTGCACCTACTCTACTTAAATGCTTCAGTATAAATAACAAGCTTATACAAATATATAGATTTTGCAGTCCTCATTCATATTTTGATTTATTTTTTATGAGAATCTTGAGTGGAGCTGGCTGTGAGTTTGGGAGGACTGCACACTGACGCTTTCCACAGGGAGCATATCTTACGTTTATTTGCTACTTTAGTAGAAGTAAGATAATTGTTTTAAATTGTAGTTATGATTTGGATTAAGGATGAGTATCCACTGAACCACTGATCAGAGGGCTTCATAATTTCAGCAGAAATTTGGAGGACTGCAGTGTCTTGAAATATTTTTGATTTCATGCATTTACTCTCCCAACAAGTCAGCACATTTGATCATTTTTTGTTTCTGGCTAATGAAGTCTTCTGTTAAATATGCTGATGGGTAGCCTTTTCAAGTTCTTGAGGGACATGTATAATACACTGGTTATGCTGTCTCATGGTTATAAGAACTAAGGAATTGGATTGGTAATGATGACTTGAATATTAGAGGATGTTGAAGATTAAGAAAGGTTGTATATTATTTACAGACAGAGTTTGTGTCACGCTGTAGTTGAAGGGCAATCTAGTAAGTAAGAACAATTTATTAACCGGGTAACTTAGTTATAGTATTTTGCTTAAAATAAGCTGCTGTTGATTGGAAAAACTATTGTATAGGATGCCTTTTGTGTGTTCTATACTCACTCTCACATACACAAACAGACATATATATATATATATATATATATATATATATATATATATATATATATATATATATATATATATATATATATATATATATATATATATATATATATATATATATATGTATGTATATATATGTGTATATATATATATATATATATATATATATATATATATATATATATATATATATATATATATATACAACTAGACCCACACTGATGACGCTTTGTTAAGCGAAACTGGTCTGTGGGGCAGACTGTGTGGCTAAATAAAGCCTTTAACTCTCGTGTGGCCTTGTATTTTTGCAGAGTGCTGGAAGTATTTTGGATTTTTTATTTTATATAAAAAATATATATATATATATATATATATATATATATATATATATATATATATATATGTAGGGCCTAGCCTACTACAGGTGCTCATGTGCTAGTACCTTGTGACACACCTACATGCTGTCATGTGGAAGGAAAAACAAGTGCTTAAATGTCCACTAGCTCGGACTCCTGTTTCTACATAGTGCTCCCAGCACCCAGTCCTATAAAATAAACACACACACACACACACACACACACACACACACACACACACACACACACACACACACAAATGGGTCTACTTTAAATAAACAAAATCCCACTTACCTAAAAACAACATAGCCAACACGAGATCTCCGGAACCTTAGTGTAATGAATGACCACATTGCTGAAACTTTTTCCATGATAAGTATCCAGTTGGCCAACATGGGGAAATTTGCCCTTCTCCCCACTTAGTTAGGGAGGTGTGGGGGGCACAGTCCCCCACGGGGTCTGGGGAGTAGCCCCCCCAATCTGGGAGATCGTGCAATGCATTTTTTTGTACATACATGTTGGTCAACTGAATACTTACAATGGGAAAAGTTTCAGCAGTGTGGTCATTCGTTAAACTAAGGTTTCGGAAATCTTGTCTCAGTGATGTCGTCTTCGTGTAAGTGAGATTTCGTTTATTTGAAGTAGACCCATATAAATATGTATATATATATATATATATATATATATATATATATATATATATATATATATATGTGTGTGTGTGTGTGTGTGTGTGTGTGTGTGTGTGTTGCTTTTGACTGACTTTGGATTGCCTTTTGCACTGAGGCACTAAGAATGTGACTTGCTTTGAGTGACTGTAGATTGCCTTGCCCATTGTTTATACAATGTAAAGCTATATTTATATTTTGAACAACTTGGACATGCCAATTTTTTTTCTTTTTGCTTATTTTAACTAGGTCATGGCTGAAAAATGGTTCTTGTGGTCCATCCCACTCACCTGCTTAAAATAAATAACACAAACAAAGAAACAAACAGGGGGAAAAAACAGCTGTTATTGGGGAACTATCAGAAAGTCATAAACTGAAAAGCAGTCTTTTACAGGTGTTAGTTTTAGGCACATCTTTATTCTTTTTTTCAATGATTTTGTTACCCTCTGGTGAATTACTTAGGACAGAAACAGCATTGTAGCAGTTGCAGAAACTATTTAAATAAACCGTATGTTAATTAATTTATTTATTTTATTTATTTGCAGTTGTTTAACCAGGATAGCCCATTGGGCCTAAAGAACCCGTTTTCAATGGAGTCCTGGGGAGAAAAGCTCCACATACAGATTATACAAAGATTATATTCCACATACAGATTATACAAAGGTTATGTTACACACATAGTTTATATGTGAAATTGAAGAAAATCCCACTAATTATTAATATATTTTCTATAGAAGAAGCCGAGAGTGGGTTAACATCCTGACAGCTTACTGGAAGGCAGCGCCTCAATCTAGACCAGATGTAATGCCCTTTATATTTCACACAGCTACATTGGTGGTATTAAGGACATGTTACCATGCAGTAATTTCCAAAAGCCTGCAGTTATCATTTCTCAGATGAATGTGTGCTTGTGTTATTAGAAAATTTGAGAAGAGTGCACTTTTTACTACTATAGGACAATTCACATGCATTTCTATGGGTATAATTTATGCCCTTATGTGCCCATGTAATTTGTTTTGTATTCGGCAGTCTATAAGGCAACTTAACTTTAGACTACAGGAACACTTTATAAATATTAGACACAATAGAATTGAGAGGTGTGTAGCTTCCCATTTTGGAGTAATATGAGAGTTTAATTGAATCTTTAAACATGATTGTACAACAGCCAAGGCAAGCTGAAAGTGCTACTGTCCTTCTAAAAGAGTACTTAGTTTAGAGGGAGAGCTTATAAAAGCATACATAGTTTAGAGGGAGAGGTTCCTAATTTTGCAGTTGAGCACTTTAATTCCAAGAGGCCTGAGCAGCGAAGTAGAACAGAAGTATTAATTTGACTGGTTTTATTTGTTTATTGTATGTTTTTGTTTGCTGCATTTGGCTGGACTGCACTGGGATGTCTTTCTTGATGGCTTTTTAATACTCTGTTTTGAGGCTTCAGGAGTTTTTTGTATTTTATGTTGTTTTAATATAACCAGAAAATGGTCCACTTGTATCAGTTTTACCATTCATCCATCCATCCACAACCCCTGTTTCCCATTTTTTTGCACATGAGGTTGGGGTGTCACTTCAGCAGTGACAATCAGCTAGAGCTAAGGTTTACACTGCCTAGTGGCTAGCCCTGCCACTGTAGTTCATCCACACCACACTGGCACACACACACTTACACCTGTGGCTAATTTACAGTGTGCAAGCTACCTATTGCTTGTCTTTGGAATGTGGGAGGAAACCGGAGCATCCAGGTTAGTAAAATAAAATAAATAAATCATAAATAGACTGGTTGCCAGTAGTAATGTTGTTACTGTTCATTTTGTTTGCCTCTTTCTGGATGCAGCTCACAAACAACACGAGCAATCTGTATGTGGACAGTGCTGGGGTTACAGGACTGGTGACAGACAAGGAAGCAAGCATAAAGAGTGACCTTAGGAGACTGGACATGGGGCATAATTAGTGTGAATTTTCACATCAGCCCTTTAAAGTATGTTGCTGCACCTGAGAATGACAAAATGGGGACAGAAAACAGAACTAGATGACTCAAACTTAAAAACTCAGAATATAAGGTCCTTATGCAAATTAAAGCCACTTGGCACACTGAGAAAGGGTAATGCTAAATGCAGATAAGATGCTATGCAGCATAGCTAGGGGAGGGGAGTCTATGAATAAGAAGGTTGTTACGCCCCTTGAACAGGCACTGTAAATCCACAGTGGAAGAACTGTGTTAATTTTTGGAGGCCTTATAGGGAAATGTAAGTTACAGTGCTGCAAATAGTGCAAAGCAAGGTGACTAGGATGATGAGGGAGATAAAATATGAGGAGAGGAGAGCTTAACATTTATTCACTGGAAAAGAAGAGAAGACGAGGATATGATACAGGTATGTAAGGCATTGTGGGGGAAGTGTGAGGGGAATGCAGCACAAAGGATGGATAACTCAGGGTTGAGGTGTAATACTGAGCTAGATGAAGGGGACACCAGTTTAGTGAACGGATGAGAAAGTACATTCCCACAGAGGGTGGTTGTCATATGGAACCAGTTACAAAAACAAGTAGTGAAATCAAAGAGAGCTGAGACTTTTAAAGCACCTTGGAATTTCTGAATGAATGAATGGGATGGAGGGGGCAGAATAGCTGCTTTAGGCTGACTGTAATAATTGAGCTAGCTACTGTGACTGAAGGACATATGCTACTGGCCAATTTGTCTTCTTATGTTTAGCATGTGTATGAAATCTGTTGTCTTCCCCAATACATTATCGTCACTTCTCTGGTCTAAACCTGCACTGCATGTCAGACAGAACAGAATATTGACTTAGGAAGACATGTAGCTATCTGAGTAAAATACAGTAAGTACATGAGATAATATATTGACATCCAGAATATCAGATAGTGGAGTTATGTTTGCTGTTTATTAACGCTGCTGTTTTAAAGTGGCTTCTCTGTACAGTTTCCATGAATGATCATTCAGTTACTATGCAGTAAATGAGAGAATGAGTGACAATATTCAGCCATAACACACACAAGAAGAGCTAAAACATAGTAAGCTCTGTAAATGACCTGATCTAAGATGCCAATTATCAACAACAGGTTTGTTTTCTACAGGTATTCTGATGGTCCATATACCAACATTTCCAGAGTATATGGAAAACGGTATATGTTGGCTTTTAATGTAATTAAATTGCAATATGTTTTTCAGCTCCCAAGCAGAACACCAATTCATGCCACACCAACTAATGTTAGGTGAACAACATTCTAATTTAAGGAAGTGAAAATGCAACTAATAAAGACAGCCTGCTCTTTTTAAAAGCTAATATTTGTTTCATGCATGGTTTCTAGTACAGCTGCTGGTTCTGACATTGAAAGGTAGATAGCAGAAGGCTGCAAATAAATACCAGAATGGCTATTATGCAAGAGTCCTTCAGCTGTGGGTGTAACTCACGTTTCTCATGTCATGGTGATGACATGCTACATAGCACGACACAGATGGTAGGCGAGCAGTATTATATATGTTGTGCCTGCTGACCATTTCCTTGTGTTTTGTATGTATCTTACTCCTCAGACTGTCTCCTCCACGGTGAAATCAACATTACCTACCGTATGTTTAAAGTGGCATTTAACACATTGACAGCATTGCTGAGTGTCTGGAACAAAATGCACTGAACAGTCTGTACTGGCAGATTTCTTCCTTAACTAAAGTAGTGAATGCTGTGACTTTCCACTCCTAGCCTTTGGCAATCTATTTTGATGTATAGGTTAGACGTGAAGATGACATTTGCCATACACATTTAGTGTTGTCTTCAGTTTTTAGGGAGCTTTACAAAGATATTTACATTTATTAATGAAACATGTATGATAATCTTTAGCTTTGTAACCTTACTAGTGGAATAATTGAAATAAAAAAGGTATTCCAGGTAGAATATATAATACAGAATTCTGATATTCCTTCTGAAGCAGTATGCTATGTTGCTTTTTTTCATTATTAAAGCTAAGTACTGTGATGTTAAATACCTGAATGATTGCAAAAAACAGCAAAAAAATCTGATCTTCAGAAGTTTTTCTAAGGTTTTATAATTCAGACCACTAGCCTCATGTTTGTTATCGGGTTAGTGCTTATGCAGTGCTAAAGTATTTAGTTTTGAATGTTGTTAATCATAAAGCCTTGCTGGTTCCGAAACAAATTTTTTTAGTTTTTAGTTTAAGTCGATCCACAGACAAATATATCACTGATCATATAGTGCTTTTGTAATTAGTGATTTTTAGATGACAGATTATTTTGCATAAGGATAGATACAGAGTTTGCCCTGACAATGGTCTACCATGTGACCAAAAAAAAAAAAAATTTGCAATAATCGTCAAAAAATAGTATATGGTATACTATATCCCATCAGTCTGAACTGACATACAGGAAGAAGAATACTAAACAAATGGAGTTAACAGGACTGAGCAATCAGCTGATGGCACTGAGCATGCCTGTTGGTGGGGGATTTCAACATGATGACAGAGCATAATAGGCAAGATACATAGGAAAAAACTTACAGCATTATAAATGTTTAGTTTAGTTAGACACTGGTATTCTTATACAACTGATTTTTCTTAGTCATTTTTCTAGAGCCTTTTGTAATAACAAATATATGCAATATTGCATATGGTATAACAGTCATTAGCGTTTATGGTGACAGGCTCCTTTTAGCTGGAATGCACTAGGATGCATTGAGATGTGCATGGGATCACCTGTTGTTTGTGTTCTGCTTACTGGACTGGATGTACTGCTGAGCCTAGAAAAAACAGTGAAGTGACTTTTTTTATTTTCATTTCAGTAGCTAAAGCTACAACTGCTGTTTTGTATTAATTAACTGCTTCTTAGTCAGCTCTGTTGGCATACAGGGATAAAAAAAATGGACTGCGACCCAAGTAGCCCAAGTTTGATTAGTGGCACAGGCACCTCTTAGAGGTGGTGCTGGGGAGTACAGAAGTGGTGGGGTTTTGCTGAATCAATTGCCATCAGAAGGAAGGTGTGGGGTCGCATGCCCAGGGTGCAAGTTCCCATGGCTGAGTCCCTGTTGGAGACTGGAGACACCTATGCAACACTGGCTTTGAGGGGAGCAGGGCTGTCCTGAAGGGTTAGGTCACTTGAAGAAGAGGGTGACACATACTTGCTGATGACCATTCCAAACCTCACGGGAGTGCTGACTTCAAGGTGGGGTAAGGCTGTCCTGAGTGATTATGCCACTTGTGGAAGAGAGTGACATACCCTTGTTGACACCCATTACACTCCAAACCCTGAGCTTGTTACTAATTATGTTCTGTAGGGTTAGGGCTGCAAAACTGCAAAAGCCACAACCATCCATGATGGCTATGTCAGGGACAACCCCTCTTGGTTGTCTGTCTCACTGATGTATGTGGAATGAATGGATCAGCAGAACAAGAGAATATCTGATGGTCAGCAAATGGGAGGGGGGCAGGCAAAAACAGTAAAAACAAAAGGAGGGAGTTATGTTGGCAACTGTATCTTGTTTTGGGGAAAGTTTTTGTCTTTGGACTTTGTGTTGTGACATGTATTACACTGGCTGGTGTTTTAGTGATGGTGCTCTGGGTGAATCATTGCCAAAAGGAATGGATGGGGACTGATGTTGTTTGACTGTTTGGCTTTGTTCTTTGCTATTTAAATTGCTATGGTTTGAGTATAATTGAGCTCCATATGGCTGGGATAAAATGAGCTGCACAAGTGGTCTTTTGCTGTTTGTGTTCTGAGTACTGGACCTGAACACAAGAGAGTCTGCTTTGTGAGAGGATGTAAGTTTTCTTGTATACTGGGTGAATCACTGACTTGGAGAACAAGTGGGGATTTGTTCTTTGCTGTTGAAATTGCTAAGATTGCAATTATTTTCCATTTGGCAGGGCTGCATTGTGCAATGTAACAAATCTCCAAATGTGTGTTTTCTGCTTGCCAGACTTCACCTGTTATTGCAAGAAAAAAACAGGAAAGTGAAATTTCTTTAGTTTTGTTTAATTAACTGAAAGTACCACTGCTGCTTTATATTAATTAACTGTATCTTCCTTTGAAAAAGTTTTCTGTGTTTGTACACAAGTTTGATTTTTGAGAGAAAGTAACTTGGTTGATGTTCATGTTGAATGAGTGGGAACTGATACTGATTCATTGTTTGCCTCTGTTCTTTGCTGTGTATATTGGTATATTGCCGAGACCTGCACACCATTGTGCTCCATTTGGCTGGGCTGCACTGAGCTGCAAATCGTGCTGTGGCTGGATGAAGTATATACTCCATTGATGCAAGTCATTGAGGACTAAATGAGACTGGAGTCTTGACCCCCTGCATAACTTCTTTTATATCTTATCACAAAACCCACCTTGGAGTGGCAAGACTTAGTTGTGTTCAAAGACAGAAAGCTAAGTCTGTACTATAACACGTGCAACACATAGCTCACAAAGCCAGTGTGCCGAACAGTCACAACCCTTAAGGCTAAACAACACACCTGATACACTTGTAATAGGTGACTCTATCATCAGGCACACTGACGTCCCGCTCACCAGGCTGAACAAGGAGAAGGTCACGGTGAGCTGCCTGTTGAGCGCTAGGATCTGCCACATAACACAAGCACTTAGGTCACTCCAAGGCAAGTACAAATATGACTCAGTCATTGTCCATGCTGGTGTGAATGACCTGAGACGTACCTCCCTGGACTACATGAAAAGAGACATAGAGGAGCTCTCTGAGCATGTAGCCCAGGCCGGTATGACCCTGACCTTGAGTAGCATCTTACCCTCACCAAGAATGATGCCACAGTATGAAGACAAAATTATCAGTTTCAACAATTGGCTTAAGTATTGGTGTCATTCAAAGGGGATCCAATGCCTGTCAGCCTGGGATGACATGCTCGACAAGCCACGATGCTTCGCTAGGGACGGCTTGCACCTGTCACCCCTGGGCTTTCGGATATTGGCAAAGGCTCTTGCTACCCCCATAGTGCCTTTTTTAGGCAAGGCTCAATAGACAAACCCACCTCCATAGGTATCACAAGGGATAAGAAACTAAAAGTAATGCTACTCAACGCCAGAAGTCTAAACCTCAAGATGCACGCACTTGAAACTCTCCTTAGCATGGAGAACATCGATATCTGTGCAGTAACAGAAACCTGGTTCAAGGCTCTCGAGAGCACCCCAGCACTACCAGGTTGTACCTCATACCATGCTTTTCGGCCCCAAAACTTGGACCGAACCACAAAAGGAGGGGGAGTATCAATATTCGTCAAAGATACCCACACCTCCAGGTTGGTGGCACAGCACGAAGCATCAGAGACTATCCATGTGCAACTAACAGTGGGTAAAACTGCCTTCCAGTTTATAGTCTGCTACAGACCACCCTCCCAAACCCAGGAACCCCACTCGGCCTTCCTGAGAACACTGGAAAATATGAAGGTCTCTCCAAACACCACTATATTGGGTGACTTCAACTACCCAACCATTGACTGGGAGCATTACTCTAGCTCCAACACCCTAGCTCAAAGGTTCCTAGAATTTATAAATTCAAATGCTATGGAACAACTTGTTACCACTCCCACAAGAGGGGAAAACATACTGGACCTGATCATCACCAACATGGGGACTATATGCTCCAGACCAGAAGTGTATCCCTCACTGGTAAGATCAGACCATAAACTAATCTCACTGGATATTCACATCCCGACCCCACCCCCTGCCCAGAAAACCACAGTGAAAAACTTCTGTAAAGCAAATTTCACACTCCTCAAAACCGAGGTGGAATCCTTCAAAGCCCCCGGGCCTGTGGATAATACGGCCCAGACCACAAAATCCTTTATAAACGCATTCTATGAACACCTTCAGGAATGCATGGATCATGCAATCCCAAATAAAACCAAGACCCAATCCTCCATAGGCAGACGTCCTGTCTGGTGGACCCCAGCCATAAACAAACTATACAATAGAAGGAGGAAGCTACTACATGACAGAGCAAAATCCCAAAAAGGGAAGGCATCTCTGATCAGTATTAGCAAAAAACTACAGGCACTCATAAAATCGTCTAAGGCCAGCTTTGAGAGAAAAATTGCACAGGGCACTAAGGATAATCACAAGGCTTTCTTTATTTATGTTAGGAACCTGGGTGGGAATTCCCAGATATGCTCAGAATTAGTCCAAAATAACAAAAAATACACCGAACCCACAGACATTGCCAACATCCTAGCTGACAGGTTCAGCGCAAACTCCCCCCCCTCCCCACCAAAAGGGCTAATATCTATCCCAGCAGAGTGCTGCCCCCCTGACATCTCAGATGCTCAGGTAAGAGCTCCCCTCTCCAAAGTAAGAAACACAGCATCAATGGGACCAGACGGTGTCCCGGGCTGCGTCCTACATGAACTCCAAGAAGAGCTAAACCCAAACCTAAAACTACTGTTCAGTCTCAGCCTTACTACAGGATATGTACCCAAAGAGTGGCGTACAGCAACAGTGGTCCCTCTCCACAAAGGTGGTGCCTCAACGGATCCTGGAAACTATCGCCCCATAAGTCTCACTAGCTTGGTCTGCAAAGCTATGGAAAGGATCATCATGGACCTTATAAATAAAGATATTGAGGACCTACAGACACTGGATCCTACCCAGTTCGGCTTTGTTAAGGGAAGATCCTGCCTCTTAAACCTGGTCATTTTCTTTGAAACAGTCACCAAGGCCATTGACAAGGGGAAGGTGGTCCACCCAGCCTACCTGGACCTCGCAAAAGCCTTCGATACAATACCCAACTTGGGCATTATAGATAAGCTCACCAGCTTAAATATAAACCCCTATGTCACTAGATGGGTTGCAAACTGGCTCAAGGACAGAACCCACATGGTTAGAATAGCTGGAGCCATGTCAGACTCCAAACCAGTTACAAGTGGCATCCCACAAGGCTCAGTCCTGGGACCTCTCTTGTTCGGCATATATTTCTCGGAGGTACAGGCCAACATGGAAGGACTGTGGCTGACCAAGTTCGCAGATGACTGCAAACTGGGCGCCATAATAGACTCTTCAGCCGACACAAGCATCCTCCAAAAGGGCCTCATAGAAACAGACAACTGGTGCCAGAGCCATGGCCTCAAGCTAAACGCCAAAAAGTGTATAGTCATCCCCTTTGGCAAAACAAAGTGCCCACAAATTACCACATAGGTGGTAATCCATTAAGTACAGAAGAAGTAATTAGGGACCTGGGGACCCAAGTTGATAGCAATCTCTCATTTGACAACCACGTGGCCAAAGTGGTTAGAAAACATTTTATATAGCCCACCTAATCATGAAGGGATTCACATCTAGATCATGGGAGGTCATCGTGCCTCTTTACTCATCCCTCATCAGGCCCATAATTGAGTACAATGCCCCTTTTGGGATGTACCTTACCAGACACCTGCAGCAACTGGAAAGACCCCAAAAGTACCTCACCAAGAGGATCAAGGGGCTCAAACAAATGCCGTATGCTGCCCGGTTAAAGAAACTCCAGCTCTACTCAGTGGCATACCGCCTGCTCAGTGGCGATCTGTGCCTGACGTATAAAGCCATGTCCAACCCGGAATTAATGGACATGCTGCACCTCAGAAAATCCAAATCCCATCGAGCTACGCTACCGAGGGACTTAAACCTCAGCACTGAAATAAATAGGACATGCTGGAGGGACAGATTCATAACCCAGAGGCTCCCTTCACTCTGGAATAAAATCCCAGTCCAGGTTAGGCAGAGTCCCTCATTGACTCTCTTCAAGAGGAATCTTGATGAGTGGATGGGAGATCATAGGTTTACCCCGGGTATCACTTCTGTGTCACTGTTAGACAGAGGCACAGTATACTAACCTCGAAAAAGGGCATAGCAAAATTAATTTAAAATGGGTGGCAAAAGCCATACACACTCTGGCTAGGCTTATAAATGCCCTAGGGCAGATAGCCTAGTATGAACCTATGGACCTATAATGTAGTCTGTGGGTATAGAGCTGTATCGAGTTGTCATAGTTCTTTGCTACATACTCAGCAAATATTAATTGGTTGTCAGTTCCCTTTGTAAGCTATTAATTGCCCATAGCCTTGCAATAAACTGCAGCATGCTGTTTGTGATATATTGTATTATCCTACTGCCAGTCATTACGGTGTGTTGTCAGCTGTACATTACCTTACTGCTTCTGTTTGGCTGTGCATTGTCTTACAGTATTCTGAAGGACATACAAGGAGGCAGAAGTCCAGAGAAAACAAACCCTACATGGGACAAGGTTGGGTAGGGGTGGGGTTTGTTCACTTGTTTAAAGTGGAGATACAGGTGTCTCAGGTCTCCTATGTATATTGATCTCTGAGTATTTCAGGGCTCTTCATCTATTAAGTAATGTGAGCGCATTTGAGCAAGAGTTTACCAGCTTACTCACTGATTTAGTGTTGACTCACTCTAGCTGTCTGATTGTAAGTGATTTCAGTATCTGAGAGAGTAATGAGTTGATGGCTCTAACTAAGGCAGAGTTTCAGATTATCTGTGGTGATCATTACTGCAGCTGATTATAAATGATACTCACTGGACTTGATGTTACAAAAAGGTGAGGTGACCTCAGATTTGGTATTGGGAGTTGCCTATTCGGTTGATTTTGCTTAGCATCTGATGCTGAGGTTGTAGAGCAGAAGAGTTTAAGTAATGTTACTGGTAAATATTTTATTCCTGTCATTTCCCCCCTTGAAGTATACTGTGAATGGTTCTCATTGGTCAGTTGTGGTATATATAAACTGGCTTTTGATTTTTGTTTTCAATCAGTTTGCCCCTATTCATGTATGCCTAACCTTGATGGGGTTACCTGACCCACTAGAAAAGCAAACACAGACAAAAGATAGGCTACCTTGAGAGGCAAAGTAGAAGTCAGAATGTGTTCTATTGTCAGTACCAGTCAGATTTCCTGTTTTTTTTTTTAATGAACTGAAATGTCTTGTGTTGGTAATACAATGATAGGACTGGACCACATTACTGAGATAGGGTATGATTACAGTTCATGAAATTAGTATTGCTTCAGTCTTTGTTGTTTGCAAAGATTGCTCCTTTAAGCACCCTCAATGCACCCAGAATTATTTTTTTCTGTAGTTCGTTTAGAGGTAGATGTATTGTTAGCTTATTTAAATACAGCTATAAATTCTTTTTATTGGTCCTGTTGTTTCTGTTGGAACTGCCAGGGTGTCTTTTATTACACATTGCTCTAGTTTCTGCTTGCAAATCCTGGTATTTAATGACTTTGTTGTGTCTCTCGGTATGCAAGACACTATAATTACTGGGTATATCTATTTCAATGCGCAAGACTGCTTTGGTCCTTTTTTTTCTTGGATTACTTTACTTAGTTTTCTTGCATTTCTTTTCTTCGTTGTTAGTATTGGGTGAGCCTACATAAACTGAACTTTATCACTGTTAATGCTTTGTGGTTCATGTTTCCATTGCTTCTCAGCTACCTGTATATTGTAGTATTTGCACAATCCACAGTGCAACAGTTTTACCACATTATTGTGCCTTTAAAGTATGCAGACCATCAGCCATTAGTGTATCAGAGCCAGGAATGAGATGTGCATCTGTTTCTAGTTCTGCTTTACAGAACCAGCAATTGTCGGTTTCTCAGACTTTTTCTATATACCTTATAAAGTAGCATCTGCATAGCTGCTATTATTATGCTTTCAGCTTTTGGTTTTAAATCCAGCCCTTACTAACTATTCCTGTTTCAAATATTGGTCGACATGAGGTTATTCTAGGAGTTCTCTGTATGTGCCACTATATTTGTGGGATTTCCAGTTTTATTTCCTTTTCTTTTGGTCCTTTTCTTTATAATCTTTCTTTTGTTTTTGGCATGTTATGTTGCTGTCTTATTCTTTTCTACCTCTGTTTTGGTTTCCATTCGTACTCCTTTTTGAAATGCTTCTGCTAAACTAAGTAAAGATGTCATCTTAGACTTTGCTTCACGCTTTGTAACTTTCACTGTATTTGAATCCGATAAAGTCAACTATGTATGCACTCTCTTGATTCAGTTTCGAGGATGCCTATACCTCCTTCAGACTGAGGGGTATATAATCTTGGTATTCATTAGATTTTGTAAGAAGCATTTTTCTTTTTTCTTGTCCAAAATGATTCCGTGCTGTTTGTTGCCAGTCAGTCACACCAAAGCTGTAAGCTAGAAAACAAAGCAAATTGATGCATAGCTTTCACTTTATTCCTGGATGTCACAGCAGTTTTCACTATTAGCTTGAGTCTTCTGAAATGTTCCATACTACTCTGTTCTTATTTGTTCATGCTTTACTACCGACCCTTCATCTGTTCTCAAGTAGTTAGTTATACATGCTCTTCTGTTCAAGTTCCTTTATATCCTTTTTATCACATTTCTGTCCCAGGTTGATGTTTTCTTGTTGCTGCAGTTTTCCTGCTATAAATGTTGCTTTTGCACATTTATCAAGATCAACTGTCATTCTTTTTGTCACCTTAGAAATTTCTATCCATTTATAGTTGTACAGCCAGATTCTTGTCTGATGAACTATACAGTTTATAGTCATCAACAAAAAGTAGGTGAGATTTCTTTGAACAAGACTGGTTTCCGAAAGTTAAGCTGTAGCCATAGCTTAGTCTAACAAGTAAACAGTTTAATGGGTTAAAGACAAGGCAAAACAACAGCAGTGAAAAGGAAATGCCTTGGAATATCCCCCTTTGAATTGTTATCCCTGGGATCTTCTTCTTCTTTCGGCTGTTCCAGTTAGGGGTCGCCACAGCGGATCATCTGTTTCCATTTCTTCCTGTCCTCTGCATCTTGCTCTGTCACACCAGCCACTTGCATGCCCTCTCTAACCACATCCATAAACCTTATCTTAGGCCTTCCTCTTTTCCTGTTACTTGGTATCTTCATCCGTAGCGTCTTTTTCCCAATATACTCAGCATCCCTCCTCAGCACATGTCCAAACCAAAGTAATCTTGCCTCTCTGGCTTTGTCTCCAAACTTTCCAACCTGGGCTGACCCTCTAATATACTTATTCCTAATCCTGTCCACCCTCGTCACTGTATTATAGCCAGAGCAGTGTAATTGGTCAATATAAAGGGGTATCATATCGATCCGTAAGCATTCCACAATCCATGAGTGTGATATGGTGGCAAATTATATATTTTTGTAATCTACCCATGCTGTACTTAGATTCTTCCCCTTTTTTACAGCTCTACATGACTATTGGTTGTGGGTTGTCATAATGGTTAGGGTGTTAACCTCATTAAGCACAATTTACAGGGTCTGATTCTTACCTTTAACAAGAAATTGGCTAGGCTTACAATGACCTGAAAGGGTAGCTAATCAAGTACTTACCTATGAACCTATAAACAATATATGATCCTTTACTCAATATGACTTTCTGTTGTTAACTTTTTGTTCTATTGCCAGGACTGATTTTTTTCTAGATGGGTATAGAAACTCTGCCTGTATCAGTTTTAGTGGATAATTTGTATACTGTCAGAAGACAAGTTATTGGTCTGTAGTTTTTAGGATGGCTTGCAGGTTCACACTTAAAGACAAGTATGTTTGTTTGAGATATACATACACATAATTTTTACTCATAGCTAAATCTATGCCTGAAAATGTTAATACTTGTAGCAAGAAGTTACTTATTGCATCCAGGAACGGGGGTTTCCAGTAAGGAGCTTTTACATTTTAAACACCTCATTTTGCCTGTATCCATTTTGGCATCTTTGTTATGTTCGACAGTCTTCATAAATGCTTGCCCAAAATGTAGATATTTCTTGGTTTTTGGAGGTGTTTCTATTTCTTTTACCTTTGTTTCCCAATTCTCTGTAGTTTTGTATAATGCCTTTATGTTTTTCAGTACGCCTCTTGTGCTCATATTTTAGTGTATTACTAAAAAGTAAAATATGATAAAATCTGGTTTGTTTTGATATTGTGTGTGTTGCTTTTACCATATCTGTATTTCTAAGGCTTTTTAAATATTCTGTTCCTTTTTCTGTATTCCTCTAACTGTGACACTTCTTGTCTTAGTTGCTTTATGGTTCTCTATATCTGCTGCTTCCTTGATGACAGTCTACCTCCTCATTTCCTTTGTTACTCTATGGTTTTACTTGTTATTATGTAAACTGCACAATATATCCTATTTATTTCTGGTATAGCACATGCATTTATCTTAATTGTCCCATTTACCATATTTATTTGTTTTTCCAGACTTTTATCATTTTGGATATTATTTGCTTTCTGTAATCTGTTTATTTCATCTAGCTTAATATGTCTGTCCATTTCTTTTAAATCAAGTAAGTCTTCCTTTGGATCCTTTTCTTCTGCAAAGAAAACATCTTCCTTGCTTTCTTTCTTGCTCTGTCCCTTGCTGTGCAATTCTAACTGGGCTTTAATGTGAGTCAGATATAAAAGGTTCCAGAATATCACCCTGTGGCATATCTTTTTCTTTGATAAATCAGAATGAATTTTATTTTCAGTGTTAGGTTTACACATCATGCTGATGGGCAATGCTGTTGTTTATGCATATCTCGACTTTGTCTAACCAACTCACTTCAGATGACTAGGCAATGCAGTCCAACCTCTCTGAATAGAACTCCTGGGTCCAGATTTTTTTCATTTATCAAGACATCTGTGAGGACATTTTTTCTATCTTCGTTAAATAAACATTGAATCTTGAATTTCATGATAATTACCACCCTATCTCAAACTTGTGTTTTATAAAAAAGGTTACCAAGAAGGTTATTTGCTTGCACCTTGGTTAAAAAGATCATGATTGTTAGATTCTTTAGCAGCTGAGTTTCAGACTTGCCATAACACTGAAATGGTCCTCACTATGGCCATGAATGAGCTTATGGCAAGAGATCAGCATTATTATTCTGTTCTGAGGTTCCTTGATCCCTCTTTAGCATCACGTTATCATTATAGAGTGACTTCTGTGAAAAAAGAGTGTAAATACACCCTGCTTACAGTGGGTAAGGTGTGATAAGAGCATAAACAATAAGGAAACTACAAGATGCACACAATTATACTTTTATTTCACAGACTTCCAAGTCATTGTCCCAGAAGTATGGCTGACCAAGTTTGCTGATGACTGCAACCTGTGTACTGTTATCTGCTCATACACTGATAACTAATCATTTTCAGCAAGGGTTAGAATATGTATATACCTGGAATATACTGAAAATAGTCTAAAGTGAAATGCAAAAATGTAAAGTGTAGTTGCATTCATCAAGAAAGCTGCTCCAACTTCTTGTTTTATAAATGGTACTCCTCTTGAGACAGAGATGTTCATAAAATACCCTTGGTACGTATGTGGACAACTCTGTCTCATTTGATCATCATGTTTCCACCACAATCAGGAAGTTCTTCTGTTATGGACCAGTTAATTAGCAAGGGAACTTCTTCAAGAGCCAAAGAAGTCATCTTGTCCTCTGTATTCTTCTCCTATCAGATCCATTATCGAACACAGTGTCCCATTTGTTATGTATAAATCCAAGCATATCGCTCATATGGAAAGGCCTCAAAGATTTCTTATCAAGGAAATTAAAGGCCTTCAGTCCTTCATCTATCCTGAAAGATTAGCATGAGTATCCTACTGTTTGCTCCAAGGTGATCCTGTATTAAGTTTTTTGAGCCATGAAAGACCCAATCATATTTGATCTCCTATTTCTTCCAAAACCAATGCCTCTACAAACATCTACGCTAGAGACCTAAATCTATATCAAACATAAACAAGACTCTCTGGAAAGATAGGCTCTTAAAACAGCATATTCCCAGCTTACAAAATATATTGCCACTACTGTTCAAACAAAGTACTACTTTGACTACCAATAAGGCTAATGTTGATGACTAGATGAGGCACACAAGTTTGCATCAAGGGTATCATGTAAGACCTTGCTCTGTTTTTGAAGGTTAGCAATATTAAATGTTTGACAGGGGTGGCAAGAACTGTTTGAGTTTGTTTAATTAAAGGTGTATATGGCTAGATGTCTTATGGTCCTTGCGGTCACTTGCGTAGCATTATTCCTGTGTTCCTGTGTGTCTATCAATAATAAGTTGACAGATTTGTCTCTACAGTGTGTTTCTTAGCTGATTTAGTAGCAAATTCTTCAACTGTTTGCAAATAGCAAAAATGTGACTTGATGGGCTGTTTGGGTAGTCTTTTGGTGCAGCAAGCCCAACCACAAATAATTCAATTTTCTGTACTCATATTAAATGCCTACATTTTGCTCGATCAGGTTGGAGCTTGAGTCTAATTTGTTCTTTAGCTGCACTACTGTGTAAAGCAAGATGAGTGTGTCATATTATGGCAAGTACCTGTGGTAACTACTTGTAATTTTTCTTTTTTAATTTTTCTGTTCAGTAGCTGACCCATCATTTGTAAAACATACATGTTAAGTTGTCAATCTCGCCTTCATTCTTGCTTGATGGGTTCGGAGCTGATCCTCGGCTCCGACTCGGCACTTTGCTAAGCTCGAGAGTCACTTTTACCAGCTCGAGGCAGCCCCATATCCCATGATGCAAGGCGGTAAGTACCCAGATCTGCTGATGAGGTCCTCCTTTTGCCAGCTCCTGGTAAGTGTTAGTTTTAAACTACTTTTTGCCCCTAAAATTTAATAATTTTCACTTTTCTTTAAAATACCTTTATTTTTACTTAATTGTAAGCCCTTTTCTGACTAAAATTATTTTTCCTTCCCCTTCTTTTAGTCAGGCCTTCATTCCCTCCCATCCCCCCCCCCTGTTAGGGTGTGTGTGTGAAAGGTTAGTTATTGTTTTAATAGATAACTTTAGTTGTCTGATTGGGACTTTGTGTGTGTACTGTTTTTGTGTACAACCATGTCCAAAGAAAGGGTCTCAGGCTTTAAGAAGTGTGACTCGTGCTGTCAGAAGATGTCTCTGACAGACGGTCACACTTCTTGCTTATATTGCCTGGGACCTCTCCACCTGCAGGACTCCTGTGCAATTTGTCATTCCTTTAGCCAGAGAGTCCTGCAGGAGAGGAGAAATAAGTTGATTTTAAGGGGTCTCCTTAAACCGGAGGGCTCTCCGCCAAATCGGCTCGAGCAAGACTTCTAAGTCTTCTAAGGCCCAGGCTTCTGTATCTAAGCCGGTGGTTCGCTCTTGGTCGAGATTGGCTCCGACTGGAGCCGATCCTGTCTTAAATCTTCGGCACCGATGGCTATCGGTGCCGATACTATGGTCACATTGGTGTCGGCTCCGACTGGCTCCGACCACCATGTGGCTCAGGCCGGTGTCGGCCGACCGACACCGTTACTGTTGTCTGTATCGGCTCTGGCTGGAGCCGATGCATCGAGACTTTCATTCGGGCCGAAAAGTCCTCGGCTCCGCTGGATCTGTGGTTTCTTCGATGGTTCCTTCGAGGAAGAGGTCCAGGTCCCTTCCTTGGAACCGATACTTTCGGCTCGGCCTCACCTCTCCTTTCGGGTGGAGCCATCGGAGCCGATCATCTAGGTCGTCCAGGCTTTCAGACCATGATTTAGAGAGGGTGGTAAGTAGATTGTTGAAATCACAGGCACTGGCCCAGATGCTGCATAGTCCATCTCAACAGACGACTATTAGTCCACACCCTCAAGTTCCTCCTTCGACTCTACCTCAGAGTTTGGAGCTGGAGTCTTCGGGATAGTTACTGCTATGGCTGAGGGGCAGATACTCCCTTCTGCACCTCGGCATCTACTCTTATCTCCTCTTGAGACCTTCCTTGGAGGGATTCGGTGGTTGGGCTTCCCTGGTCTCCTCCGAGGGGGTGAGTGGCATCGGACCCTTGTCCGACCCCGCTCTTCCTCTTGGAGCCTCGGCCTTGGTGAGCTCGGCTCCGACATCTGCCTCGAGCCTTCCCTTTGGTGGGCCCTGGAGTCCCGGTTTCTTGAACGGGTTCTCTCGGATCTCCTGGGAGGGGCCTTCGAGGTGATGAAGAGTGTGCTGGCCACTGGGCTCAGCCAGCAGTCCATTCCCTTAGCTCCTCCCTCTACAGTGCCTGTCGATATCTCTTCCATCTCTCTTGCTCCTGGACCCAGAGATCCACCGCCTCAGGTTTCCCCACTGGGAATAACCCCCTCTTCCGAGGATTCTCCTGATCAGTCAGGAGATCCTCCGCAAGAGGACTTGTAAGAGGAAACACCTAGACTCCCCTGAGTCTATCACTTCAGATACCGACTTAGATGAGTCGGAGGGATCCACAAGAAACCCCTCTGAGGATGTCTCCTTTTCAGGCATCCTAGAACTCCTAAAACAGAGGGGAAACTGGCCCTCCACAAATCCCTCTGAGGATGAGTTGGTATACCTAGAGGCGTTTGGATCTCGGCCCTCCACCTCCTGGGTGTCTCCGCCTTTCGACCCCCTTATGGAGGTTATTGCTCGAAAGGCTTGGGCTGCTCCTGACTCTGTAGAGCCAGTTCCTAGGAGGCCGTCTAAATTTATTACAGCCCCTTCGAAAAGCAATTCCTTACAAAGGTGTCCCTGTTGATGCCATGGTGGTGGCGGCTGCCACTAAGAAGGAACTAGATCCTTCCATACCAATCCATCCTCCTAATAAGGATTCTAGGACCATGGATAGGTATGGCAAGCGGATGTTCTCTTCAGCGACCTTTGCTATGCGCTCGCTGAACTACTTATGTCACTTCACCAGACTCCAAAGGGACATCCTTAAGGAACTAGGTGAAGTAGTACAGGATCCTACGGCTGCAGGGGCTCAAGAGAAAATTGCTTCTCAGCTAGGAATCCTTAATTCTATAGCTAACTCCTCCATGCGACTGATATATGCAGCAGATGGAGCGAGTAGAGCCGCAGGTACAGGGGTGGCTCTTAGACGTCAATCCTGGATGCGGCTCTGTAATTTTGCAGATCCCTTTAAGGCGTCCTTCACAAACTCTCCCTTTGATGGGTCAGCTTTGTTTGGCCCTCAAGTGAAGGATACATTGACCAGGTGTGAACAGGACGGCAAGACTCTTTCTGCCAGGGGTCCGTTTTCCACCCTTCTAGACCTTACCCCAAAGGACAGAAGGGTGGAAAGATGTGGTTCCAAATCCCAAGGAGTCACGCCGGATACACGTGGTCAGTTTACCCCTTGAGGCAGAGGGGTAATAATAACAGACGCTCTAGAGGCAGAGGGGATCCACAAAACCAGGGAAGCAGAGAGCCTCTCTCTGACAAGCCCTTCCAGCATCCCTGAGATGTTGCCCGACTGTCCATCCTTGGAGGCAGTCGGGGAAGACTGTACCCAGAAGCCTGGCGTTCCTCTCTCAAGACAGATGGGTACAGTCGATTATATCCGAGGGTTACAAAATTTCTTTCGAGGAAAGTCCTTCTCTCACAAATTCCCTTCCAGATGTACCACCGGTCTAAGGGAAGTTGCAGAGTTAGAAGTATTAAAGCTTCTACAAAAGAGCCATTCAGCCAGTTACAACAGACCATTCAGAGCCGGAATCTACTCAAGATTCTTTTTGGTCCCCAAAAGACGGGAGACTGGAGACCAATATTGGATCTCAGCAGACTCAACAAGTCTGTGAGAAAGACAAGATAATGATCACACTTCAGTCAATTTTGCCCTTCCTAGAGAAGGACAACTGGATGTGCTCAACAGATCTTCAGGACGCCGTACTATCACATAAAAATTCACAGACGCTCCAGAAGATTTCTCCGCGCTGGGGTCCAGTCATTTTCAATTCAGAGCCCTGCCCTTTGGTCTCACTACAGCCCCAGAGTGTTCACCAAATGTATGGCAGTGGTCACGGCTCACCTGAGACGTCAAGGATTCCAGGTGTTTCCGTATCTCGACGACTGGCTCCTTTCAGCCACCACCAGGCATCAACTTCTTCAAGCCAGGGATTACACACTAAATCTCTGCACTCAATTAGGAATTTCGATCAACTACGAAAAATCCTGCTTATTGCCCTGCCAGTCTATTACCTTCATAGGCGCAAACTTAAACACTGTTCGGATGTCAGCAACCCTCACAGACCAAAGAATCTCGGATATACAAAGTCACGTGAGGATCATCCTTGCCAGCAAAAAGGTGCAAGCCAGAATGGTTCTGAAGGTGTTGGGCCTCATGGCTGCAGCCATTACCCTTCTTCCCTGGCCCGCTTCTACATGCGTCTACTTCAATGGATGTTGTTCACTCAGTGGTCTTACCAACAACTTCCACCAAATCCTGGTGACACAAATTTGTAAGAATCATCTTTCATGGTGGATTACTTCTCCCCAGATTCACCAAGGCAGACCCTTTGTATCCCCGGCCCCGGTAGCCACTGTCACTACGGACGCCTCCCTGATCGAGTGAGGGGTCATTATCAGGGCAGGATGGTTCATGGGACGTGGCAACAATACCACCTGCACATAAATGTCTTAGAGATGAGAGCAGTGCTTTTAACGTTGCAAGCCCTCAACGACTTTCTTCCCTTGGGAACAATTGCAGTTCACACAGACAACATGTCTGTAGTATGGTATATCAACAAACAGGGCGGAACCAAGTCCTACCCCTTGTGTCAAGAAGCTCTCAGACTTTGGCAATGGGCGATCTCCTCTCATCGGTTTCTGGTAGCAATGCATATCCCTGGGAAAACCAACATTCTAGCGGACAGATTGAGCAGAGCTATTCTCATGCCTCATGAGTGATCTCTCAAACAATCTATAGTGGAGGAGATTTTTCTAGAATGGGGCCGCCCATGTTGCGATCTTTTTGCTACTCCCCAAAACAGCAAATGCCCAGACTTCTTTTCTCTCTTCCCACTGCCAGGCCATCCCCCCAGAGACTCTCTAACCCAGGATTGGCCCCTAGAACTTCTTTATGCCTTTCCTCCCTTTCCGCTGATTCCACAAGTTCTCCAGAAAGCCACCATTTTGAGAGCCAAAATGATTCTCATTGCCCCCTATTGGCCTCGACAAATTTGGTTTCCGTTCCTCCATCGTCACCTTTTGGTGCAGCCGTGGCATCTGGACCCAGTACCAGACCTTCTGATTCACCAATCGGGTCAGCTGCACCGGTCTATCCCTTCTCTCAACCTCACAGCATGGTTGCTCCACTTCCTTCCTTAGCCAGGCTTCCTATGATCTCTAATCCTGTTAGGGATATCATAGTGGCTTCCCTAAAATCCTCTACTAGAAGGATTTATACCAGCAAATGGAAACGCTTCTCTTGTTGGGCAAAAGCTAAAAATATAGATCCTTTTACTGCTCCTGTTCAAGCAGTTTTGGATTTCTTAGCGGAAATCTTTCACGCGGGCTCTTCATCTTCCACGGTCAAAGTTCAGTTGGCTGCTATCTCGCACTTTCATGTAGGGTTTGCAGATCACAACATTATGTCCCACAGGCTTTGTAGAGCCTTTTAAAGGAATCTTTCTCCAAACCTCCAGTCAGGAGTCCTCCTCCTCAATGGGACCTAAATTTAGTGCTGACATCCTTGATTCTTCCTCCTTGAGCCAGCTGTTTCATGTTCCTGAAATTTCTTTCATGGAAAACACTCTTCCTGGTTGCTATTACCTCGGCTAGGAGAGTGTCTGAACTTCATGCTCTCTGTTCGTCCCCCTTATTTGGTCTTCCACAAAGACAGGTTATCCTTGAGAACTAATCCGACCTTTTTGCCTAAGGTCGCCTCAAAGAATAATTTGAACCAGTCTATTGACCTTCCTGTATTTTTCCCAAATTACTCAAACAGATCGGAACAAAAATTACATTATCTTGATGTTCACCGCCAACTCAGATATTATTTGGACAGAACAAAACAATTCAGAAAATCCGATCAGCTCTTTATTTCTTATGCTGATAACAAAAAAGGCCTTCCTGTCTCCAAAGTGACCTTATCTAGATGGCTTTCTTCTGTCATCTCTGAAATCTATCAGCTCAGGGGAAAACAGCTGTGCTCGAAACCAAAAGCGCATTCAACCAGAAGCTTAGCCACTTCCACAGCCTTTCAGGCTAGACTTCCATTAGACACTATTTGTGCAGCAGCCACTTGGGCCACTCCTCATACCTTTGTTTCTCATTACAAATTGGATTTGGCCTCCAGGGATAGAGCCAGTTTTGGCTCTACAGTTCTCAGGAGTCTGTTCCATTGAGCCACCCAGGATAGAGGTGCTAGGGACGCGGTCCCATCAAGCAAGAATGAAGGCGAGATTGACAACTTAACATTGAGAAGTTATGTACCTACCATAATGTTCCATGTTAGTTGTCTTCTCTCGCCTTCTTTCTTGCGACCCTCCCTCCTTCCCCTGGCCTGGACAGACCTTTTTCTCCCTACATGGAAGAATGCTTCTTAAGACCATACAGTTCTGGTCTTCCTTACCCATCCTTCAGGTTTTTTTCTGCCTTTCTTTCTTCCTTCTGGGAAGTTTTTTATGCTAGATGTTATTGCCTATAGACAACAAACGAGATCTGGGTACTTACCGCCTTGCATCATGGGATATGGGGCTGCCTCAAGCTGGTAAAAGTGACTCTCAAGCTTAGCAAAGGAGCCGAGGATCGGCTCCGAACCCATCAAGCAAGAAAGAAGGCGAGAGAAGACAACTAACATGGAACGTTATGGTATGTACATAACTTCTCATTATAATTGATCAAACATATTATAATTGATCAAACTAGCCGCGGTGGTGCAGCAGTAACATTGTCACCTCACAGCAAGAGGTTCTCCCATTCGATTCCCGGCTGGAGCGCCTTCTGCATGGAGTCTGCATGTCCTCCCCGTGGTCGAGTAACTTTCAAAAAACATGCGTGAATTGGCGTGCCTTCGTTGTAGGTTGGGCGTCGGACTGGCACCTCGGCACCATAAAAAAAATCGACTGCCAATCATTAGTGGACCGGAGTTCCGCTGTGGTGACCCCTAACTGGGAAAAGCCGAAAGAAAAGCAACAACTTATAATTGATAAAACTATGTAAAAAGTCTTCTATGCAAATAGGTACAGGTTGTGGTTTTCTTGATCTTTATTTATTTTCCTATCAGTGCTGTCTAGGTAAGCCTGAAGAGCTGTCAGTAAACACACATTTGTTTTTGTTGAACATAGATTATTTGATGCACACAACAATATGTGTCAGTTGACGTTTATGGAAGTTATATCACTTTAAGATGGTTTGTCTTATCAGCACTCAGGAAAGCAAGGATTCTTAACTCATGACATTTAATGTTACTGTCGCATAACAATAAAGAGTTTTTGAGACAATTATGTTACAACTTGTTTGTACAGAGTCATAATTGTATTTCTGAAATTTGTCTTTGTCTAACACAAAATGTAGAGTAATGCACTTAATGCAGTATTTAAAATACAGCACACATCTATAACCTTTGATGACTGGAATATAAATGCAACTGTGCACACAGGTTTGCAATATTAACATGGTAAAAGAAGAAATGTATAGGTTATGCTGATAAGATAACATCTATTAGATTTGTGTATAGCTTATAGCTTGGCATGGTTTGAGTTATTGTTATTAGCATGTTGCTTGCAGCAGTAACTGCTTGTTGTTTAAAAAGGTTTTACTTGTACAGCATTGGTTAACATTTTATTACTAGGTATCAGTAATGTTTCTTTTAGATGTCCTTCCTCAGTATTGTAAGGTGTTCAAGTGGGAAAGGAAAACTGGTTTTAGATGGAGGTGACGAAGGGGACGAAGAGGATATTTACTAGCTATCGTGCATGGCAGCTTAACCCACATTGCTGTTTCCAACATATGGAATATATGCTTCACTGAAACCTAGCAGGTGAACTACCCATGTGGCTTAGCTTGTCATTTTTCATGTGCATTATAATTCAGAGACAATAGAATAAATGTTTCACTTAACCTCTACAATAGTTGCTGCAAAAACAAGTTCAGCATAGAGTTTTATGATATGCTTTTGATTTGTATTTTTACACAGAGATTGTATGTTTTATAAAACTATGCCAAGTGCGTATGATATGACTTTAAGGGATAAAACTATGTATGTTTGTAAATATATATATAAAAGAACATGTATCTGGCCCTGTCATTGGTCAATGCTGGAAAATCTGTTTTCATGCTTCCTCTAAACATGGATGGGTGTTTTACTTGGTTTTATTTTTGTTTAGGTCTTGTTATTATTTATTTACATTTTGGTCTAATATTCAGCATCATCATCTTCATCACCTTTTTTCACAATTTTACTTGGGATCAGAGTGTCAGGTCAACTTTACCACTTCTCTCAGTTCAGAGTTACTCATCTTTCTTCTTTGATAGACATATCCAACTGTCACATGTCTTCTCTCACACAGTCCATACTTCTAGTCACTGAATGTTCTCCTCTCCTCTCCTCTGGCCTTTTTCCTGCGTCTTCTAAATCTGCTTCACCAAATTGTCTTCTTTCCTGCTGATGTGACTGAAGAACAGTAATCTATTCTCCTTGACTTTTTCTACACCTGGAGATGCTTTAGCTTCTACTTTTATATCCTCATTTTTTTGTTGGTGTCACGGTGTGTATTATGCCACACACGTGTGTGTGTGTGTGTGGTCTTGATTAGATGATTGTTGCAGTATTCATTACTTCTTAGACTTCTGCAAAGCTGTCTGTCTGTCTAGTCTTTAAAAATTTAGGTTCCTACCCTCTGTGTGGCATATGCAAGCCTCAAGGCACTTAAGATCATGCTCTTATAAGAGATACGTGCGTCTGTACCTTCTTTGGATCTTTTTAGCCACAGTTCTTGCATACAGCTGCCTTCAATGTCAGCATCGTGATTAGTGCCTTCATATTGGTTTGGTACAGCTTCAGAGCTCAGGAAAGTTTTTCAGTAATACCATTACAGCCATCTGCATATGTTAGGTGTCAGCCTTGAAAAGAAGCATATTGAGGCCTTGGCATGTTCTGACATGTCCTTGGTAGGCCTTTCATTCTTCCTTGACACTCTAGTTAAGAAAAAGTAGACAAATGAATCTAGTTATTTATGGGAAGTTGAAAATGTTTCGACTTTCCTGCATGGTTAGGTCTGAAACTGCTGTCTGTGATGATGCACATTTGCAGTCCCCTGAGCATTCATCCAATTCTCTCTACCCCTTTGCAGGCCATTATGGCAGAGGACCACACTAGGTCAGATTAGACTGAATGCCACACATGAGGCTTCCCCTATTGCTTGACATGTGACTGACAGGGATGAGCCCTGTATTATTATTGCCAAAGGAGGTGAGATATCCACCAAGCATTGGTGAGTGAGGAAGAAGAGAGTTTTGGTAAGGAGGTATGACAGCCCTGGTTTGTTTCTTGATCCCTCCAGGCAGAGATTCCCTTAAAGAAACCTCAAAAATCCAAGTATTTCTCTCTCCCTCCTTCTACACCCCACCAAACAGACAAAAATGAAAGCAGTAAGGACAAGTGGTTCAACTTGGCCTTAGGCCTGCTTAAGGTCCTCTGCAGGCCTACCAACATCGTCAGGCTCCTCCAGTTACCCCCCAGTCCCTTCAAAAAGAAAAAGGAGAATCTTCCCCAGATGAGGAAGATGAGACACAGAATCCTGATGAGGAAAAACTACACTTTTCCTCCAGTATTTCTTCTGTTAGTTATGAATCTGATGCTGAAGAAATTCTTTCATCACATTCTTCCTTTTCAAGAGACTTTCTCTAGAATCAAGGAATCTTATTCTATTTTTTTTTTAAATGAGAGGGTAGCAAAGCTTCAGATATTCAGAGAAGCTCTTATGAATTGCTATACTTCGAAGCTCCAATACCTGTGGCCATTCCGCTGGGACTGGGAGCCCTGGAGGATGCCTTAGAAGCTGCCCCTCGTGCTCCTGATTCTCAACCCCATGCACCCAATGAACTTGATAGGTTTTGTAGAGTACAGTATAGTCGCACATATCTGTACAGAAATCCAGTGGGAGACCATGCTCTTGTCCTGTAAGAAGTGGGATAAGATTGTTATGACTTCCAGTTCACTTTCCAGTGAAAAGGAGAGCCAAGCCCTGGATAGGTGTGATAAATAGTTTTACACCACAACCACCCTTTTGTTAGGGTATTTAACTGTCAGACTTATTTGACAAATTTCTTGACCCTTCTTGCTTATATAGGGCAGAAATTGTGAAGTGTCTGATTCTGATCTTAGGTCCAAACTCTTGGAGTTCTTAGAAAACTGCCATTGAGGTGGGCAAGCACTCTATAAAATATGGCTCCAGTTCTGTTACTGTATTTTCCAGGGCTGCTTTTAGTAGGTCTGTAATTAGATGATATGCCTTGTAAAGCTCAAGCCTTTATCTGAGGATGTCAACTCTTAGATGATCAATGACCCGTGGGATAAGGAATTATTGTTTGGGGGAGCCCTACTGCTGAAGTGTTTAGAAAAATGGATGAAAGGGATAAACTCATATAGGAAGTGAAACAGATTTTTCTCTCCCATTTCTGAGATATGAGAGAAACTAGCCCCCAAACTGGGCTTGTTTACAGGAAACAGAATAAAAACAGACAACAAAAAGTTAAGAAGAGGTAGTTTAAGAAAAGGTGATGAGGGGACAATAAGGGAAAGCCTGAATGCTACAAGGATCCTCCAGTAATAGAGTCCAATTCTGACTATCTGTCCCCTCTCTCTGAACCCTCCTGGCCTTACTCCAAAAAATATAAGGAATTCTTTCTTCTTTGGGAAGACATCAGAACAAGATTCATGGGTGTTGAAGATTCAAAAGGACATGCCGTTTACTGACTTCAGTGCCCCCCCCCCCAAACTATATGCATCTCACACATAGAGAGAGACCAGGATAAGCTCATCTCCCCAATTATTTCAGATGTCCTGCACCAAAGAACCGTAGAAGGGATGTCCCACTGTCAGCTAGGTAGGAGATTT
The DNA here is from genome assembly GCF_019279795.1 of Protopterus annectens. Taxonomy (NCBI): domain Eukaryota; kingdom Metazoa; phylum Chordata; order Ceratodontiformes; family Protopteridae; genus Protopterus; species Protopterus annectens. The sequence goes on from NC_056731.1 coordinate 317,106,548, forward strand.
TACTGCATGCTCTACCTTGTCTTCTGAAAAGAGGGCACCTGAATGCCCATCTTAGTCCTTTCAAGGCTCACCATCTTCCTAAAAACCCCCAAATTCTAGGTGCTTACTCTGCTGACTTTGCTGCCTCTCCTGCACTGAAAGGTGTATATGTCTTTCTGGATCTAAAGTATACCTAACTGCACATTCCTATTCACAAGACTTACAGGCACTTCCTTAGATTCTTAGCTGGAGGTTTGCTTCCTAGCCCTTTGGACTATGTACTGTGCCAGAAGTCTTCTCCTAAGGTCTGGCCCTGGCCGTTACCTTTTACAGGTTGATTTGTGTCCACATTCACCCCTACCTTGATGACTGTCGGATTCACAGGGCTTCCAGAGAGGTGTTAGCAACCTTGACCTTCACAAAAAAACTGTTTCAGTGGATTCACTCTGAAATTGAAAAATTTCTCCTTGGTGCCCTCCCACAGTGTAGTCTTTCTGGAGTCGCTCTTGGATGCTTCCACATAGACTGCCCTCTTCCCACCAGAGAAGATGAAAATTACCAGATTTATTTCCAGGAACTGGCACCCAAGACCAAAACTACTGATAGGGAGTTCCTCAGAGCCATGGGATTCATGGCCATGACTATTCTGATGACTCCTGTAGCCAAGTTCCTTATATGAAACCTGCAGGGGTATCTGATATTAATGTAGATTCACCACTCTCACCCATTAGATCAACCAATTCCCGTTCCACCCTTTGTAGCAAGGAAACTGTACTGGTGGAGGACACAGGTCAAGCTCTTTGTGGGAGCTCCTTTTATCTAGGAACCCGCAAAACAATCCTTGCAAACAGATATATTGGAATTTGCCTGGGGAGCCTGCTTGTTGCATTTAAAGGTACAGGGTTTATGGGACCACCTGCAGAGGAAAAGGCACATCAACAAAATAAAGATATTGACTCTCATCCAGGGCTTGAGGGCAATGAGTCAGCTTTGTAAAGAGAGGAATGTCTAAGTGGTGACACACATTACCATATTTATGTGGTACATCAGCAAACAGGGGGGATAAGATTGAAAGTACCAAAAGACGGCAAGAAACTACTGAACAAACTCCAGGTGTGCGAACCAAATCCTCCACAATAAAACCACTGGTATATTGATGCTGTAGAAAATGCTGGTAGTCCACAAAGTAAAGCTAAAAAGTTTATTGTAAGACAATAGAAAGCTGGTAAGCGCCTTCATCCTCAACAAAAGAACTTCATCAGACAAATTAAAGTCAAACACAGAACACATTTTAGACTCCCTTTGTGCTTCACATGGTAGTATCCACTCCCCCTAAGTAACAGAAATTTAAAAGGGCAATACAAACTGTGATGTCAATGGCAAAATGTTAAATAAATACATGTTAATAGATATAAAAAATATATAAAAAAGATCATCTACTTCACAATTTTTTAAAAGAGCAATGAATAAATATATAAATAAATATATAAATATATAAATAAATAATCATCTGTTTAAAGCTCTCAATTTTAAAAGGGAATTAATGGAGAGGGATTCATTTAAACCTGGCCAGTTGTTCGCATTTAATAACAATTGCCAGTATAATTCTCTCTTTTCTAGTAAAGCAGACCATGCACCTCCCCTGATATCCATCATGACACCATCAATAACAAAAAAATTAAAGGTGTGGTCACTGTTCTCTGAGGTATGTTTATACAAAGCATTTGTCTCTTTGCCTGTTCTTATTTCATACAAATGTTCATATATTCTATTTTTAAATTTTCTATCAGTTTTTCCAATGTAAAAACAATCACATAGGTTACAGAGGGCACAATAAATAATACGTTCAGAGTTACAGTTATACTTATTTTTTATATGAATCTTAGTGTTGTTGATCATTAATACTGTTCTTTCCTTTATAAAGGGACAGTATTGTCACATACCACACTTCAACATACGTCCATTTGAAAAATGATTCACAGCATGTCCTTTCTTGAAATTTTTTTTTAAATTTCTACCTTTTCTAAAAATAACAGTAGGTTGTTCATCAATATGTGTATTGATACTTCGGTCATGTGTTAGAATTGACCAATTTGTACTCAAAATATGTTTAATATCAGAACTATCAATTGTGTATGTAGGAATGAATGAAGTATTATAATCTTTTCCTGTAAAAACAGAGTTTAGGGGTGCAACATTCACTGTGTGTGTTACATCCAATGAAACCTCAGATAAAAGAGGTATATAAAAATTTCTTTCTCTCTTATTTACTGCCTCTAAAAGGACATTGTTAACAAGTCTCAATGGGTAGCCCCTATTTAAAAACATATCTTTTAAGGTATCACATTCATCTAAAAAACTCTTCTGAAAGTGATACCATACAGGCAGCCCGTACAAACTGTCCCTTAATAATAGCTTTTTTCTGTTTCTGAGGGTGGATGCTACTATAATGAAGTAGTGAATTTGAATATGTGTCCTTTCGATATATTTTAGATATAAACCTACTATTCTGGTAATCCTTAATTAATTTAATATCAAGGAAGGCTATCTCATGCAAGTTAAATGAATATGTAAATCTTAAAAATGAAGTGGTAGAATCTAAATATCTAATAAAATCACTAATAAGGGCATAAGGACCATCCCGTAAAATAAAAAGGTCATCCAGGAATCGTGTATAATATTTAACATGCTTGTAAAAGTCAGAAGGAAACAAATATTTCTTCTCCCACTGTAAAACCACTATGTTAGCATAAAGACCACCACACGCAGAACTCATAGCTACCCCTTCCTGTTGTAAAAAAATCTCCTTACTAAATAAAATAAATAAAATTGTTCTTAAGGACCGTCTCCATCAACTGGGTATACATTGTTACATCAAAATGGTTTATTTTGTTTTCATATAAAAATTCATTAAACCATTCTAACCCCTCCTGGTGGGGAATTACTGAATAAAGATCCTTTATATCAACTGTTACTAACAAAGGGTATGTGATTAATATCTTTTAAGAAGCTCCATGAGTCTTTACATATATGTGACTTTTGCTGCACAAATTTCTTTAACTTAAAATCTAAATATTTTGCCGGGGGGTGCGTAATTGACCCCTTAGAGTCAGCTATGGGTCGCATGGGTGGTTGTGATATGTCCTTATGTAGTTTCGGGAGACCAAATATTATTGCTAGTTTAGGATACATAACAGTCAAATAATTCAAGACGTCCATATCAATAAAACCATCAATAAATAGGTCCTGTAATTCATTTTTAATTTTTGAATAGGCACCATTTACCTCACTGATGGATGATCTTCTGTATGCTTTTCCTTCCAATATGAACAACATTTTTCTACTATAGTCATCCAGGTTCATAATAGCAACCCACCCACCCTTATCGGGTTTCATAATTCTGATTGTGTCAAGCAATCCATTAATTTCTTTTATAAGAATACCTTCTTGGATATTGTAACCCTCCCCGTTACAATAGGTGGAAAGTGCACTCCTAATATCTAATTCACATATTTTCTCAAACAGGGTGATCATAGGGTGCAAGGGGGGGGGGGTTATATGCGCTAGATATAGATAATGAGCTGGTGGGGTGAATAGAGAAGGAATTCTGAAATAAAACCTTAAAATTTATTTTATGGGTATACAATTTCAGGTCCATCAAGGTTTGTGATATCTTGCTACATTGCCATGGGACATAAGTAAACCCTTTAGAAAAAACAACACATTGTTCTTTATTAAATTCATGGTTTGAAAAATTATAAACCTTAAAATCACCCATGCTGTCAGTTAAAATACAGCAAGTGGGTAAAAAATGGTCTCCACTATCAACTACTTGTACATCATCAATGACTGTATTGTTCAGCATAAAACTTATTTCCTGTTCGACCATTTCCTGTTGTGGAAGTTCCCTCTACTCTTGTGGTTGTTCAAACCCCCCCTCCCTCTGTTCCATTGGTTGTTGTTGTGGGGATGGGCTACATAATTCACCCCCCTCAAGTTGTTCACTTGGGGGGTCTTGTTTTTCAGAGGTTCCAAATGTCTTAAAGGGGGGTATTCTTCCTCATCTAAAAAATATTCATCATCATCTTGGTCGTGTGAAAAGTGGGTCTGGGGAACATCCTTAGTATTTACCATCCCATTTTCAGATACATTATATTTGTTACCCCATTCCTGGGATGGTGGGGGTTTAGGGTATGCAATGCCCTTACTATACTCCATTTTGTCCCTGTTAAACTTTTCCATCTTACGCTATTTTATATTGTTACTCAAATCATCTATACTTTTAAAAATTCTGAAATGCTCACATCTAAAATTTGCATACTGTCTGTGTGTAGAAATTGCTGTATTCAGTTCAGTAGCTCTGTCCATTAATTCATTAATATTTTTTTCATTGTTAGATACAATCAATTTCATATAGTCAAAGCCATGTTTATCAAATAACGCAGTTAATTCAAGAAAAAAATCAGAGTCAGATTTTTAGCCACTAGGATACCTCCACATTCATAACCCTTTAGGTACAATTTTTTCTTTGAGGCATTCTATAAAATAAGCATTATCCATTTGTAAACGTTTTATCTTAGATAAATAATATTCAAACTCTTCTAAAAGTAAATGTAAGCTTTTATTACCAGCCTCATTTTGGTTTACTTGTTCATTTTGTAGGGAAATAGTGGCAGAAATTTCGTCTTTTAACTGTGGTACTGTATTCAAGACTTGTGTACCAGAAAAAATGTCATCAGTTCGTTGCCCACAAGGAATAGCGCTTGTGGGACATGTAGCTAAATTAGGCATAAAGGTAGAAGACAAATTAACGTTGCTAAGACCAGATGCTCCAGCAGTACAAGGTTTTAAGCTAGAAAGATGGTTCAAGGAGCTCTGTGATATGGAAGATGCCATTTCTCCTCCTTCCAACGTAGTTGCAGAGCATTTCACCTCATTTGGGGGCTTGACAGTCAGGGAATCCACTTTGTGAGAAAGAGACAAAGCAGTGTTAATTAAATCTGCTACAACACGTTGCAAAGTACTGAAATCAGTACTTTTAACAGGAGGTTCGTTGGAGTTGATGGTATCTTCCACATCTGCCATGACAAACAGTAAGCACAAAAAGACAGAAAGAAACTACCGACCAAACTGCAGAAGTGTGCGAACCTAATACTCCACAATAAAACCACTGGTATATTGATGCTGTAAAAAATGCTGGTAGTCCACAAAGTAAAGCAAAAAAGTTTATTGTAAGACAATAGAAAGCTGGTAAGTGCCAAGCAGTCGAAAAGAATCCCAGGAGAGTGGACTTGCCATTGATCCTGCAGTGCCCAAATGACTTACTTAAAGCTGGATTAACCCACAACTCCATTAATGTCCACCTTTCAGCTACTTCAGCCTCCCTTATCCAGCCTACCACTATTTAAATAGTTTATCATGTGGGTCCTGCACATTTGGCTGCCAAGGAAAATAGTTGCACCCCATAAGACCTGAGCAATGTACTTAGAAAGCTCACCTGTGCTCCCTCTATAACACTCCTTTGACATTCCTCTCTGGGAAGACTGCTCTTCTAGAGGACATGTCTGCAGCTAGGAAAGACTTGGAGCTGCAAGCATTAATGTACACTCCTTATCTTTCTAGTTTTCAACAGTTACATGGTATGTATATGAATATATGGTTTACCTTTACATGTGCGTAATGCACGTGTGAAATACAAAAGTCCGAAAGGACTTTTTCAAGTTTTCGGAAGGCCGAAAACAAAATGCATCGAATGTGCAATGAATGAATGCACTGTAACGTTCGCTCATTGCAGATTTGGCATTTTTGGTGCGAGGTGCACTATAATGGGGATTGGGAAGTGGACCCTTTCCCCACTGTAGTGTGACCTTGGAGTTAGAATAATAAAGTAGGGGTGGTGTGGGGGGTGCAGGGGGGCACAGCCCCCCTGCATTACACTTTGTCTTTGAATTGAAGTTCGAAAATCAGCGAGTCTGGTTTTCGATTTGCTGATTTTTGAACTTCGGTACAGTTCGGACTGACGATTTTCGTCATTCCGGTTCGCACAAAGGGCCTTTCGGTAGGTTGATTTTCAACTTTTCAAAGGTAAACCAAACATATACATATGTATGCATACACACACACACACACACACACACACACACACACACACACACACACACACACACACACACACACACGAATCTCATAATGATAGCAAGTTTTATATGTTTCTGCTTTAGCTTTGCTGTTACAACTTTTGTGAGATATAATACTGTTCCATCGTTTTCATTTTAAATTAATTTCAGGTGAATGCTGGTTACTTCTGTGATGGCAGCTTTTACTGTCTGCATTATTCTTCTACACTGACCTTTTGCCTTTTTTTTGAAGTTTTTCTCAGGCTCACTTCCATTTTTTTTAACTGGACCCTTCTAATCTTCAATTCCTTTGATTGTCTTGACTGATTGTCTGATTAAGTTGATTTGAACAGTGAGTTTGGACATCACTTAATTTTAAATAGTTACCTGATTCTGTATCTCTGATCATCTAGACGTTCCTCTGGGGAAAAAAAAGTTCCAGCACTGCACTTTCCTGGGTCAGTTTTTAGGGCTTGTTGTTTAAAGAGTATGCCATGTTGGATTTAGGAATAATTTTGCTGTTACAGCGGCTACTGCCAACATTTTCCAGCTGACTTCTAGTGCATTTATGCCTTGAAGAACAGTACTTCTTTACCATCCATTATCTATCATATGTACATCGTTTTTTCTTCTCCTTAAGAAGGAAACTGTATAGGGAATGATGAGTGTTCTATGATAATAAAGTTTGGTAAATCTCAGACTGAATGCATTGTTTCTGGCCATATGTTTAGTGTAAGGCGCTGTTAGAGGAGAGCTGGTCAAGGAGAGAAAATAAAAGGTTTCCCTTCAGGCTTTGAGGATGTGCACTGGTAAGGGGTCCTGCAATGTAGCACACCTAGGGCTTTCTGACTATGAACTTGATTGACTGCATCTTGTTCAAAACTCTGCAGCCTAATTACTGGTGGGAGTACTAAGATACCAGTATATTACACCAGTTCTGTGATAACTACACCAGTTGCTTGTTCTACAGAGGATCATCTACAACATTCTGATTGTGTTGTATGTAGCTCTATGTGACTTTGGACCCCATAGTTGTCAGACCTTTTGGATTGGGATCAGCCAGCCATTGCCCTGTGCTCTACCTTGTACTGGCTGCTAGCACTTCCAGCAATATTTTTTGAGAACTCTGGCATCCCTGCCTTTGCTTTTCAAGGTTTGCACCTCTGGGACATGCTACTGACCGGGCTGAGAGGGATACCCGCAATAAATGGCTCTAAGGTCTCAATGAAGTCATATTTTTCATGAAGTCAGATAAACTTGAGATCATCCTACTTTCTGCTATATTACAATCATATACTGTTTGTTTGTGTCTTTCGGCTTTTCCTGGTTAGGGGTCGCCACAGCGGAACTCAGGTCTGCTAATGATTGGCAGTAGATTTTTACGTGCTGGCTTGCCGGGCCTAACGCACAACCTTCAATGAAGGAACTGTGTTTTATTATATACTTGTTTTAACTGTTTTATGCATTTATTGTTTTAAATGATTGTATGTGATATTAAGTTATAAAAGTCTTTATAAAGCTGAAACTGAAAATGAAGGACCGTAGATGCCAAAGGGTCTGTCTTTTGGCTGTTGAGAACTTTTGCATGTCTTTTTCACTGAGAGATATTATTTCTGAAAGCCAGAGGCTGTAGTTTTAAATAAATCACAAACAGACTTACTTACAAGGCTTCATAAAAGCTTGCTTAACAGTCAAGGTTGGGTATATTGTGTACCCTTCAGCAACAAGAAACAGCAGACCTGTCAACAGTTTATAGAACATAAGACATCACAGAGCTTGTGTGACAGTGTAGTTTTTGTGTATACCGAAGGCAGTAGAGTACCTACTCCAATCCACAGAAGCAGGTACTACCATGAGGGTGGGGGACCTTACACCTACTCCAAGCAAGCTTGAATTCTAAAATTCTCTAGCTGTTGTAGACCCTGTTCCACTGGGTCTATATCATAATGCCGAATGTTCACATACACGAATCTCTAAAGGCCGACACCAAAATATCAAACCGCAAGTACGCCGAACGTGAAAAAGCGCGAAATTCAAGTTATCGAATTCCCAGTTGGCCAACTCCACCTCCTGCTGCGTACTGCCTACTCAAACAAAATAAATAATCTACACTTCACCCATATATCCCATATCTTAATTAAATGTGCATTACACACAAATGTATGTGAATGTGAACAAACAATACCCAAGTACAGAAAAAGTTTAATTTACGTATCTGTTGGGCTACACAAATGTATTACTATATATGCACTTACCTTAACCCTACTTCTAACCCTAAGGTCAGTATCTATTGCACATTTACTTTAAATGTATTACTATATATACACTTAACTTAATCCTACTTCTAACCCTAAGGTCAGTATCTATTGCACATGTACGTTAGTTTGCTGTACAGGATAAGGGAATCTCCTACTGACGTCTTACCTTAGTAAACATGATGTGGGCAACTGTGGGAATTTGATAATTTGAATTTTGCGCTTTTTCACGTTCAGTGTACTTTCGGTTCGATATTTTGGTGTCGGCCTTTAGGGATTCGCGGATGTGAACTTTAGACATTATGATATAGACCAGTGCCACTAGGTGGATGGTTGTACCATATATCCTTCACCTTCCCCTAAAATTACACTTACTTGCCTTGGTTATGAGCGATTCTCTTCCAGTCTTATTTATTTATTGATATTTGATTACTGGGAAAGTCTGACTGGGTAGGAGCTCATTTTCAGCGAAGGCCCGTGTAGAAAAGCTTCAAAGTATTACAAAATATTTTAAGAACAATAATTTTACAATCTGCAAAAATAATACAAAAACATCTGTAGTTTAAGTAATTAAACCAACTTAGACATAATATGAAAACAATGGTTAAGAATAGATGAAAGTAATATGGTGATGATTTAATATAGAAATTTTAGCCAGTTTATAGATAAATTAGGTTAGTATAATACATGCAGGAATTGCAGTATATAATGAGTGAAAAGCCGGCTTATGGTCTATTTAGAGAAAAATCCAAGGAAGAGAATTTGATAGAAGTAAGGAGGTTAATGAGCAAAGGAGAGCAGAGAGATATAAGGTATGAGTAGGTACTTGCTCACATGCAGGGATATAGTTTATCCTGTTGTTGAGCAAGAACAGAGACGGCTAGGAAATCTTTCAGAATGGTTTTGGAAGTTAGGAGGTAGGGTAAGGGTGCTACTTTAAGGAATATTTTCTGCCAATGATTGCTCTAGTTATCCAAACTGGAGTTTTTATCATTTTGAAGTCTTCTCATTATGTTGCATGTTTATAATTTAAGCAGAGACTTCTTTCTTGAACTGTAATTCCCTTGAGTATTTGAATGTTTCTTTCATTTTCTCCATCACTGTTTTTTAGTAGCTTGCATGTTAAACTCTTCTAACTTTTTTCTCATGTGTCTGTGCCCTGTCTGATGACATTTGTTCTGTTATAACATTCATATTTAGCAACAAGAAAACACTGTATATTCAGATACACGTATGTACAGAAGAACAAAGTAATACACTGTCTCACAACTACAGCTTCAGAATTGTGAACTTTATATTATTAATAATTGCATCCGGCTTCTTTTTAAATATATTTAAACATTAACTGAATTTTATTTCTGAATGTATTTAGTTTAAGCATATTACCATGTTCTCATTAACTCTGTTCCTGTTAGTGGTACTGCTTCTAAATTTCTGTAGTTTCCTGTTTTGTTTCCCATAGCCTGTTTGGGCCAGAATCAATTCTCTTATTCACAAAGGTTTTTCAGACATTGATCTGTCAGTGATTCTGGTTTGCATACTATAAGTTATGTTCAAATTAATGATAGTGAGTCAATATTTGTTGTTTTCAGTTACTGAAAATTAGACACTGGTGTAGTATTTTATGCTCTTTATAAATATTATGTGTGCACTTACACTTTCATTCCATTTACAAAGTAAGAGTGAATTGCCGTATTCTGATTTGCTTCTGAGAACGATGTTAAACAGTAACATAGGTTATCTAAATCCCTAGATTTTATAAGCTTCAATATTCATACAACTAATTTCAATAGAATTCTTACATATTTTCTGCAATTGAAAGTCCTATTATCATCTGTTCTGATGCTTAATTTCTGTAGGCTTTTGCTTCTGGTGTTCAGGTAAAATCATTAAAAGTTTAGGGGATATTTAATGTGGTTTCCAATTTGCCTGTGCTGCTTTAAGGAATATCATCTGGCAATGACTGCTCTAGTTATCCAGTCTGGTGCTTTTATCATTTTAAAGTTTTTACAGCTTATGTTATTTGATTCCCTGATATTAGCGTTACTGGCTTACTGTCTTGGTCTGGATTTAGAGGACGAAAACTGAAGCCAAGATGACTGTGGAGGCATGTGAGATGGCTGGATAGTCTGGCGCATTTAGTTTCATGCTGTAATTCATAAAGGCAGCTAGGATTTTTTCCTATGTGGTATACATTGCCTGTCATCTGAAGGTTCTACATCTGTTTTACAAGGCACCTGCCAACAGTGTAATTAGTAAGGTAAAATTTTGGTTGCCCGTCCCATCCTCAAAAACTCATACTTTACATTCCTTTCTTCAGAGTAGAGCAATATATTTTTTTTCATGCCAAATTATAATCATATAAAAAGGCTGCTGTTTTTTTATATAGTAGTACTGTTTTCCATTTAAGTGTATGGTTTGATGACATACCTTAGCAGAGCCAGTCTTGGGTGAAATTGCACCGTAGGAGAAGAGCTCCACAGACTGCCCCTGCTGCTCACCTTTCCCCCAACACACATCTCTCAATGCCACCCCCCTGTTCCTCCCCATTATGCCCCCACATAATCCAATTTACTTTTTTCTACATTTCCATACATTTTGCTTTATTGTGCAGTTTTCTCCTGCATACCTTCTACACACCCTAACTAGACCAGAGTGCGCTGTAATAACTGTGAAGGAAATAACTGAATGAAGCTAGGGGTCTGCAGGCCACTAGCCCACCAGAAGCTAGGGGGTTTCTAGATGTTCTGAGGGTCCTTTTTAGGATTTTGTCCACACTTTTGATTCATTGACGCCCTGAAGAAAAGTCATGATTAAGAAAAGAAATTCAATCTTATTCTTTAACTTCGCTTTTTCCTGTATCTTTTCACACAGTCCAGCTGAGGCAGAATAATAGGAGTGGAAGACATGACTGAATTAAGCAGAGGAGAAGGGGTTCTGTGCCATGGGGTGTCTAGATGTTTTGAGGTGCACATTAGAGTTTTCCCCCCTCTCTTTTGATTCAGTGGTGCCCTAAAGAAAAATCAGGGCTAAGGAAAGAAATTCAGTATTAATTCTTCAACATTGCATTTTCCTGCATCCTTTCAACACACCCAAACTGAGTTAGACTGCATTATAGAAGCAGTGGAAGAAATAACTAAATTAATTTAGGGATCGCTAGGTCCCCAGAAGTTTTTTCCAACCTTTTGATTCAATGATGTCTCGAGCAAAAATCATCACTGAGGGAAGAAATTAAATTTTATATTTTTAAGTTTTGTCTGATAGAGTAGCAGTTCACAATTAACTGAGAAGACAACACATGCTTGCACAGACGCATAAATGCCTGTTTCCCTATTCCCTAAAAAAAAAAAAAAAAAAAAAAAAAGAAAGGCAATCCCCTTCTGTGTATCCCTCTGATATTAAACTGGGAAGAAAGCCCAATGGCACAATCATATATTTCAAATAGTTACATACAGCATGCATCTTCAACCCTCTCTATCAATAAAATAGCCATCATTTATGTACCACTTTGATGTCAGACTGGGACAAACTTGAAAGAACACATATATCAGAGTACCATAGTTCAAACTGTTGCAGTCAGACTTATATAGCAGCATGCCAACTTACCCAAAAAATAACCACCTGCATATGCATTCAGTGTTTGACTGTCTGGTAAGTTAAAAAAATAATCATAGTAATCTGTTTTAACTTATTGATCCTAAACTTCTCACTGTCACCAGAGAAGTTATAGTGCATACTTCCTACATTTGTCAGGAAAAGTAATGTCTACAAACCCCCCACGATGTTTGACTGTATTGAAAATTAAAATACTAATGACCACTCCATCCCTTCCACAAGCTACAGTATCCTTGTGCACACATCTGAGCAAAGCTGGTTTTTGACTTGATGAAGCTGAAGGCAGAGGCCACCTGACACAAACTGTACTTATGTTTCCTACAAGTACACAAATGCTGACATTGGTTCTGGCAAGCTAGGTGTACCACAAGATGCACACACTCTCTACAGTTACCTATAGGCAAATTGTTTGGGATACTGTAGAAAACCAGAGCAAATGGCTAAACATGTACAGATACAGGGAAAGACATTCAGACTCCACACAGAAGAAGCCACTGCCAAGAACTGGGGCAGAGCTATACTCTGTGACATGGCAATGCTACTTGTTGCACTGCTATATTAATAATCAGTTATTTTCCCACACATCTTGCTCCTAACCGATCCCCACAGATAGCAACTTATCCTGTACAGTGCTGATGTTTATGATGGGAAGTGATGAAAATTATGTCCAACTTATTACACTTAAATGCAGTACAACCCCACCCTCCAACACACACGTAAGCCATAAGAATACCGGCTTTACCTTAATTGTAGCAAATACATTATTTGACATGAATCCTGTCATGTTCGGTACTAGTCCTGCTAGTCCGTATCAGCGATGATTGTTTAGCAGTGATTAAAGAACAGCAAAGGAAATTCACTTGTATCCACTGACAACCTCCATACGCATGGACGTATCCACTTTACTGTGTACATAGGTTCATAGATTCATAGGTAAGTACTTGGCTACCTGCCTTTGAGGGCCATTTTAAGCCTAGCTAATTTCCCTTTGTGTGCTCAAATGAACCTATCCCATTTGGTTAGAAAATGGCCTTACCCATCCCATGGTAAATAATTGTATATTATCCTTAATGAGAATAACTGGGATCATACCATAGGTAATTTAAGGGGAATCATGCATGGGATAAAGCATTTAGCTGCTTTTCTCTATTATTAGTACAGGGGGCAGTCCTGGGGTAAATTTTTTTCCCCAGCCATAGATCTAAATAGCGCTTGAATGTGGACAGGTGACCTTTGTTTTATGTGGATGGGTAATGTGTTCCACAGCAGTGGTATCCACTGTGAGATATACCTCATCTCAGATTAATAAATAAATAAATAGATAACAGTCATAATAATAAAGTATTCAATCTTACCTCACATAAATGCACACTAGTCTTAAAAACTAAATCAGTGACTGTTTAAACTGAATAAATGACAAAAGGGTCAGCTACTTTCATCCACAGATGAGAAGCTCCTACTCCCACCCAGCAGTTAAAGAACTATGTGCACTTCAGGCATCTGATTGTGCTAAACAAATACAGTTTCATCCTTGTAATGAGTTTTAAAGTATTTCAAGTTTCTTCACACAAATCACTTTAATTTTGCAAACCAGAATAAAGACAAAGCAGCAGTTAGTTATTTTCTCCACAGACAGCCCCATCAAATTAGGGTATTTTAGCTGTGTAAGTCCAACATGTCCAACTCTTATAACATAAAATAAAAAGCTGTCTCAACTTCTCAGAGAAGGAAAGAATCAATGACAAAATCCAAAAATGATGAATAAAAAAAGTGACCAAAAATCAGGGACAGAGTGTAAACATTGCTCTTACATATGTGGAGAGTTGATAGAATAACAGGTGTACATAGCATTAATTTTTCTAAAGGATAGAAGGTCATAAACTCAAATGCAACTGCAGCCCTCTACAGCTTATAAAACAGCACAAATTGCATGATGGACATACCAAAAGTCAAAACTATCTCAAGGAGGTTCTTAGCGCTTAACTTCCTTGTTTTATGAGTCAGAGACAAACACAAAAATAATGGAGAAAGGTTCCAAATCACTGACTTTTAACTATTCCTCTAATTCCATTTTAAAAGTTAATAGAACAACAAGTTTTGCATCAACATGCATTTTCTGAACAATAAGAAGCACAATGTCATTATTGACTCAAGTCAGTCAGAGTAACTGGCTTTGCATCAACATACATTTTTGAACAATAAGCATATAAAATTCTGTCTAGCATTATTGAATGGAATCCTTGTTGACTTACCAAAAAAAGTATACTTTTAGGATGGAACAACAAGCTTTGCATCAGCATACATTTTAAGAACAATAGTCAGTATGAAACTCTAATGACAAACATTATTAACTACCTTTAATCATTCACAATTTGCCAGGAAAAAAGACATTTTTAGGAGGAGTGGGGGGAAATATAATGCCCATAGGCTCTGCAAAATCAGAGATATCTGAGAGGGATAGGAAAATTATGAAATCAGGGACCATTGGTAGCCTCAGCGGACACATTTGCAGAGGAAATGGAATACCTGCCAGTTTACCGTGCAAATGTGTTCCCATCAATCAACCAGTTAAAAAATAATGATCTTAAAAAAAACCTCACACTGTCACTAGCTGCTCCTATTGCTATAATCCAAAAGTAGTTTAGTTGTTTAACTTCCACGGGCTTTCTTTCTCTTGCTGTGTGATGGCAAGGAGTAAAAATGCTCCAGCAATTCATTTGCCAGGTGCAGATAAATAACGGAGATTTCTTAATTCTTGCCATCACATAGTAACAACTAGGAAGTCAGCATCTCCCCCATATGGCTCCTTTTGGCTAGGGGTGCCTTTCCAACTTTATTTACTTATTTTTTTCCATTTTCTTTACTAAGAGAAATGGGGAAAATAAAGTTGGAAAGGCATCCCTAGCCGAAGGGCGTCCTAGGCAGTTATGCAGTTCGTCAATGTGAAAGGATCATGGTCATGACCTCAGGAAAGAGCAGTACGCTTGGCCTTTTAAATATTTTCTTTTATGGCATAAGTCTTCACAAACGAGACCAACATAAAAATGAGCACATATAAAAGTATAACAGACTTTCAGTGACTTCAGGAGAAGTTGGAGAGCTGTACAAAAATGTGATAAATAATGATCAGTTTAACAAACTAGAAGGTTAAACACCATCATAGCATAAGCTACTTATACAATCTCACGCACAGTCATATTGATAGTTGTATAGAGTGAGCTGTGCCCACTCATATTAAGAATAAGGCAAACTCAAAAGACAGGCCACCCTGGTGGAGTCACAATTATTCAGCAAAAAAAAAAAAATCTTGGCCAAGCATAGGAGGAACAGAGTCATACATACTAAAACCTCCCTGACCAATTTAAACAGGCAGCTAAGAGGGTTAATTAATACTTAAAATGCTAAATTTGAAGAAAAAATTGCTTCTCAGGCAAAGGACAACCACAAAGCTTTCTACAGCTATGTCCATAATCTCAGGAAATATGCAACAATGAGCAGAACGTACTGCAAATGGCATCTCACACACTGAACCGGAGGCCATTGCCAACCTTTTGGCTGACAGGTTCAGCTCAGATTTCTCCCCCTACTCCCCTCCTGATAGTTTAAAGAAAATACCGCATATCACAATCTCCCTAACCATTGCTAGGGAACAGGCCATCAGTGCACTTTCCAAGTCCAAAAGCAGTGCACTGATGGGCCCCAATAACATCCCGGGATATTTAATAAATAGCATAAAACATGACCTCTCTGGTCCACTTGAATCAATTTTCAACTGTAGCCTACAGTCAGGTTTTGTGCCCAAGAAATAGAAGATGGCTACAGTTATTCCCCTGCACAAAGAAGGTCCAACCACTGATTTTAGTAGCAACAGGCCCGTACGTCTTACCAGCCTCATGTGTAAGGCATGGAAAGAATCATCATGGATATGATAAATGAGGGCATCGGTAACCTGCAAATGCTGGACCCATCACAGTTCACCTTTGTTAAAGGAAGTTCATGTTTATTAAATCTGGTGGACTTTTTCAGGGGGGTCACCAAAACATTGGATGAAGGCAAGACTGTGCACACAGCTTACCTCAAACTAGCTAAAGCTTTTGGTATGGTACAATACCCCATTTAGGCATTGTAGACAAGCTGATTAATTTAGGTGTAAATCCTTTTTTCACTCATGAATAGCCAACAGGCACGCTGATAGGAGCCAGGAGGTCAAATTAGACCACCTCCTCCAAGAGGCCAGTCACTAGCAGAGTCCCCCAGGGCTCGGTACTAAGCTGAAAGTTTATGGCTGACTAAGTTTTCAGTTGATTGCAAGCTGGGAATTATCACTGATGCCCTGCAGACACTAGCATTTTTCAACAATGTCTATCTCTGACTAACAAATAGTGCCAAAGCCATGGTCTTAAACTCAATGTTAAGCAATGCATAAAAGTAAAGTCAACCATCCTGGCTAATTACCATGTTGATAATATGCCCCTAAGAGTTGACCCAGTGGTCAAGGATCTGGGTACACACATAGACAGTAGCCTTCCCTTCAACCATCACATGGCACAGAGGTGAGAAAATCCTTTTATGTTTCACAACTTAGAGTAAGAGCATGGCATCTAGGTACAGAGTTCATTATACTGTACTCTGCTCTTGTTAGACCAATCATAGAGTACAGTACTGTTTTTGGTATGTACCTGACCAGGCATATGCGGCAACTAGAGTAACCTCAGAGGTTCCTTACAAAAAGAATAGAAGGAATAACAAACCTGCCTTATGTAGAGCACCTTAAAACCATTTCCCTCTACTTAGTCTCCTATAGATTGCTGAGGAGTGATCTATGCCTGGCTTACAAGGCATCCATAAAACCCACACTTATGAATCTCCTACATATTCATAAGTCAGAAAGTACTAGAAATACAAGGTCTAGGGACCTGAATTTTGTCTGTGACTTTAAAAGAAAACTTGCTGGAGAGATAGATATGTGTCCCAGAGACTGCCATGCCATGGAACAGGCTTCCCATCCATGAGAAGCTGAGTTTGTAATATTACCCAGTTTAAGTGCAACCTAGACCAGTGGATTTGGAATAGAGGTGCCTGGGTTATTAGCCTAGTGACAATCTATGAATCTATAACTGTGTGGGGACTTGGGGTGTACTTTGGTGAGAACATTTACTATGATAATACTTCTCCACTGTCTTGCGTTTTTCCCCCCAAGCATCTTTATTAAATTTTCACATATGACAAAAGCCAGTCTTGCATTTATATAAATGAAAAACATACAAAATGATACCACTTTAGTTGCAGTAAGTTTACATCACAGAAACCATTGAAACAACTGTAGCTGCAAACATACATCACTTATAAACCATCTGGTCATTGTCAGTTAAGCACTATATAGCGCACTCAAATCCTGCCTCTTAAACCTCATTCCTGCTGTGCATATATTGTTCCCACAGTTCCCATTTTTTCCTATGTAGTTTGCTCCTTCCGTTTTCTAGAGATCCCAATTCCAGTTGTTTTATCTCTGTTACTATATTCACTACTTCTAGTAAAGTTGGTCTAGACTTTGATTTCCATTTTCTAGTAATTGCTTTTTTGGCAGCCACCATTATTAGACTCAGCAAGGTTTTACTATGTCTAGGCAATTCCAATTCTGTAGCATAACTCAAAAAAAATCATTTCCCGTCAGTCCAATCCATTCACCCAGCATCTCTGACAAAGTGGTCTGCAGGGAGTTACGAAAGTCTGCCAGCTCATTATACTCTCAAAAAATATGTTCCCAGCTATCTTTTTCTTGCCCGTCACACCTCCAACATTTGCTATCCATCTGAGGAAAAATTATTTGTAGTCTACTTGGGGTATACCTATGTAAACACTGCCAGGCAAAAATCCTAAATCTTCTAGACTTTGTTGCATTTTTGGGAGAGAGACATATATCCCCCACTTTGTCTCTTTGTGAATTGCTTATGCAGTCTCTCTTCCCAATCCTTTCTAAGCTCCTCTGATTGATTCTTATAATTGTCATGCAATATTTTATAAGCTTTACTAATTATTCCTTTTTTAACGGCAGCTTCTGTTCCAGATTCTATTAAAAACTCTACCAGTGCTGGTCTTTCATTTAGGAGCCCCCTATTTCTTTCTCTTTGCCTATACACTGATAATCAATCCTTGATAGGGAAGACAATCTCTAACCTGCAATCCAAATAAATTCTTGGCCTCCTCCCATTCTGTTACCTTTCCTTTTCTAGTTAATTGCCCTTAATACCTTTGTTCCTTTTCCAGTTTTCTCCAATAATTTCCAGCTTCCTCTTGCGTAATATCTGTATCCCTGACCACAGTCATTCCTTTCGGCAAAATCTTTTTTCTCCATTCTCATGCTGGTTTGGTTCTTAGAATACTCCCTGCTGTTTTATGAATATAATACTCTGTATGATTTTGGTTGTTCTTAAGAGTCTGCATCCAAAATCCCAATCTCTCCTTATTTCTTGAGCTTCCTCCCTGTGTCAGCATCATTCCTTTCCACTTTGAAATATAGTTTTCTGCTTGTCTCCACTGGCTTGCTTTGAGAGTAATTTGTCTCCTATATTATTGACTGTCTGTGGCAACAGAATGACTTGCCCTGTGATTTAGGGTGGCTTAGCATGATGCAGAAGGTGAGTATTTCTATGAGTGTGAAGGCTTGTGTGTGTGTGTTTGCATGTGTGTGTGTGTGTGTGTGTGTGTGTGTGTGTGTGTTTGTTTGTGTCTGCATTAGTGTGTCTGTGGGCATGCATAAGGGGGTACCTTTGTTAACGCAATGCTTGGTTGCTACTGAGAACACTAGTATAGTCAGGTCTGACAGTGCATTGTTCAATTCAAAACACAGTATTTGCTTGCTAATGAGGTCTTATTATTGCACGTGTACTATATCTCTGATTCAGAATTTCTCTCCGTCACAATAATTGACAAGGTAATGTTTGGGCAGAAAGACGTTTATGAATCCCAAGGCTTATCTTTCTGCAATGTTAACCTTTGATTTTTGTTGTGCATCATTTTAAGTTAGATTTAAATTTTAAGCTAGAAAGAGCACTTTAGTTAATGATTTTTGTTCAGGCAAATAACTAGTCATTTTCCAACTGAGTTTCTAAAGTTAGTTGTGTGTGATTGGTAACAGGCGTAAAAAGACTCACAGTAGTTAGTGCCAATGTTTAAATTTATAAATTAATTGTCCTAGAAAGGGTAAGGATGGTACTGAATTTTCAAATTTCTCTGTCTCCACCTCACCTTGTGGGATTCCTAGGTATTTCCAGGCAAGTGGAGAGATATAGTTCATCCAATATTTCCTTGGGCCTGTTAATGATGGGCAGAGACTGGCATATATATATATATCCCATGGGACATTCTCAGAAGGCATCCTTACAAGGTGCCAAAACCACTTAAAATAATGCCTGTAAATGGAGAGGGGCAGTAGCTGCAATATGAGAATCGACCAAATTGCTGAGCTCCTTACTTTGTCATGTAGAGTAAGTCCAAATACCCTGCAAAGGATTTCTACCACTTGTATGTGTGATCTCAACCTTGCAGTCACTACCCAAACTCATGACTGTATGTGAGGATGGGGACGTAGCGTCATTCATAAGTAAACAGCTTTGTCTCTTGGCTAAATTCTTCCTGCAGCATCAAAATATTGCACACCAAATGCTGGGGCTGCTTACTGGGCATTTGCAGTGGGGTTAAGGATTTAAAAAGAAATTACTGCTACCCTTGCAGATTATGGCACCACTCTCTAGGGCTCGGCTGTTGTCATCAGACGACCACATGGGCCATAGGGCTTCTCTAGCTTGTTACATGGCAACAGTGAAACCTGCCAACCTCAGGCAGGACATTTACCAGGATTCAACAAGTTGAAAATTCTGTAACCACTGACGTCTGATAATAGCTTTAACGTAGTGGAAAGAGCAGAAGCAGATGTGTTGAATACTGTATAGTCTGGTGATCATTCTGAGCAGAAATATATATATTTTGAAGGTTAGCAAACACTGCTGTTTTATACAGACAAACATACACACACACACACACACACACACACACACACACACACACACACACACACACACACACACACACACACACAGCCCAGCAATATGGAACTACATGGAACACTTTTGTTAGTCATTGTGGAGTGACTGGAAGAATGTTATCACATTACAATGTTAGGATGATTGTTTCCATGCCAAAAATATATTGACCTAAAGAACTGACTCCTTGCTGGCTTCATGGTGTAAAGGAACAGTTAGTGACTCAGGCACTGAAGGAGGCAGCTGGGAAAGGAGAGAAATGACAAGGTAGGCTGTCTGCCTTTCACTAGTGGAGGGTTAGTGTCCTGATTTGACAAACACTAGGCAGGATTCTTGCCATGTCAAAAATTTAACAGCCCACAGACAGCAACATTTGATGTATCTCTGATGGTTGTTAATGCTAGGAGCATTAATAATGAAGTTTTTTTTATTGGAAAATTTGACAAACATATTGAGCATAGTGTGAGACAAGATCAAGAAAAATTTGAAGAAAATTTATATAAAGATATTAAGCATAATAGGAAACCCTTTTATAGATACATAAGATGTGGAAGGAGTAAAGGTACAGAAATTGATAAACTGTATGCAGATTCTAAAATTTATTCCCAAACACAACAGATTGTAGATATATTATAGATATATTTACAAAATCTTATGCAAAACAGTTTGGCTCCACAAAAGGGGTGGTAATTTGTCATAGTGACATCCAGGTAACCCCAGATACTGGAATCAAATTAGATTATATTGAGAAAGAATTGTGCAAACTGGATCTAAAGAAAGTGCAGGGAGGAGACAGAATTAGTAACAATGACCTGAGAACACTTCAGCAAGAACTTACACTACCATTATATCTGTTATTCACTAGGTCATATAAATATGGGGAGATTCCTCAAGATTGGAGACATGCGCTTATTAAACCTGTTTTTAAGGGAAAGGGGAGTAGGACAAACCCAGAGTCATACAGACCCCCAAGTCGACTTTTATGTTGTGGAGAAATAATGGAGAAGGTAATATTGGATACCTTATTATCAGAACTGGATAGGTTGGGACTTGAAACCATATATCTGCATGCATATGTTGAAAACAGATCTATTACCACCTGTAACATGATGTTCTATAACAATATAATAGCTATGAATGAAAAATTGTGCTGTGATGTAATTTATATAGATCTAACTTCAGCATTTGACAGGGTCATACACATAACACTGATCAATAAATTAGTACAACTAGGTATTGATGTACTCTTGATAAGCTGGATAGCTGCATGGCTTACAAATAGGACATGGCAAGTATCATACAACAACTGGATAGGTGAAATCCTTGGTTACAGTCAGGGTGTCGCACAGGGCTCTGTCCTAGACTGTTACTTGTTTAGATTGTCCGTCGGATTCAAGAAACGAAAATGTCAATGCAGGAGCAGTGTAGCTGTTCCTGCACAAAATATGGCCGCCGAGTGATCCAGGAATCGCTGTATTGACGTGCACAAGCAAGCCGACACTGTTCCAGCATGGAAACCCGTGCGGGATGCTAATTACTGCATTTGCTGGTGAAAGCCATGCAAATGAGGTAAAATACTGATCCAGGAAGCAGGTAGGTAGCAGTGCAGGAACAGTATAAGCTGCAGAAATGTATTTGGCTACTAGCCGAATATATTTCTGCAAAATTGAAAACAGAGCCATGACAGCTCCAATAAAAGCATGGACCGTAACTTGTAGGCATGCCAATGGCCAAATATATGGTAAGATCTGCTGCTTTCATTCACCTTAGAAGTACTATTGGACACTGATCACCCTTATAAGCTCTGTAACATGTGCGATAACTGCGTAACACTATAGTAGAAATAACTAGATAGGTAGGGTTTCTAATGTCAATACTGGCAACTATGTGTGTGTCACAGTTGTGTATATGAGAGTGAGAGTGTGTGTGTTTGTAGGTGAAAAAGTTTTAGGCCATTCCCACCCACAACACTTCCTAGTGCCTCACTTTATCATTCCTGCTGATTTCATTCCCCTTATCAGCACCTTTGGCCAGTTGTCAACCCAGTAAGCTCTGTAACTTGTGTGATAACTGTGTAACACAATAGTACAAATCACTAGCTAGACAGGGGTTATAATCTCAGATCTGGTAAATGAGTGTGTGTGTGTGTGTGTGTGTGTGTGTGTGTGTGTGTGTGTGTGTGTGTGTGTATGTTTGCAAGAATAAGTATTTTGATAAGTCTCCCACCCACTGCCCTACTTTATCATTCCTGCTGATGTAATTCCCCTTATCAGCACCTTAGTTGTCAGCTGAGTAAGCTCTGTAGTGCATGCGATAACTGTGTAACACTATAGTACAAATAACTACATAGGCAGGGGTTCTACTCCCAGATCTAGCAAATATGTTTGTGGGTGTCTAAGTGTGTGTGAAAGTGTGTATGTTTGTAGGAAGAAGTATTTTGATAAGTTTCCCACCCACTGGCATACTTTATCAGTCCTGCTGATGGTATTCCACTTATCAGCACCTTTGGACAGTTGTGAGTCCAGTAAGCTCTATAGTGCATGCGATAAATGTGTAACATTGTAGTACAAATAACTAGATAGGCACGGGGTCGACTCTCAGATCTGGAAAATGTGTGTGTGGGTGGATAAGTGTGATTATAATTGTGTACGTTTGTAGGAAGAAGTATTTTGATAAGTTACCCACCCACTGGCCTACTGTATCAGTCATGGCCATGTCACTCCCCTTATAGGTTCATAGGCAGGGCTGCCGAGAGAAAATCCAAGCCCCAGTACAAAGAAGGTGTGTGGGCCCTTATACAAATTTCTACACACACAGGTAAGTGTGTATATTATTATTTATTTCTAACAATCATAGATTACATTGATGCATTTAGATAAGTATGTATAGGTATAACTGTAATAATAAAGTAATATATTTATAATAGCAAAAGACTTTTATAATAGCATTTGTTGCCTGCCAAACAAAGGTGCTTTCCTGGCCTTTTTCCTAGCAAAACTCTGAATTACATAATCAAAATTAATCCTTTTTGCTAGATCAGACTCAATACTGAGTCTTGCCAAATCTACTAGTCGCTCTTGACATAGTGGATCTTAGAAAATTTTTTACCGGCTTTAGCTTGCTGAATGAGCACTCTGCAGAGGCGACAGTGGCAGGAATTGTCAACAGAATACGCAGGCCAATGCATATATTTGGAAAGAGTCCTTCTAGTTTGTACTTTTTCAAGCAATTCAGCAGCTCCAATGGGCTCAGCTGGTTCTCTCCAAAATTTGGTTGATGAACAGCTGGCAGATGACTCATCTCCATTACAAGATCATTTGCCAGTGATTTTGATTTTTCTTTCAGCTCATCTACAGGAATTGTTAGGTATTTCCTGAGGAAGATGAACTTCTCAGAAATGTTCACTGCAGCATTGAAGTGAACTATGAGTCCAGCAATAACATTATCCAACACTACATAGAAAACAGACTTTCTGAAAAACGCTTCTTCAGGGGAGTCATCCATTTCATGTTGTTGTGACAATTTGGCATCTTCAACATGGAATCTCCTTTTGCGTTTTGTGTCACCACGACTTCCAGATAGTTTAATTTCTATGTGCAAATTGGAAGCAACATGCTTAGCTTCACTCCACATACTTTTCCAGCTGTTGCAGAGATATGTCAGTTCTGCAATCAAGGTTTTTATGTTGGACATTTCAACATCCAGTGTTGCATTTCTGGATTGGATAACTTTATTACAGATATCAACTGGAACTAATATTTTGTACCATACAACAGATATTATCACACAAACGAATGATGTCACATAAGACAAAGCTCCATTAATCTCTCTTCTTGTTTTGGCAGTTAGGTTCAGCTTCAAGAGGTCTTCTAATGCTAATTTGATGCCAGGAAGATGGGCTACAATGGGCTTCACACTTTCAACACGGTCTGACCGCCGTGTGCTAGATATGCCATGAAGAGAACAGCCAATACGATTCTGCAAAATTCTCCATTGATGTGGACTAGAGCTAAACAAGTTATAAACAGTTTGAATGGTTCCAAAGTGTGTTATGGTTTCAGGAATACATTCTGCAGCTTCATTTCCACAGAAATTGAGTGTGTGGCATCCACATGGAGAAAATATAGCAGTTGGACATTGCTCAAGTATTCTTGCTTGTGCACCTTTATATTTTCCTGACATGTTGGCTGTGTTGTCATAACCCTGTGCTCAGCAATCAGAGAGTGGAATATCATGTTTGTTCAATGTATCTACAATCATCTTTGCTATGTCAGATCCGGTTTTGTCACTGCAGTCAACAAATTTCAGAAATCTTTCTACAATTTAAAACTGGGATTCATTTTGAATTTCATAACGTGGTAGGAATGTTGTCTGCTCAACTTGAGGTGCATCCAGTGTGGAATCAACTATCACTGCAAAGTACTTTGAGTCTTTCTATCCTGTAAAATGTGTTGTTTCACAAGTTCAGAACATTCAGCAATTAACTCATTTTGAGAATCAGCAGAGAGATAATTCACTTGAAGTCGTTCCCCCTTTTCTTGTGACTCTTTAACTTGCAACACATATTCTTTTAGAATTGGATCCCAATGAGACAACAACTCTATTAGCCCCCAAAAAGTTCCATTGTCCTTGTCACCAGTGCGCTGTGAACTACCACGCAAAGCAAGCCCACGTTCTCCAAGGAATAGTATAACATCAATGATTCGTTTCATAATGTTGTACCACTTGACAGATTCTGTTGCAACTGATGCCTCTAAGAGACTTTCAATGCCTTTATTAGAAGACAGGCGTCTTTCTAATTCTCACCAAGCCAGATAGCATTGCCTATGACTATTGCTTCTCTCATGTTCTGGGATGCGACTACATAATTTTCGCCACTTTCCAGCAGCTGACCATCCTTCTGATGATGCAAGCATAGACTTGGATGTGGAGCTAATGTTGCAACACAGATTGTTCCAAAATAATCGACAGGGAAAACAATAGAATGCTTGTTTAACATCACTCCAGACAAGCCAATCTCGGACATGTTTCTCACCATTCAAATTTTCGAAATGTTAGTATGCTTTCTGGAAAAACTTGGTTATTCATATCTTTGGGAAATGTTTTAGGATTGCCAATATGACCTTTCATAACACAGTTTTCTATATCCAGCGGAGAAGGAACCTCTGTTACTAGAAGTCCAGTGTCAATTCCAATATTACTCTTTTCTTTACCATGGCCAGATTCTGTAGACATTGACATACTCGTTGCCTCACTTCTCATTTCATCACTAACATTCACTTGTTCCTTCACATCTCCTTTTCTCTCATCTACATTCGCATCATCCACCTTTTGTGCAAGAATCACATTAAGATTTACTTGATATGATGTTTTTTGAAAATCCAAACTGCCTTCATGAGATTCTGTCCTTTGTTTCAGTTCTGCATTTGGCTCGCCTTGTTCTAAATCTAAAGTTTCATTTTTGTCAGTTTCTCTTGTTTTGCATTTAATGCCAACTGGAAAGAGTGTTTGCAGTCCTTTTTTATTAACCTGATCATGTTTTTGTTTTTCTTTATGCTTTTGAGCTCCAGAATTTTGAGATGACATGTTTAAGGCCGGTACCTGAAATGAAATATAGAACATAGAAATTTGCCATATTGCTATCGAGAATTTTGTTAGTGGTTCTAAAGTTAGGACAATATTTATTGCTATTGATTTCCGCTAACCATCAAGCCGTTTATAGTCTCGAATCTCTCGATACCGTAGACCAAAAGGCGCGTGATGTCAGTGGGTCCTTTATGCTACAGTTACAACATTTACAGGGAACTTTACCTGTGGAATTATTTCTTCCTTCGCTTTCCTGTAAAGTCTTCTTTGCAGTCCACAATGAATCAGCATGGCTCATGTCCCATTTTCTTCTTCCTCCCGGGATTCAGTGGGAAAGCAAGGAGGAGTAATCTGAGCAATAAGTTTGAAGCTAGGAATGAACACATGAGAACACTTGTTGATAGTCGCTTTCACAAGTTTTTGTTCATTGAATCTTGAATGCACCATATTATGTCACTCAAAAGTATTTTATCATTGTCATGGCCTTGTATTGCTTTGCGCTGACTCAACGCTTAA
This sequence comes from Protopterus annectens, assembly GCF_019279795.1. Lineage (NCBI taxonomy): Eukaryota > Metazoa > Chordata > Ceratodontiformes > Protopteridae > Protopterus > Protopterus annectens. Next base: position 317,132,657 of record NC_056731.1, read on the forward strand.
CGATCTTGTAAGCGAAAGTTCTCACGCTGTTCTTTGTCTTAGTTTGTAAGGACATCTCCTTCTTGAGACGACATGTTTCAGTTTTTGTGATGTTTGTTGGGCTTCATTGGTCCCCCTTGAGCTTCATAGGCCCTGGAGCGATGTACTGGCTGCACCCCCCCTCTCCTCGGGCCTGTTCATAGGTGTGTCATAGGCTAATGGCCCTGGAGCCATTACAAGCCTAACCCATAGAAGTGCCTTGCCATTGTGCCACCTGACATTATTTCCCAGTGACCCCATCAAATAGAGCCACTGGAGTGATCCCTGGGGTGAATTTCTTACATTGGCACTTCTTCAAATACTGGTTTAATAGTAGAAGTACCATTCAAACCAGGTAAAGTGTCAGCTTGTAATCTTATTATCCATTCTGCTGTGAATTTCTATTACCCATCCACTCATTAAGATCTCTTTGGAACAGGGTCATCTAGGTGCTTAGCTTGACATGTATGGGAAGTCTATTCCAGGGCATGTGCAGTCTCTGGTTGAGGAACCAGGCCCTCCAGCATGTTGTGTTTGATTGTGGTAATGAGTTCGAGGTCCCTGCAATGTGCAGTGCAGAGACATTGGGATGTCTGTAGATGTAGCATTTGTAAAAAAGCTGGGTCAGACATGGCTTTGCAAGTCAAGCAGAGATCACCTCTAAGTAGGCGATATGAGACAGAGAATAGCTGGAGTCTTTTGAGTTTGTCTGTGTAGGACATGTGTTTAATGATCCTCATTGTGAGTTACTTCTGTGGCCTCTCCAGCTATTGCAGGTGTCTAATGAGGTACATGCCAAATGGGCCTTTATACTTGATGATTGGTCTAATGAGGGAAGAGTACACAGAGACAATGACATGCTTCTTCCTGGATGCAAAACCCTTGGTAGAGATGTGCCACATAGAAGGATTTCCTGACCACAGTGGCAATGTGGTGGGTAAAGGAGCAGTTGCTGTCAACCTGTGTCCCCACATCTCTTATAATACCTGCAGTGTTCAGTGGGCTCCCATCGATGTGGTACTTAGTGGGAACTGAGATTTTACCAAAGGAGATGATGATGCATTTTGTGGTGTTAAGCTTCAGGACACGGTTTCCACACCTGTCAGTGGTCTCAGTGAAGCCTTTCTGTAGGATGTCTGTATCACTTGTGGAGTTAATGATGGCTCCCAGCTTGCAGTTTTCTGTGAACATGGTCAGCCAGCATTCCTTTGTGTTGGCCTGGACTCCTGAGAAATACATGCTGAACAGGAGAGCACCCAGGACTGATCCCTGTGGGACTCCACTCATAACTGGCTGGCAGTCTGACTTGGAGCTCGCTACTTTCACACTGTGTGTTCTATCTGTGAGCTAATTTGCAACCCCCTAGTGATATAGGGGTTGATGCCTAGTTTGGTGGGTTCATCCATAATCCTTGACTGAGGAATGGTACCAAGAGCCTTGGCCAGATTGATGCAGGCTGTATGCAGTACCTTAGTGTCATACACACCCCTGGTGACCGACTCATTTATGTCAACCAGGTTGAGCAGGCATGATCTCCCTTTCACAAAGCCAAACTGTGTGGGGTCCAGAGTTAGGAGTTTACCTATATGTTTGTCGATCAGGTCCCAGTTAATGCACTCCATAGCTGTACACATCAGACTTGTCAGGCTACTGGACTGATAATTCCCAGGGTCTGTAGTTGTCACACCTTTATGGAGAGGGATGACTGTAGCAGTGCGCCATTTGGGAGGGACAAAGCCTGAGGTGAGGCTGTGACTGAACAGGGCACACAGATGTGGTGCCAAGTATGTTTGTAGTTCATATAGAACACAGCCAGGGATAATTTGGGGTCCCATGGAAGCTGTATTCTTGCCTGTGGACAATGCAGGTGTAACCTTGGCAGCAGTAATCCTGGGTGCTTGGCATTCTTCTGGCATTCTGATTGTTCCCCTGGGGGGAGAGAGGGGTAAAACTGGCAGTGAATGTGTTGGCAAGAATGTTGGTAATATCAGTTGGTTCAGTATAGGAGGTAGCATTGTGTAGAAACTCAGAGCACTTCTTGGTAATGGCATGGAGGTTCTTGATATCACTAACAAAGGATGTGTGATTGTTGTTGTCAGTGTCTGCTGTAATTCTGCCATCATAGGTGGCTTTAGATGATTTCACGATGGATCTCAAGTTGTTGTTGAGGCTAATAAGGGAGTTTCACCACTCTTGGGACTCCACCTTTTTCTGCAGCAGTTTCTTCCTTCTCTTGTACAGGTTATTAATGGCAGGGGACCACCAGATTGGCCTCCAGTGTTTGAAGGAGAGTGTCATGGTTCTGTTGGGTATGGCTAGTTCCATGCACTGATGTACATGTTTGTACAGTGCATTAGTGTATGATTCGGCAGTCATGCAGGTGTTTTCTATTGGCATGGGTGCTTTGAAGTTAGCCACCTCTGTTCTTATGAGTCCAAAGTCAGCTTTGGATAAGTTTTTCAAGGTGGTTACCTTTGCGGGGGGTGTGGGTGAGATGTGGATTTCCATGGTGATTACTCTATGTTGGATCTAACCAGGTACCTATTGACTACTGTTGTCAAGCAACAGTCCCATATGTTAGTAATCAACACAGGTCAAGGATGTTGCTTCCTCTACTGGGTGTCAGATTGAGCTGGTCAAGGGCATTGGAACTGATGAATTCCAGGAAGCATTGGGCCAGTGTATTGGTGCTTGAGTATCTTACCCAGTTGATGGAGGGGTAGTTGAACTCTGTGTTGGGTTGCACCTTCTTAGTTTCCAGGGTGTTGAGGAATGGATTGAGAGTCTAGGGACATGGATGTGGACCTATAGCAGGCTATGACCTGGATTGCACTATTACCCAATGTCAGTTGTACCTGAAGTATCTCAGATGCCATATGCTGTGATACTACTCTGGATGTGTGCATATCCATTATTAATATGGAGACATTACTGCCTTTGTAGCTGTGGTCCATGTTTTGGGGCCGACAGGTGTGGAATGAGTTATAGGCTGGTAGTGCAGGGATGCTGTCTGCTGCAGTAAACCAGGTCTCCGTTACAGCACAAATGTCAATGTTCTCCATTTTGAGGAGTGGTTCAAGTGGCTGCATCTCGAAATGTAGATGTCTAGTGTTAAGCAGCATGAACCTCTGATTGCATATATGTATAGATGTTACGGTGGTAATTTGATTTGGAGTAATGCCTAAAAAGGCACTATAGGGGTGATAAGACACTTAGCCAGTACCTGGAAACCCAGGGGTGACAGATGCAGGCCATCTCTGGCAAGCCATCGCAGTCTGAAAATCATGTCATCCCAAGCAGACAGATACTGATCTCATGAGAGTGAAAACAGACATTTAAGCCAATTGTTGAAGTCAATCATTTGCTGTTTGTACTGCGGTATCATTCTGGGTGACAGTAGTATACTGCTCAGGGCTACTGTCATACCTGCCTGTTCCACATAATCTGAGATCAGCACCATGTCTCTTATCATATAGTCCATTGAGGTGTGTCTCAAGTCATTCACACACACATGAACAATGACAGAGTGATACTTGTAGTTGTGGAGTGACCTGAAAGGGTGTGTTATGTGTTGGATTCTGGCATGTGATAGACATCTAACTGTTACCTCCTCCATGTTCAACCTAGTGAGTGGGAGATCTGTGTGCCTCAATATTGATTCACTTGTGATTACTGTATTAGTCAAGGTGGTTGGCCTTTGGGGTTCAGGTTGAGGGGCACACTATGTAGGTGAGATATGTGTCCTGTGGTTTGTGCTGTGTTGTGGTGGTTGAGTGGGTGTCTGTCTTGGTGGTCTCCACTCTTTGGGTAAATGTTTATTGAGTGCCTCTGTGAAGGTGGGTGTGTGGTTATTGTTTGTATGTCAGAGCTGTGATAGCGGGTGTTCTGGAGAGGTATGTGTTCCATTTGATGTGTTGCAGGTGTTGACCCTTTTCCTCTTGACCAGCTAGTCCAGTCTTCACTGGAGAGTGCATATCTTCCAATTTGGTGATATACGGGTATCTCTTACAAGTCTGAGTGTTGGGAGTTTACAGGAGAGGGTTCTCTGTGTACATGAGGCAGTTACAACAGTGCCTCAGAATGCCCAAGTGCACCAGGTTAATGGGCAAAAGCACAGAGAACTGCACTTTAATCTTGCCAGGAGGAGTGGTCATAACTACTAAGTACTGGAGCTAATTCTGTGAGGAATGATTACTGCCGATGGCTCTCAGGTATGCTAGAATAATTGATAAAAAAAACTGTGTAAGTTTAGGAGAGAAAGAATTAGCAAGATCAAAGGGAAAACTGAGGGCAGACTGTCTGGCACCTGTAACAGTTTACCTCAGCTGTGCAGTTATCAGCACCTTTGGCCAGTTGTCAGCCCAGTATGCTCTGTACCGCGTGTGATAACTGTGTAACACTATAGTAGAAATAATTAGATAGGCAGGGGTTCTAATCTCAATACTGGCAAGTGTGTGTGTGTGTGTGTGTGTGTGTGTGTGTGTGTGAATCATATACTGTGTGTGTTATACCATTTTGAGTTGTGTACTACCCTGTAAACTTCCAATCACCCTACTTTACTAGACCTGCTGATGTCCTTCACCTTAGAAGTACCTTAGGACTTGGTGAAATTATGTAAGCCCCATGGCGCATCTGATAACTGCATAACACTATAGTATAAATAACTAGATAGGTAGGGGCTCTAATCTCACTACTGGCAACTGTTTGTGTGTGTTTGTGTAAGAGTCATATACTGTGTGTGTTATACCATTTAGAATTGTGTACCACCCTGTAAACATCCCATCACCATACTTTATTAGGCCTGCTGATATCATTCACCTTAGAAGTACCTTGGGATTAGGTGAAATTATACAATCTCTGTGGCATGTCTGATAACTGCGTAACACTATAGTAGAAATAACTAGATAGATAGGGGTTCTAATCTCAATACTGGCGAGTGTGTGTGTGTGTGTGTGTGTGTGTGTGTGTGTGTGTGTGTGTGTGTGTGTGTGTGTGTGTATGTGTGTATGTGTGTTTGTGTGTGTGTGTCTTTGGGTGAAGATCATATCCTGTTTGGCCAATGCCATTTTGACTTGTGTAGCATCCACACCTGTTTTCCACCTCTCAATGGCATTACTTTATACAGTGTGGTAATGGCATCTGCCTCACATGCAGCATGTTAAACCATTGTGCATGCCATACCAGTCCTCTCTACAGATGTCTATGGAATATCCAGATGTTTGCAAACTATATGTGGTCTGTGTCCCTTGCCAATGCCCATGTATGGGATATTGTTGCCAAATCGGCCACAGTGAGTGTAGTGAAACATATGCCAGCATCAGGCATTATACCTGACTGAAACATCATGCTGATATGACGTCTGTTACACTATCACGTTTCCAGGCTTGTAGGAGCAATACATGACTCCACATCCTATTTCTGGTGGCTTATCTCACCATCCATGAAGGCATTCAGAACATTACGTGTTGTAAGAGGTGGTGTGTTATGTCCCATGCATATAATCTATGTGGGGCATGTCACGTGTATGCAGTAGTACAGTACATCAAGGTGGAAATGTAGGTTTACTAATCTGTCTATTGCCAACTGTGTTATGTTACTGTGTGCATATCCCCTGTGTCAGTCCTTATTTTATGTATGCAAAGGATATACCATTTTGTCTCCCTGTTCCACCCGGTGAACTCAGGAATACATACCACAAACCTGCCATACATAATATCATGCATGCCCTCATCAACTGCATCAAAGTTGAGTGTATGGGAAAGAAATGGCAGGGCCAACAGGTGTTGACAGGTGAATTTGTTGCAGTTAATGTAATGGCTATACTTATGAGGGACCTGCTGACAGTACTGCAGTAACCTGTTCTGTATGTATGAGCCTGTGGTACTACACAACACTGAGCTGACATGTCTGAAGGCTACCTGTCTGTGACAAGGGGTATGTATGCAAGGTCATGCTGTCTATCAACAGTGTCACTCATACACTGTTGCATGCATACACACCAGGTACATGTACATGTAAAGCTGTACCTTGCCTATGACACGGTCGGTGTATTCCCACTTTGCCATACTCCCTCTTGGGAATGTCTGCAGACACACAGACACCTGGAACACAAATAGAATACAGCATGTCAGGCTACATTCAGACAGTGGTAATAACAGCAATAATGCATCCTGGCTAATAAGGTACATACAGCTGCATGTGTACCCATAACAAATGCAATCAGACAGCACCGTACATACTGTTACATAGCTACACTGTACTGTACTCACCCCAGGGGTGGCTCATGCTATCGGTCTGCAGGACTGCAGCCCTCCCACCTAGAAATAAAAGAAATACAGAACATCAACCATAAACTTTAAAAAATATATTTTTTTCTTTTTTTATCGAGTACCGGACCTACTGCGCATGGGTGGACTGCCCCGCAGATGCTCAGGAATCTCTGCGAACTCTGACTGCCTCAGTTAGCAGTCCAGATGCAGAGAAGGTATTTTTTGCCACGCAGATGCCCAAGATGCTGTGCGGTAGATGACCGCACAGAAGAGAGGAGCTCCAGACTGCTTGAGCCGCAGACAGGACCAATCCGGAGAGGAGCTAAGCAGGGATTTGAGCGCAGGACCAATCAGGAGTGAGGTAGGTTGAGTTCAGGAGCTCTTGCAGGGAAGTGTTAAGTCGAGCACAGGTTTTGCTGCTTCGAGACAATGGAGTTGGACCTGGTTTGCTTTCCGGACCCATTTACAGGTAAGGTGTGTGTGTGTGAAAGGCTCCTGTTTGTATATTTACTAGGCAAGGCAGTTCTCATGGTTCTGATTTAATCGGCAAGGCTCCGTTAGTGGAAATATCCTGTGCAACCCAAAGGGTGTGTGTGCGTGTGCGTGTGCGTGTGTGTGTGTGTGTGTCTGTGTGTGTGTGTGTGTGTCTGTGTGTGTGTGTGTGTGTGTGTGTGTGTGTGTGTGTGTGTGTGTGTGTGTGTGTGCATCTTTAAGACAGATACTGCTAATGGTATTAATGTTTATTTGACATTAATTATAAGTTAAATTCATGTAAAGTTTATGGTGATTAGAACTGTGTCCGCTGCCTCATTAAACTTGAAAATGAATATACTTTTATGTATACTTATACTGCACGATTTGTTGCTACAAGAAATAGGAGGCTTCGGCCCCTGAAATGAGGGGATGAAGCGGAGATTAACTGATGCAAAAATGCTTATTTTGGCTTTTTCATAGTGCTTTGGCTGATGTGTGGCTGCTTGAGAAGGGGCAAGGAGCAATTAGTGTGCATAGTTATTTGTGGTAAGTCAGTCTGTAGTCATTTGGTAAGAGAATACATCCTAGATCTTTTTCATTTATAATATATATGGCAGAAACACGAATACTTGAAAATAAAGTAGGAAGCCTTTATATATATATATATATATATATATATATATACACACACACACACACACACACACACACACACATATATACAACCACACAAGGCTTCCTACTTTATAAGTATTCATGTTTCTGCCATTTGTTGATTGTTAATGACCTGTAGAAGAGAAGTACTGCATCGTTTAAAATGGCAGCATCTTTTATCAACCTGATTTGGTGTTTTTATTTGTTAATAAAAATAATGCTGAAATATTTATATGCTATTCAAGCAAAACACGATAGACTAGTTGTGGCTTTCTTTCCTAAACTAAAAACACAGTTTAAAAAAATTGTGGTGTGAACTCAGCTTTGTTGGGAAGTCATAGTAGCAATATTCATTTCTTTTTCTGAGAAAAGTAGATAACTAAACATCTATAGTTATTGTTTAAGTTGCTCTGTGATGACAGATTCATATCTGCCAGGATGAAATAGCAAAGTTAAGAAGTTCTCAGTACTTATTTCCCATTGAACAAAGCCAGAACCAATGCCTAGAATTTTATGAAGGGTTCTAGACAAACTTTGAAGGAGAGCAGTGTACTGAGAAGCATTAGTGCGACGAGAGAGAAGTGGAAATATGAATAATTTCTTGAAAGGTATAGATGAGGAGGTATGCATTACCTTTGTTATGAACAGTAACTTAACAGGTGCTGTCTGTGAGCAGCCTTGTCAGGTTTGTTTGATCTGGTTAACCTTTATTAAGAGAGTTCACATGTTTCCTGGTCTGTAGTGCATTACCACAACATCTTGCCCTGGTACAAAGTACAGATTGTGAATGCAATCCTATCATAACCCTTCCTTATGGGAAACTGGTGTTCTGTAGCCTGTAACTCTAAGCCCAGGTCCAGTTAGAAAAATTAATATTTTGTCATGGTTACACACATTTTTCTGTAAGCTATGATCCTTTTACCACACTTTGTGACAATGAGTCCCTGACTTCTAGAAAGTCTACCTTTATGCTAAACACCTAAGGGACATTGCCTTATATATTATGCCAAGCATTTTCCATCATCAGATATTCTAGTTTTCTGCCCCTTGCCACAGTCTCCAGGGCTTTACAAAATAACTGCCACAGTCTAATTATCCACCTATACATACCACAGGGGAAACTCCAAGAATGTGTAGCCATTATACTGTTAAGGAAACATTGTCCCAGTAAAGAATCTTGAAGAGTACAGGGGCTACACTCTAGTACCGGTCATGAGATAGGTGAATAAAGCATAGATGAGAGGTATATTAACATAGCATCAGAAAATCCAATAAAGGGGTGACCTTGGATAGTCAAAGCAGGTGATGAGGAAGCCACTGGGTTTTACTAATATTAAAACTAGTGAATGGAGGATGTAAAAGGAGTTAAGCATGTTTCTGAGTATGTGTTTGTAAACAGAACTGAAGTAAAACAGGAAACTGTCATGTATGTTGTGCACTACCTGCTAATTTCCTTTCACATTGTATCAATGCTGTCACAATATGACTATAGTAAAGTAAAATGGTTTATTGTTCATTAGCATTACTACAAATATTTGCATAATATTTTGTATTACTGTATAGAGCTTTTGTTATATTTGCCTACATTCATGTACTCATTTTTCTTTACCTATTGAAGTTACAGTTTTATTTTTGCTACAGTGAAATATACTGAATTCTACCTTCATAATTAGTAAGCTGTAAAGGCTGAACAGCCAACTATAAAATATATTTCATTTGTTCGGATTGAAAATCCTATACCTTGAAGATAAATGTCTTAATTCCCTGGACACAAAACAAGATCCATTTTAAAGTCCATTTTATGCTTTATTACGCCTTTAACTGCATTACTTACTGTTAGTGTAACTCAGCACTCTTGAAGCCATTTTAAACATGTATTATTATGCATCTAATTTGCTTACCATCAAGTCACCACAGTGTTGTATACCTGATGTACAATGATCTGACACAGTATTATACAGTACAGGCTGGAGTTCTTCATTTGTTGAAAAGCCATATGAAGTGGTGTTGTGTGGGACACCACAAAATATAAACAGCTAATCTCTGTATGCCCATATTCCAGGAGAATATCTACTGTCCCACATGTGCCACGCCATTGTGCTGCCATTGATGGTGTGCAGCCAGGTGCACTAATATAACTCCACATATCAAGCACAGTAAAAGAGCACCGCCATATGCTTCTCATTTGCCCTCAGTCTGCTGTCATGCCTTTGGCTGCACAGCAAAATTTAACTACTTAAAGTCTTGCTTGAGTAGTGTTGTTGTGGCGGAGCCGTGACTCTTATGAACTGCAGACTGATACCAGTGTACCACAGCACCTGATAAAGTTTAAATGGTTTGTACATTATTCTAGGGTTCAATATAATGTTTATCAGTCTTACTCTAATGTTTTATTTTGTTGGTTTTCAAATGAGGAGCATTTATGATAAGCCTCATTTCAAAATTCTGCCTAAGCTCAAATAGTTTTGCTTGCTGTCTTAATGCACTGTCATCTCATTTATAAAAAAATGTTCCTTCACCGCAGAGAAGCTCAGTGATCTAACAAACAAGTTAGACAGTTCAGTTATGTATTAGAAGAAAAACATTCAGGAATGTGTTGCAGCTTCTAGTCAAGAAACAAGGATAGTTAGAAAATCAAGAAGACAGTATTTCACTTTATTTTGTGGTAAAGTAAATGTAGGGTCCAAAAAGAAAATGGTGTACCTGTATTTGTACTGGGATATCTGTGCTGGTTTATACGACTTTAATGCTCATCTTTTCTCAGAGTTTAGTCTTTATGGGCCATATTTGAAAAGTGTTCTTTCAGTGTAAGGCCTATTTATAAACAGGCTTACACCTGGGCCAGATTCCAAAAGACATGCTCTCAGTGTAAGTGGTCACTTACACTGAGAGCATGTCTTTAGCATTGGGCCCTATGTTTTTGCTCTTTCTGAACTTTGTTTGAGATACACAACCACAAGCCAGTCTGTGTCATATTAACTTTATATTATAAAATATTCTGGGTTCCAATACCTGAAACATTTACAGACCAAAATAAGACAACACTAGGTGCTGCTGCTGTTCCACTAACGAAGAGTGGTTCTTCAAGTATGTCATCCAAGTATTTTTTTTTCTTCTTTAAAATACAATAGTCAGCATTAGTTAGCAGAGAAATCATATATTTGAGAGAATTCAAATATAAAGATGCCCCTGTATGTGTTGAACATTCATTTTGTACACATATCAACCAATCAACATTGCTGGTGTGAGATCAGTGTAATAGCAGGATTGTGGAATATGCCCTTTCCCACTAGTGTGCAGTCTTGGGCTGATTGATATATTCATGTAGCAGGCAGTATGGCAGGCACGGCCCCCATATGGGGGATGAATCAGACTTCCTCCACCGCAAAAAAACAGTATTTTATGATTTGCATTCTACAAGTTTGTCAAGGGGCATGCTTCTTTTACTGTTGGAATTTCGGATTTGATGCTTTGTAGTCAGTAATCACTGCTGTGATATTTTGCAGCAGTTATTCTCTTGATATGTATGTACGTATGTATGTGTGTGTGTGTGTGTGTGTGTGTGTGTGTGTGTGTGTGTATATATATATATATATATATATATATATATATATACACACACACACACACATATATTGCTATGCAGAGAATACTTGCATAACTAGATAACATATAAGCCTTGGGTATTGAAATGCATATGACAGTATTTGTAATAAAGGACAGGATTACATTATTTTAAGAAGCTCATTACATTTGTTGGAGACTTGCAGTCATCTTTGTAGGCTTTACCTGTAAACTAAACAGAATGCCAATGCCAATCTATCACGTGTGGTCCATAACCTGCGCAGTAATCCTTTAAGCAATGTATCTTGAGCTTGTTTTCTTTTCATTTTTTATTTTGATCATGTTTTCCCCATGAAACAAGTAGATAGTTGTCAGGCAGCAGGTCTTTTTTGGATAAGAAACATTTTTACAAGTGTGGGTATCACAGAGATTGCTACTTTCAGCATGTTACTTGGTACTTTAATAAAGCTGAATATAAATTATTAGAACTGCAGTGCAAGGAGAAGTAGTTTGAGTTGAGTGCTGCTTGTTTTTCTTATACTTTATTTTGACTGGCATTCCAGTAATGTATTTAAAAATGCATTGAAATTTTGTTCTTCTTCTACACTTCATTTTGTCTTGAATGGATTCTCAATGACAGTTTGGCACCCAGGGCAGTGTATTTAATTAAAGTTACAGGTTTTGTGGTTTTGAGCATAGCTCCTCCCCTTTCTGGTTGGCCACACCCCATTTTCCATTGACCCCACCCATTCAGCTGTCTCTTGCAGCCCCCCTTTGATTTGAAGTCACCAGCTGCCACTGACTCACCCTGTGCATCAGACCCATATTAGCATGTCCCTGCATCGATGGTGTGGATGACAAAGATTTGGCACAGGTATCATCATATAGGGTGTGGTGTGGGTTTGCCAGAGGCCTAGTCTGGGCCATACGGTTTACATCATGTGTGCGTCTTGGTGGGGTGGTCATTAAATGGGCTGTGCAGTGGTGGTGTGTGTGTGGAGGTGACTTGTCTGATGGTGATGTGCGTGTTTTTGTATGCACACAGTCATGTCATGTGGCTGCCCTACACAGGGGTAGTTTGGACAGCTGTGGGCCGTACTTGGCAGGGTGTACAGTTCACCATCTCCAGACACAGGAACTGGTCCTGCCAGGGGTCTCATCGGCACCACCAGGGCCATGGTCGGAAGCAGTACTACTCTCTAGTGGTGACTGTTGTCTGCTGGATCTGCATCCCTGTTGGGACTGGCCAGGACAACTTGCCCATGGCCTGCTGCATTGTGGCATGGAAAGCACACCCCCTTCAGTAGTGCTGGTGCTATTGCCAGCACGGGAACGTGATGGTGCATGACCACGTAGACCCTCAACTGATCATGGTGCTGTCCTAGGTCCACATGGCTGCTGGCCATCCCCTGCCAAATACTCAAGCACAGATATTCTATGGTCAAGGAATGCCAAGGTCTCCCTCCACCATCTATTCATGACCTCAGTACACTCAAGGGTGGCCGCAGTGAGTTCATAAATATTGCCATGGACACCAGGGATGTGCTCATCCAAGCCCTGCATATATGTCTGGTGTTGCATTCATTACATGCCTGTGCCTCCATGATGGCCCAAAACATGCATCTGGTGACTGCTGCTATGGCACTTGTAACAGGGGCATGACTGACTGCAATCCTTCTCTGAGCACCCCTGCCCATCTGCCTGTGTGGGACCTCGCCAGCACTCAGCCATAGTAACCACATTAGCCTGTTCCATGCCACCACCTGCCAACTGTCCATTATCTGTGGCTACTGGTGATGGGGTATGTATGGGCATTGTGACTGTGTGCAGGGATGGGGTTGACAGCAGTGGGATGCCAAGCAATGGCACAGATTCAGCCCCTGACAAACCCACCTGTGCATCAGTAGGAGCATCATCATGGTCAGAGTCTGCAGAGACACTGACATCAGGATCAGAGCAGGAGGGACTGCGGCCACCATGTCCACCTGTGAGGAAAAAACTACATAAGTCAATTACTACCTGGACTATAAGGTTTGCTGGTACACACACACACACACACACACACACACACACACACACACACACACACACACACACACGCAAACACACATACAGGTGAGGTACCTCAAAGGCATTACACAGACCTCACATTAGCCAACTGGGGACATTCACGACACACAGTCAGACAATAACATACACACTCTGGACACAGACCCTCAGCATCATGCAGTGCAGCCCTTTCCACTTACTGTTACTACTAATATACACCTCTGGGATATGTGAGTGATGTTAGTAGGTGATGGGCCTTCACCTAGCACACACATCATGCATGTAAACATTATTGCTGTTCACCTGTATAGCACTGTGGCAACTCCTACAGAACATACCTCCCAACTGTACAGAGTTTTGATTAATGTTTAGATGTCTTGCTCATATTTTTGGTCTATGCCCCATAACTCCTGTGTTTGTCTGATACATTATTGGGATGACCTATGGGATGGTGCCACTAATTAATGTCATAATTTGAGGTGCAGACTGCATAACCTGCAGTAAATGTATGTTCAAACAAAGGTGGTTACTCAAACAACTTCTCACGTTTACAGTGGATATAGTAACCATACACATCCTTGTTAACATGCCAGGATTTTGTGATATTTCACATTCCTCAGAAATCAGGTCATAACATTTCCCTCATTTCATATGACATGCAACCTATACAATCCAAGTGAAGAACATACACATCAGTTACGGGTAACATATGGTAAGTGCAATAGGTACAATAGGCTGGTTGCATGAGCATGCACACCCTTAAAGTAATACTCTGTTAAAGCATCTTTTGATTTAATCACAGCATTCGGTGCTCTTGGGAAGGTGTCTATCAGCATGGCACATCTTGACTTGCCAATGTTTGTATACTCTCCCTTGCAAAACACCATCAACTTTGTCAGATTGCAAGGGCATCTCCTGTCCACTCCCCTCTTTAGGTCACCCTGCATATTTTCTATTGGATGTAGGTGTGGGCTCTGGCTGGGCCAGTGCAGAACATTGCATGTGTTCTGGTGAAGCCATCCTTTTGTTGATTTGGATGTATGGTTTATGCCGTTGTTGTGTGGAAAGGTGGCATTCCTCTCCATCCACAGCTATGTGGCAGACACCAGAAGGATTGGAGCCCCAAGAGTCCAGTGTTCACAACTGTCCATAATCCCCTCCAACTTACCTACAGCCCCAGTTCCAGCTTGTGAACAGTAACCCCAAAGCAGGACACTGCCATCACCATGCTTCACCATGGGGGTGGTGTTGTTGTGGTGATGCGCATTGGTGTTATTGTGACATACAAACCTGTCAGAATTGTGGCTAAAGAGTTCAACCTTGGTCCCATATGACCATAACACATTTTCCCACTTGCTTTTTAAGACCTGATGTATTGCTTTCAGACTTTCTGCTGGCCTGGATATTGCTTGGTGTGAGGAACTGCTGCCATCTTCCAACTCTACCCTATAGGTGAGACATATGGATACCAAGGAAGATTGTTGTCACATGTAGTACACACCCAGTACTTGCTGGAGATTCCTGCTACTCCTTCACTGTTGCTGTAGGGCTCCTGGCAGCCTCCCTGGCCAGTTTTGGTGTTGTATTCTCATAGAATTTGGAGGGATGTCCACTCCTTCGCAATGTCACTGTAGCCCCCAGATTTTCACCACCTTTTGATGACTGTCTGCACTGTGCTACATGGTATATGCAATGCTGTTGAACTGTTTTGGTACCCTTCCCCAGGCTGATACATCTCAAAAATGTGGTCCCGTAGCAGCTTCCTCAGCTCTATGCAGACCATGGCTGTTGCTGTAGCAGGCATCTGGGTATATGTTAGGATAATCCTGGTAGGACAGCTGACTGTTATTTTCTGTTAATCAAAGAGTCTCTGTAATTGATGGCATGTGTGTACCCAATAAGATGTAATGCTGTAGTTACATTAAAAGCTGCATCAACACAGTATTAGCTTCAGCCTGTGCACACATATGCATCTAGATTGTTGTACAATTGTTATGTGTCATAATTGTTCCCATAACAGATTTGTTTGCTTTACAGTTGAATTGTACTGGTTATAGGTCACATGACAGGTTGGCAGGATTTTGAAATTTTCTATTGTGCTCTCATTTTTGTATATCACAAATACCTGTCATTCTAACAGATGTGTACACCATTTATATGCACTGTATAACACTAACATATACAGTATGACCCTATTTTTTGTCCTTTGCCCCCCCATTTTGTCAGTCCTTGCCCAGATGTCCTGCAATGACAGGTTGTGAGGTATGCTACAGATAAGTGACATCTCCTGCAAATAGGCCCCTGTGATGACCACCATGATGCAATGCAGTAAACACCACCACAACTGAACATGCAGATATTTCCCGATGGCTGAGTGTAACAGCTGTGTGCATGGTCACATGCATGACCTTAACATGCCTGGGGTACTGGTGAGCCACAACAGGAAAATCCAATACTTACTGGCTTCAGGCTGCTGTCCCACTTGCAGACCAGACAGACCTATGTAGTTGTGGGGGAGAGGTATTGTCAGCAGATTCACATATGGCATTTGTAAAATATGAATGCTACATTTCTGCACAGGTACAGTACACATTATGACATTACACAATTTCTTGTCCTTCACCATAGATGTACACTTGTGTGCATTACCAAACCCCACCCACTAATCCATTTTGCACTGACGTATGCATCTAGAGACTCTATAGAAGACAGTTTCACTGCTACCTCATTACATTGATTTGCACTTTGGTCTTACCTGCATGCTCCTCACCTTTTGCCTGGGTGCAAACCACCTCCACGACTGGTGTTTCACGTGGTTGATGTTGTGTGGGGGCTACCCCAAGGTTGGCAAGGAGCTCCTCTGTTGCCATGAGTGGGGCCTGTGTGGCTGGATCACCAGCAGTAGCAGTACAGTCCCTCGCTACAGCAGCAGCCCTTTGCTGGGCACGACGTATCAGGTCAGTTGCTCTATGCCTGACCTGATCATGTGTTCGTTCATGGTGGCCCAAGATGTTCACTCTGTTGACAAGATCATCCCACAGGGCAGTCCGCTCCCGCAAATTTTGCTGGATACTGCCAAAGAGAACAGCACAGTGTGTTATCACAGCTTAAGTGATGGCTGCTGTCTCTGCAGCAGTGTATACAGGTTGCCTCTGCATGGCACCTGGAAGACATAAACAGGAAAACACATCAAAGGACCTCAGACATTGCCCAGAGTTCTTTACAGAGCCAGCACATGAATATTGCCTATCATTAGCCACCACTTACAAATAGATCATACCCCCGTACCTAGCAGCACTGTATGGACATGCATTGTACTCCTTGTCCTGATGTGTCATGTTCCCCCCAATGAGGGCCAGTACATTGCATAAACCATCATTCATCACTGACGTTTGTGTAGAGGGATGACAGTGGCCATGTTCCTTGCAGATGGGATGTCAATGCTGCTCAGGCTTTGCTTTTATACAGTGCATAATGGAGCTGGAAGCATATGCCTGGGTTCATGTAGGATGCAGACAAGGAGACTTGCTTTTCTTAACTTTGATTAGGTAGTTTGCACCTGATCCGTGATGATGAAGGGAGGGGTGCATGTGCTGTGCATATCCACCTATACTGAAGGTGAGCCAGGGAGGTGATGTTTGCCCTAAACCTGTCTGCAGCAGGTTGGCTGTAGCTATGGTGTGTGTGTGTGTGTGTGTGTGTGTGTGTGTGTGTGTGTGTGTGTGTGTGTGTGTATATGTGGTGTGATTGACAACCATTTCAAGGTGGGTTGGGTTGTTGCCTCTGAGACTGCAGACATATGTGAAGATGGCCTTGTGATTGCCCTTAGTGGATGTGTCCAATTTGTACTCAAAGGTAGCCTTACAGTAATCCACACCTGTGACCTAATATGCTCATTCAGACAAAGGTTGACATGTTGCCCAGTTGGTTCATGATTTTGCCCTGTACAGCCAATATAGCATCCCATTATGTGCTTTGTGCATTGCTGCTGTCCAGCAAAGGGGATTACTCTACTTTTGTGGAGACAGGTTTTACAAGTAAGGTATTGCTGAGGCCATAAAGCTATGTGGATGGTCATATATTTGTTTGTAGTAGGCATGGACACAAGTTCATAACACAGTTGGACACCTCTCCAATTTCAACCTGATACTCATGCTTTTTCTAGTACCCATGTCTGTGTCAGGGCAATGCAACAACCATTAGTTGTAGAAGTGTAACTCTGTTGGATGCACAGAAACTAAGATTACACATGTGTACAACATGTGCAGCTTATTTACCTGACATTTTGCATCCCATGTCAGTTGTTATGAAGCAGCCAGGTACACCTACCCATACATGCATATGCACAGGTAATACCTGCTATACATTTCTGTTCTGTGTCAGTATGGTACACAATAATTACACTCTTGCTGCTCAGTCATTCATGTCAACCTGTTAGGGCAGGACATCTGGTGGACACCGCACATACATGGTGGACTATGGGCCAAAATTAGTGACAATTTCTTCATATTGCTGTAACACACGTACATCATTTGATAGTGCAGTAGCCTTTGCATTCACAGACATACCCTGGAGGATGTCTGACACTCATATAGCAGGCAAAGAGGAGAAAGGCTAGGAGTGTGCTAGTGAGGGTAGGAACTGTTAATGTTGTGAATATGACTGGTATGAGGACAGAGCTAGCTGATATGATGGACAGAGGAAAGGTGGATATATTGTGTGCCAGAGACCAGATGGAAGGGGTGTACAGCTGTGTGTATTGGAGTCAGGTACAAATAGTTCTATTATGGTGTGTATGGGAGGAGAACTGGTGTAAGGGTTAACCTGAAGGAACATTATGCCAAGAGTTTTTGTGGAGGTGATAAGAGTGTCGGGTAGAGTGATGTTTAGGAGGCTGGGAATTGATGGTGTAATGATGCCAGTGCATATGCTTCGCTAATTGTGTGCGTGATGGATGAGACAGACATACTTTGGAATGGTTGGATGAAGTGGTGATGAGTGTACTCAAGGGTTATAGAGTGGTGATTGGAGCAGATTTCAATGGGCATGTTGGTGAAGAGGACTGAGGGGATGCAGAAGTGATGGGTAGGTATGGTGTTAAGCAAAGGATTGCAGAAGGTAAGATGGTGGTGGAGTTTGCAAAAGAGGTTGGACATGGCTGTGGTGAATACGTAGTTTTACAAGACTCAGGGGCATAGGGTGACATACAAGAGTGGAGGAAGATGCCCACAGTTGGATTATCTCCAATGCAGGTGGGCCTGTTTGAAGGGGATTGGAAACTGTAAAGTGGTGACAGGGGAAAGTGTAGTTAGGCAGCATGGAATTTTGGTCTATGGGATGACATTGGTGATCAAGAAGAGGGGGAGGAGTGTGAGGGCAGCACCATGGATCAAATGGTGGATACTGAGAAAGGGTGATTGTGAGGTTGACATGCAGTGGGTGGCAGTGAAGAGTTAGCAAATATCTGGGTAACTATATCCGAGCTAGTAAGGGAGATGAGTAGGATGGGGCTTGGTGTGACATCTGCACAGAGGAAGGAGGACAAGGAAACCTGGTGGTGGAATTAAGAAGTACAGGGGAGTATACAGAGAAAACGGTTTGCAAAGGAAAAGTGGGATTGTCAGTCAGATGAAGAAAGTAGACAGGAGTATAAGGAGATGGGGTGCATGGCAAAGAGAGTGGTGGCAAAGGCTGAGAATGGGGCATCTGAAGGGTTGTATGTAAGGTTGGACACCAAGGATGGAGAATAGGACCTGTACAAATTGGCTAGACAGAGGCATGTAGCTAGGAAGGATGTGCAGCAAATAAGGCTGATAAAGGATAATGGTGGAAATGTACTCACAAGCAGAGAGAGTGTGTAGAGCAGATGGAAACCGCACTTTGATGGGCTGTTTAATGAAGAGAATTAGAGACAGAGAAGGTTGGATGATGTGGGTATGGTAAATCAGGAAGTGCAACAGAGTATCACGGAGGCAGTAAGGATAGCTATGATGAGGTTTAAGAATGGAAAAGCTATTAGTCCAGATGACATACCTGTGAAAGCATGAAGATGTTTAGGAGAAATGGCAGTGGTCTTTTTAACCGGATTGTTTACTGTAATCTTGGAAAGTGAGAGGATGCATTAGGTGTGGATAAAATGTGTTTGGGTACTGATTATGAGAATAAGGGTGGTGTGTAGAGCTGTATTAACTACAGAGGAATAACACTGATCAGTCACAGCATGAGGTAATGGTAAAGGGTGATGGAAGCTAGGTTAAGAAGGGAGGTGAGGATTACTGATCAGCAGTATGGTTTCATGCCAGGAAGGAGCAGTACAGATGTGATGTTTGCTCTGAGAGTGTTGATGGAGATGTACAGAGAAGGTTGGAAGTAGCTGCGTTGTGTCTTTGTGGACTTAGAGACAGCATATTATAAGATGCCTAGAGAGAAGTTGTGGTATTGTATGAGGAGGTCAGGACTGGCGGAGGAATCCATAAGAATGCTACAGGATATGTACAAGGCTAGTCTGACAATGGTGAGTTCTGAGTTGGGAGTGACAGGTGCTTTTAAGGTGGAGGTGGGAGTACATCAGGGATCAGCAATGAGCCCTTTCTTATTTGCAGTGGTGATGCACAGGTTGACACAACTTGACCTACATGATCAGACAGGAGTCCCTGTAGACTGTGCTGTTTGCAGATGGCATTGTGGTCTGTAGTGAGAGTAGGAAACAGGTTAAGGAGACCCTGGAGAGGTGGAGGTATGGTCTAGAGAGTGGAGGAGTGATGGTCAGCAGGACTAAGACAGAATATATGTGTGTGAATGGGAGGGAGGATAGAGGAATGGTGAGGATGCAGGGAGTACAGTTTGCAAAGGTGGATAGGTTTAAAAACTTGGGAAAAATAGTTCAGAGTAATGGCAAGTGTGGGGGAGAGGTGAAGAAGAGAGTACAGGCAGGAAGCGGGTGGTGGAGAAGAGTGTCAGGAGTGATTTGTGACAGATGAGTACCATTAAGAATGATAGGGAATGTCTACAAGAGGGTAGTGAGACCAGCTATGTTATATGGGTTGGAGAGATTGGCATTGAAAAAAAGGCATGAGTCAGAGCTGGACGTAGCAGAGTTAATGATGTTAAGATTTGCAATGGGTTTGAAGAGGATGGACAGGATTAGGAATATGTATGTTAGGGGGTCAGCCCAGGTTGGACAGCTTGGGGACAAAACCAGAGAGTGGCAGGATTATTTTGGTTTGGACATGTGATGAGGACGTATGGCGAGTATATCTGGGAAAGGATGAGGTTGCCAGGTAAGAGGAAAAGAGGAAGGCCTGAGATAAGTTGTATGTATGTGGTGATAGCGGACATGCAGGTGGTTGGTATGACAGAGCAAGATACAGAGGACTGGAAGACATGGAGATAGATGATTTGCTGTGGCAACCCCTAATGGGAACAGCCAAAAGAAAGAGAAGGTGATGTTGTAATGTCAGTGTTCACAGGTTTCCAATTATTTGCCAGAAATAACACAACTCTTGATGAAATAACTACAAATGTGAGGCACACATATGGTCAGTGTGCATAACGCTGGACAGTTGAATGGTATGAGCTCAGTATATCACATGCAGTTCAACACACACAGCTGTGACAGTATTTCAGTATGCAAATACACTGTATAGGTCCATCACATTTCTGAAACAAACATGTATCATATTTGTATTCACAATTAACATATGGATATCTGCAGCATCCCAGTAGCTGGCCTAGCAGTGTCACAGTCAGTATTGTTCAACTCACACTCCAGTAGTGGTCATATGTGAGCCATCTTTTCCTGGGGTGACTCAGAGCCCTGAGCTGTGTTCTATGTCACTGCAGACAGACACGGATGCTAAGGTCATAAGTTCTGATCAGCAATATATCAGTACAGCAAGTGTTGTTGAGACATAATATTTGTTGAACTTCCTATTTTCCACGTTTACATACCCCTACTACATTCCATTACATGCTTAATTGTTTGACATACCTTTTTTTTCGGTTCGGTTGGTATAATCTTTTACTTTCAGTGTGTGTCTGTCTGTCTGTCTGTCTGTCTGTTTGTTTGTTTGTCTCTCTTTCTCTCTCTCTCTGAGACAGATGTAGGATATACATCTGTTTTGCACAGGCAGCAGCTTGCCTTTTGTAGGTAATGCTCATGAGCAGCTGATGACCTGTGCACCAATTGGAGTCCCCCACCTGCTAATTGCATGTAGAACAGCTGTGGTATCATTCCTATAGCCAACAGCATGGAAACACACTCCTATAACTGAGTACTTAATGTAGGTGTTGCCTCTTTTCCTTGCTTGTGAGGAGGACTTCATGGAGATGTGTGACAAACAGCATCACAGAGGGTAGTTGGAAATACTGCTTACAACAACCACTGTGGAATCAGCCCAACAAACTGGGAGAGAACGTTCCAGACATAGGGACAGAATGTAAGTATTGCTGTTAAACAGTTGAAGTAATGCTAGTTTGAC
Organism: Protopterus annectens; assembly: GCF_019279795.1. NCBI lineage: Eukaryota > Metazoa > Chordata > Ceratodontiformes > Protopteridae > Protopterus > Protopterus annectens. The sequence continues at coordinate 317,154,165 of NC_056731.1, forward strand.
AGGGTTTGTGTGGATATGACTGCTCTATGTGATTTTAAGTCTGACAGTGTTATGTGGTAGACATAACTCTCAACTGTAGGGCTATCCGCAGACTTGCCAGAGTTTGGACTGTTATATTTGGTGTGATCCTCACACATTTTGTACCATTGGAAATTCAGTAGCATACTGTGAGGATTGCAGTCAGTAAATGCCAACAGCCATGTGTGTTTCTGACTTCATGTACCTCAGAACAGATATGTTACAACAAACCCTGTTACACCAGGAACTTTCTCAGTTTATAACAGCAGTATGTCAAGAATGCCTCTGTGTTTGGGCCTCTGCCCCTCAAGTATGTCAGGCTTTGTCCAGATGTAATGCAGTAAGAGGTGGATAGGTATGGTATATCATTATATAGTGACTTCATTCCTGATATCATCCCATTGATGTATCAGACTGCCAGACATGTATAGGAGGCCTTATATATGAGGACAAAGCCTGGACATTCAGCTGAGAGGTCTGTGTATTTCTGGCGATTGTTGACAGACTGTCAGGATTGTGTAGCAGTGTATTGTGAATGTGTTATTTGGCCTGTGTAGGGATGGGGGTAGATCTAAGTGTTATGGGCCTTTTCTATTTGACTTTGTATGCTGCTCTAGTTTCTGGTGCTCTATCAGCTGAATATGTTTGTAGGGGTAGACTGAGACATGCCCCATACCACAGTCAGGAGTCAGACTACACTGTGAATTGGGCCAGTATATGAAGGGGTAATGTGTGAGTGGCAAACATGTTGAGATTTTTTGTTCACACATTCCTTATACTGGACTGTTCCTTTTACTTACTAGTATGTCACTGTGACTGTGGTTGAATTGGATGTGGGCATGCACTTTCCCACTGGTGTCTGTTTTTCAGTGCTGTGACATCCCTGTAGTGCCTGATATATTTGCCAGTACATGTGTAATTCCCCCTAGCAGATTTGGGTTAGTGTTGTGCCAGACTGACTGTAGTTTGGACAGTGCTTAGTAACATGCTTAGCAGCTAAGTGTAGTTTCCCTAATGTGATGTTATGTCCAGATATTTGTAGGATGCAGTGTTGCCTGGCCCTTATAAGTGTTGTGTATTTCTGACACATCAGTGGGCTGATGTGAGGATTTCAGTCACTAACTAGTGGGGAGTAATTTAGTGTTGGACTTGTGCTATTTCAGTCAATATATGTTAGGACAGACATGAAGGTGTTACTGCAGCAAGTGAGTCAGCTTATCTGCTCCAGTATTTCAGACATGTTCCTATTTCCATGGCTTTCACCCCCCACTTTGTCAGGCCTGGCCCAGGTTTGTTGCACTAAGGGGTTCTGAGCCTACCTTGGAACTGTCTGGATTGTTGCAGTATGTCCAGGTTTATTGCTCATATAGCTGGCCTGTTCCACAGATGCATTATTTTCATATCCCTGGTAAATCACTGTGAAGATCTGAGGATTCCTGAGAGTAAATGATGACATATATAGAGTGACAGGGTTTGTTTCAGCATACATGTTCTGAAAGATGTGAGTTCTGAAACTATTTATATATATATATATATATATATAGTTTCAGAACTCACATCTTTCAGAATGCTTGTTCTGAAAGATGGGAGTTCTGAAACTATATATATATATATATATATATATATATATATATATATATATATATATATATATATATATATATATATATATATATATATATATATATATATATATATATATAGTTTCAGAACTCACATCTTTCAGAACATGTATGCTGAAACAAACCCTGTCACTCTGGCAACATTCTACATTTATAAGAGTGATATTTTAAATATGCTCCTAGTGTTGTCCCATTGTCCCCCCATTTGGACAGCCTTGGGCCAGATTTCTTGCAGTAAGGGGTTGGTAGGTATGGTTCTGAGGTATGACTCGACTACATGTTATGAGTATATATATATATATATATATATATATATATATATATATATATATATATATATATATATATATATATATATATATATATATATATATATATATACTTTATTTGTATATCAATATTTATATTATGTATCTGTATGTCCATATGTATGAATCTCCATACATATATACATGTGTATATGTATAAATATGAGGCCTGACTGATTCTACGGAATATTTTCCCTGCTGTAGAATGAGCATATGTTGGAAAAAGCATCAGCAGTCCCTACAGCTCAAATGATGTAGTGGTACATTGCTCTGACTATGGTGTACAGGGCCCTCGGTTCAAGACATGGCAGGGCTAGTAATTTTGTTGTCCTTACAGCCGCTTACTCATGCTTACACTCGCACTAATTCTTTACATGAAAAGAGAAAGAGGTGATAGGAAAATGGTGGAAAAGGAGCACACAGAGGGAAGAACAATATGGAAGATAGCTACGGATGTGCAGGAGGGGTATACAGAAGGTCCATAGCTGGCCATTTCTTATACGGCAACAGCTGTGCATTTGTACAGACTTTGGAGGTAAATCTGGACACTCAAACCCCAGAGAGAGGGATGAGGACAACAGAAATGTGTTGTTAAACCTGCTTAGCATAGCTGAGCATTGCTAACCATTGCCCACAGTTCATTCTCATAATATACAATACTAATGACTTCATTTAGTAAGTGTATATGATTTTCCTTACATGACATGGGTGTATGTGCTCTCATTACAGTAGCAAGGGGTGTAACTATACTGTATGGGACACATGTATACATGGGTGTTTTCACATGTTATATGCACTCATACATCCATTTTACACCAGCTACACTACCCTGGGTGACAAAATAACTTTTTAATGTGAACATAGCACTTTTAGCACTCCTTTCCCATGTAAATTTGGATTATCTGTTGTATTACTCGAACCGTGTATACCTGCATGCAAAGTTGGGGTTTTTATTTATCGCCTATTGGATATTAATACTGTATTACTATGTTAAGTGGAGAGTATTGCAGTTTTTGGCAATGTCATTGAGGACTGTTGTCATGAAATTATGGCATACATTTCGGTTTCAGACTTGTATCCTTCTGAACATTAATGCTAATGCATAACCTGTTTTCTGTCCACTTTCTCTCTGTCCTCTGTGCAGATGGGATGACACCAGTGCTCAGGGTGTGGTTGACTGCACTGCAGAATGGGTCTGAGAGCCCATGCCTGTGTTCATATTGGATGCTGCCAGGAATGGTATCAGGCCTATGGAGACCTCTATGTGTGTATTTGTATTTGTATGTGTATTTGAGAGGGCATTACAGACCTGCTTACTGATCATGAGGGGAGGGGGGAGGTGCTGTACATGCACATGTGTACCTATGTGGGGACAGGGGGGTGCTGTTTACACTTCACCTGTCTGCAGCCGGTTGCATATATCCATGGCATATGTGTATGTGGTATTATTGACTACCACTACAGAGCAGATATGTATGTTGCCTCTGGAAATGCAGACACATGTCTGGAAGGCCTAGTGATTGGCCTTGGAGGATGTCTCCAGTTTGCACTCAAAGACAGTTTTACGGTACATCACCTGTGACCTTATTTGCTTTTGCAGAACAAGGTGACATGACTTCCAATGAGGCACCTGTTCCTTCTTGGCCTGTCCTGTGATTATTTCCACCTAGATTGGTAGTTGTGTATTGCTGCTGTCCACCACATGCGTTCACCCTACCTTGAGGGGGTTGATGTTGTCCTGTTGGGTATTGCTGAGACCATAAAGCTATGTAGGTGGCCACATAGTATTATGGTGTGGGCCTGGACACTGCTGCTAGTTCCAACATATGGGACGTCACTCATGTGGGTCTTGCCTATTTTTCTTGCCTGTGCGGGGGACATTATGGAGGTGTGGGGCTACAGCTTTACAGGCAGTGGGTGGAAATACCTCACAGGACAGGACATGTGGAGACAGGCCAACAACATGCAGGACAAAGCTCCAAAATTGGGTACAGATTGTATGTGATTAGTGCGGTTATACACATGGAGGGTTGCTAGATTGACAGGTTTAGTCTGGACATGCATTTACTGTGTGACTTGACATCTGACAGTGTTATGTGTCTGACATACCTCTCAACTGGTGTATTGTCCACAGACTGGCCAGATGTTTGCTGTTATGCTTGGACTGTTCGGCAAACAATGTCTGTTTTTGGGGTTGGTTGGATAATGTGAGGATTATAGTCAGCAACTGTTGATATCCATTGGTGTTCCAGACATCATGTCCTTCAGGGGTGTTATCTTACAGCAACAAATGTAACACCAGATACTGTTTCAGTTTGTAACACCATTATGTGTGATATGTGTGATATGTTCCTCTTTCCAGCCCCCTGTCCCACAAGTACGTCATGTGTTGTCCAGATATCCTGCACTACAAGGTGCAGAGGTATGGTATATAATTAATTACCAACTGCACTCCAGTTATCATGCCAATGACCTGGCAGATGCCTGGCCATAGTATACAGTGGTGGCCAGGATTATGGTTCCACACCCTGTAAATCTGTAGACATCTGTACATATGACAGTTATGTCTGTCTGACCATTGTGAACAGACTGCCAAGATTGTGTAGCATTGTTGTGTGTAGATGTTTGTTGGGCTGGGTAGGGAGTGTAGAAGATGTGAGTGCCATACATCCTTTACCTATCTGACTCTGCATGCTGCTACAGCTGCTGGCGGTCTGTCATGTCTGTATGCTTGTAGGTGCTGACTGTGAAATGTCGTGTAACACCTCAGGATTTCCAGTACACTGTGAATTGGGCCAGTATATGTTGGTGTAGTATGTGACCGGCAATTAGGATATGTTTGTTCAGACAGTTGTTCTACTCTAGAGTTCATTTTGAGTACTGGTATGTTGCTGTGACTGTATTGCAAATGTTTTGGGTGGACATTTTTGCACAACTCTGTGCTTTTCACTACAGTTCCATTCCTGTAGTGCATGCTATATTTGAATATGCATGGATAATTTCCCAGCAGTGATGTGGGGGAGTCTCATGTTTGGCAGCTGTCAGGGGATTTCCATTCTGTTACATCACTGAGGTCATACCTCTGCACTGTCCAGAGACCTAGACCCTGCCCAGATGCGTGGCTGATATATTTGGTCTGTTCCCCAGACAGTTGTTGTCCTTGGCTAATTGGTAGGATACTCTGGGGAATGCAGTCAGTAAATGCTAACATCCTTTGGTGTTACTGACTTCATATCCCTCAAAAAAGATATGTTACAACAAAGCCGGTAACACCAGCAACTGTCTACATTTATCACAGCAATATGTCCAATATACCCTTGTGTTTGGGCCTCTGTCCCCCAATTATTTCAGGCTTTCTCCAGATGTCATACACTAAGAGGTTCAGAGGTGTGTAGTATCATTATTTATTGCATTTATTCCTGCTTCAATCCCAGTAATGTCATAGACTCCAAGACATGTAACAAGGAAGCGGACATAGATATGAGTCCTGTGCCTATACATTCTCTAGGAAACTGTACATTTGAGAGATCTGTGTATGTCTGCCCATTGTTAAAAGACTGACAAGACTGTGTAGCAGTGTAGTATGTACATGTTATTTGGGCTGTGTAGGGAGGGGATACATGTGAGTGTCATGGGCCCTATCTATCTGAGTCTGCATGCTGCTCCAGTTTCTGGTTCCCTATCCCCTGTATATGTTTGTACATGCAGACCATGACATGTCCCATAACACCTCATGATTCCCACTATACTGTGACTTGGGGCAGTATATGTAGGGGTAATGTGTGAGTGGCAAACGGGATTTTGTTGCTCACACAGTCATTATACCATAGTGTTCAGTTTGCTTACTAGCATGTCGCTGTGACTGTGGTGAAATTTTTCGGGGGTATGCACTTTCACACCAGTGTCTGTGTTCCAGTAGTGTTACATCCCTGTAGTACCTGTTATATTTACTAATGCATGCGTACAGCTCCACAGCTGGACTTGGGTAGTGTTATGTCAGTCTGATTGCAGTCTGGACATTGCTCGGTAGCTCAGTGCAGTTTCCCTACTGTTGTGTTATGTCCACATATTTGTAGGATGTCCAGGTGTCTGGCCGATATCTTTGGTCTGGTCCCCATAACTGTTGTGTATTCCTGACACATCAGTGGGATGATGTGGGGATTGAGTTCACTAACAAAAGGGAAGCAATTGAGTCTTGGAATTGTGATATTTCAGTCTATATATGTTAGGACATACAGTATTACTACATCATCTTGCTCAGCTTATCTGCTGACGTATTTTGGATACGCCCCTATTTTCATGCCTTTGTCCCCCCACTTTGTCAGGCTTGGTCCAGATTCATTGCACTAAGGGGTTCTGAGCATACATCTCCACTGCCAGGATTTTCACAGAATGTTTGGATGTTTGGCCCATACTTTTGTTCATTTCCACTATTTATTTGTATTTGTCTGGTAAATCACAGTGATGATCCAAGTATTTATGTCAGTAAATAATGACATAACATTTCAGTTTCCATCCTCATATCCTTCAGTAATTGTCTGCTGAAACGCACCCTGTTGTTGTAGCAAATATCTTCATTTGTAACAGCAATATTTCAAATATGTCCATATATATGGCCTACCCCCCCCCCCTTATACCCTTTGTACAAGTTTCTTGCACTAACAGGTTGAGAGGGATGATTCTGAGGTATAACTGCACTGCATGTTATATACATACATACATACACACACACACACATATATATATATATATATATATATATATATATATATATATATATATATATATATATTTCCTTCCTTTATATTTTTATATATGTAGATCTATATTATGACTCTACTTTTTCATATCTATGTTTCATCAAATATATATAGACTTGGCAGGGCTGACTATTTTGTTGCTGGGCAGAACAAGGTCTGATGGATACAGAGTGATGAAGGCATGTTTAAGCATATTAGACTTATAATTTTTTATTATAAAATAATATTTATATACACATTATAATTTTATGTTTACCTTCCATGAATCCCCCTATGTGCTTTCATTAAATTATATTCTTGTGTGACTATACTGTATGGGGCACTTCTGTTTATATGGGGGTTTCACATCTTTTTCTACACTTGCATCTCACTTTTAGAACTGCTGCACTGCCCTGGTTGACAAAAAAAGGTTGCTACATAAATTAAGTTTACTAAAATAATTTTAACACTACTTTCACATAGGAAAATAAATTGCTTGTTTTGGGGCTCTAACCATGAATGCAGGCATGTGAAGTCATGACTCTAAACACTACACTTCCTCAGCTTGGAAATTTCACCTGTCTATTTGCATTTAGCTCCTATGGGATGTTTAAGCTATGCTAAGTGGACAGCCATTATGTGCACGCCCAGTTAGCTACACTTAAACATTCCTTAGGCTACTGGAAAAAAACAATATATTATTATGAAATTATTAGGTTATATGGGTGTATTGAGGTGTTCTGACAACTACATTGGACTGCAAAAGTGAAATACTGGCATTGATTTGGCTTTCAGGCTCCTATCCTTCTGGGGCTCCTGCTAATACATAACCTGTTATCTATCAACATTCTTAGTGTGGGGGGCAATTTTTCAGGCATGTCCCTAATGTAGTTTTATTCCCCCCATCATGTGTGCCTTTGTTAACATGAACTGCTGTGAGGAAATGTTGCCATACATTTGCTTTCAGGCTTCTACCCTTACATGATTCATGCTGCTGCATGACTTGTTCTCTATCAACTTCCTATGTTTGTGGGGCTGTGCTTGTGCTTTTTCACTTTTTGGGGCTTTATCCCCCATTATGTGCACATTTGCACACATTTCCTACTTTAGCAGGTTGCAAAAGTGCCATACGGCACGTTAGCAATGCAGGGGGTGTGTCACAGAACCATTAATACACCCCCTGCATTGCTTTCTTATTGCCGTTTTTATTTCAGTATCTACAGAAACTGAAGTGATCATTTTGTCATTTTAGTGTTTGTGGACACTGAAATACTGGCATAATATTAGAGTAAAGCTCTAATATTATGCCAGTTCAGCTTAGAAAGTGCTGTATGGCACTTTCTGAGTGCAGGGGGCATGTTTAGTGTCTGTGCACTACTTGGACATGCCCCCTGCACTCGTTCACAATTCATGTCTGTTTAGATTAAACAGGTGCGCTGCTGTTCTAAATGGATTCTTGCATGGAGCTTTGTGAATCCCAGGGGCAATCTTTGAGACATAACTTTTTCATCTGATGTGTTCTCTAGTCTGTATACAGATGACCTGAAATTGGGTGAACGGATTACATGTGGTACCGATAAGGCATGTCTGCAAAATAACTTGAGTAAATTAAACATTTGGGCACAGGAGAATAATATGCTGATAAATACATAAAAAACTAAGCATATGAGATTTGGTAGGCATAAATTGAAAGGCACACAGTGATTGAAACTGTAGAGTCATTTATGGACCTGGGTATATGGGTAGATTCAGCTATGAGTTTTTCTAATCATATCAACCAATTGCTTAATGATAGTTATAGAACTATAGGTTGTATAAAAAGATTTATAAAGTCTAGGAAATCAAAAATAATGAAATCATTGTTTGTTAGTTACATTAGACCCAAAATTGAGTATGGAATAACAATATGGAAACCCTATAAGAAAACAAGCATGAGTAAACTGCAAAGAGTACAATGGAAATATAGCAAGGGTAACCATGGATGTGAAAATATAAGTTATTATGAAAGACTAAAATATCTGAACTTGTACAGTGTCTCTTACAGATATCTAAGAGGAGATCTTATTCAGGTATATAGGGCATTTAGTGACAACTACCTCTGGGAATGTTTGGGATTAACAAAAAGTACTAGAGAATCATCAGACAACCTGTGTAGAAGATTCTATAGGAATGAGAAGTGTACTAATTGGTTCTCTGACAGAGTTAGCTAATGCATGGAACAGACTACCAAATTACATTAAAGTAAGTACTAGTTTAGGCATTTTTAAGAACAGCCTGCATACTTATTATAGGAACAAGTGTTTTGGTATATTGGCAAGCTAGAAGGGCATTAGTGCCCGTGCTTGAAATTTTTGTATGTGTGTATGTATGCATGTATGAAATACATACCCTACCTACAGTTAGAGACAAATAGCTACAGCTGTCTTTATGAGGGAAGTGGGATTATAGTGATCGCATCATTCATAAAACTGGCAACAAGCCATTGTGCTACCCATTGTATATCCACCTCTTGGAACCTTGTAAGCATGTACTGGGGAACAACACAGTTTGTAACAAAGAATCATTTGATGGCTGCCTCTATGATGGCCGTGCTGAATTCAGCTTTTGTCAAGTCTGGGAAAGAAAGAGACAGTCACTGCATTCAGCCAGGTGGTCATCAGGCACAGGAGGCCAAAAAAGAAAATAAGGGAAATCTGGGAATGGCTACCATTCAATTTCCTTCGTATGAACATTTTGAAAACCGACAAAACATGGATTAGGGCTCTAACTTTTGGTTATGATTTTTCCTTTGTATGCATTTGTGGTTTTATATAAAGTTGCTAGACTGTGTTTGTGTAACAACACGCAATATACTTATTTTGTCTGTTTTCATTTTTCAGGTTGTAGAAGTTCAGATGTACTAACTTTATGGTCCTATTTTAGATGACTGTAGACAGTGAAATTGTTCAGATATGATGCAAAGGGAAATTTCCTTTAGTAAGAGCAAAGTCTTTCTTTTTGAGGTATTCATGAAGAGTTCAGTATAAATTACCATATTCGGTGCATTCTGGAAAGTACCGTGTAATGGTAAAACTATAAAATTGCGTTCATCTAATTACATGCAGCACCTTGATCATGTTTGCCTTTGGAGTACAGCAAGGTACCTTAATGATCCTACTTCACAAATGTAGTCAGAAAAAAAAAATCCTTACTACACGTCATTGAATCAAAGTTCACTGTAGTTTCAGTCAGATGAAACAAACTGGTCATTGCTTTAAACTGATGAATCTTAAAAAAAAAAAAACTTTTTTGCAGTGGAGTAATCTCACTATACTCCCATAAGTGAGGCCACATACTCTTATGTGTGTGTGTGTGTGTGTGTGTGTGTGTGTGTGTGTGTGTGTGTCTGCATGTATGTGTGCATATATGTGTGCATATATATATATATATATATATATATATATATATATATATATATTTCAGTAGATCGAAATACCATAAGAATGAAATTTAAAAAGTCGAGACACAAAGACTGCATATTAACATTAACGAATCTTAACAATGCTGAAATCATCAAACATCGAAACATCTAATGCTCATGTGTGGAAGTACTCTGAGGTTTTGAATGGAGATCGCACTGTACTTAGAAAGACATCATCTTCATTTAATCATAATATGTAAGAGAAAAATGGAGATGGAATGAGTGGAGATCACAGTACAGTGAGAATTGGGAAATTTACCATTTTCCACTTGTAGTGCGATCTCTGATTTGGCTTATATAATTTGCAAGGGATGCAGGGGGGGGGGGGCTTGTTCTCTGCAGAAACATTGAAAAAGGTATTTTTTTTTAATTTATGTGTTTCAATGTTTGGGTTATTTTTAGTTCAGTTCGATCTCTGTGTTGCTTCTGGACATGCGCATTAGGTGTTTCGATGTTTAATTGTTTTGGCTTTGTTAAGGTTATTGTTAATATACAGTCTTTTTGCCTCAGCTTTTTAAATTTCATTCTTATGGTATTTTGATCTACTGAAGTAGATCCATACATATATATGTAAATTTGAAATACATTCATGTGCAAGAAGCAACAGTGGTGCTTGGAACCATCTAAACTCCACCTTCAACCAAGAACTGGCACTCAAAAGTCACAAATACATTGAAATAAGGAATAAAATTCACCATACTTGATTATTCAAGCTTCAGTGCTGTTTGATTTTATTAACTGCAGTCTGGCATGAACAAACTCTAAGAAAACCAGTTTTGCCCACTGGCATCATCAGTGCAAACTGGACATATGCAGCATAACCTTTCTAAATGCTCAGCATTTAAAGCAACAGTAACAAACATTGCAAATAAACAAATAACCTGCAATATGTTCATAAACAGATTATTAGAAATATTTAAAAACTAGTTTAAATAAATAACTAAGAAGTATATTATGTCCTTAAATAATACAGCTATACAAAAATTGAAGAGCCAGCATATTAGTAATACTTGTTTTAGCCTGGTTTATACATAGCACCGGGGTGAATAATCCATAATTTCTCCTTTTTATCTAATAATTTATGTTTTGACCACTACATCAATCCCAACAAAAATATTGTGTGCAGAGGGATGTTCTTGTTGTTGCTTAAATAATGCATTTCTAGGATGCTTACAGTTTATTTCACTAAGATGTACACCTGTTCGTTGTTTAAATAGTCTCACAGTTTGACCAACATAAAAAGCCCCACATTGACATACAGCAATATAAACCACTCATTCTGTAGTGCATGTAATTAAATGACTTATGCTGAAAACTATTGAGGTATTAACAGAAGTAAATGATTTATTTTTAGAAACTACCTTGCCGTACACACAGTTACCACAATAAGTACTCCCATATACCCTTTTTTTGGACAATCTTTTGTTTATTTACATTGTCCTTTTTGAAGCAAGAAATATATTCACTCAAATTTTTACATTGTCTAAATCCAAAATAACATTGGTCATCTAGACATTGTTCAAAGAAAGGGTCTGTCTTCAATAAATGCCAAAACCTATTAATAACTTCACAAATTTTTAAGGTATTTGTACCATACATAGTTACTAATCTATGTGTGGACCTTTTTATTAGAATGTTCAATATTTTCCTCTGTACGGTTAAGCAGTTCATCTTGGACACATTGAAAGCCTCAGTTCTTGCTCATCTAACATAATCTTTATTGTAGCCCCTGCTCACAAATCTAGTTTCCATCTTTGTCACTTCAGTCTGAAATTCATTCACAGAACTACACATTTTTTCACTTTTTATAAATTGTGCATTAGGAATACTTTTGATGGGATGATTGAGATGACAACTTCTAGCCTCAAGCAGTGAATTTCAAATGAATGACTTCCTGTAAAGACTTGTGACAATAGTTCCATCTGTCTTTTTGGTGACATTCACATCAAGGAAATCAATGTTAACTAATTTAACTTTGCCTGAAAACACTAAACCAAACATGTTGTCATTAAGATAGTTAACAAATTCCTGCCATAAATCTGAAGTGCCCAACCAAATGCACCACCAGTCATCTAAATAATGGCGCCACATAAGCAGATATTTTTGTAAATATTGCTATCATTATGTATTAATAACAACTCCATGTAGCCCATAAATAGATCAGCATAAATGAGCACAAATGTTGCCCATGTTCCTTTGATCTGAAGATAATACTCATTTTGACACCGGAAAACATTATGTTTGAGGACTAGACCTATATATATATATATATATATATATATATATTGTATTGTATACACTCACACACACACACACACACACACACACACACACACACACATATATATATATATATATATATGTATATATATCTATATCTTTATATCGATATCTATATATATGTGTGTGTGTATCTATATATATATATATATATATATATATATATATATATATATATATACATATATCTGTATATATCTATATCTTTATATCGATATCTATATATATGTGTGTGTGTGTGTGTCTGTATATATATATATATATATATATATATATATACACACACACACACACACACACACACACACACACACACACACACACACACACACACACACACACACACACACACACACACACACACACACACACACACACACACACACACACACACACCCAGCCATGGAAAAGAATGAAATGCTGATACACTCAGTGAATCATTGCCTGGGTACAAGAAGACATACCAGAACTGACTTTGTAAAGGAAAAGCATTCTAGGAGTTCCACATGAGTGGATACATTTTATATATGTCTTCTTCACACTTGTTCACAAATAAAGAAGCAAGAAAAATAACACATGGCATAACTGATGATCTGGTAGAAAAGCCAAGGTGGCATTATGATGCAGCAGTTAGCATTAATATGAAGGCCTGGTTTGAAAATGGGAGCCTTCTGCATGTCATCCCTGTGTCTATATATGTATTTGATGAGGGCTTTGGTTTTCTTCTACATCCCCGAAGTATGTTAATAGACTGAACTGTCTGTCCTTCATATTACCTGTAGATGTGTGGGTCTTACAATGAACAGGTGATTTTTTCAGGATGGTTTTCATGCCTTATGACTGTTCTTTGCCATATGTACTGTGAAACCTCTGATCTTGCATAGGATAAAGTGGGTATTGGTAAATTAATGAATGGATAAATGAGAAGTAAAATCATCTTTCGGGTGAAAAATGCATGCGGTCTGAATAAAAAATAGCTATCGTGCTCATGAAAAATTCTAAAGAAGCTGATGTTATGTTTCTAGTGTTACATATTGCTAAAGTTATGAGGATACATTTGTGTAACTAATACAGCATCAAAGCAATGGCAGTCATCATATGATTCACTACAGAAGACTTACATAGAATGTTTGTGATACCAAGTCATAGCTGTGGGCATCATTCCTCACATGTGGCAAGAGGCGATTTTGCAAACTGAAAACACAATAGCTGTACTGGGAAATGAAAGCTGTCACCTTCACAATGAGCGCTGAAGAAATTTCTGTGTTGTAATCAGGTAAGAAAATAGTAAACATTGACAGTGTTATAAAGTTATGTTTGCTAAACTAAGTACAGTATCAACTCAAAACATCGACAGTATTTAGTGGTTTCATCTAGAGTTTCTGCATAAAGTTTTTGTGATACTAACTCATGAAAACTGACAGCAAATATTTTCTTATGTGAAACAAATTACTTTTTGAAGCCAGAATTCCATTTAGGTTTGAAAAAAATATTGGCTGCATAGATACAGGACATAAAGTACATCAGGGTCTCTGATAATGTAGGAGGTGAAGCACAGATCACCGTTCAAGAGTCTATGACACTGACTAAAGGGATAGCCCATAATCTGCTTGGTTAGGAACCTTTGGGGCTCCTTTAATTGTCTGGTATGTCTAGTGTGGTACACCTTGAAGGGGGCATTGTACTCATACTGGCCTAAACAATGCAGACTATAAGGGAATTATGTCTTTTTTAAATCTGAATGTTATACCCACAGCTATGAGTTATGCTATGTAGAAGGATTTTCTGACTCCAGTTGCTAAATGATAATTGAAGGAAAGCGAACTGTCAACCGAGGTTCCAAGATATCTGACTACAATTTCATTTTTGTAGTGTGGCATTATGTATACTATATGTTGAGGGTAGAGGTTACTTGACAAATTCAATTTATTTATTTTTTATTTTATTTATTTTACATTTGTTTACCGGGAAAGTCAGACTGGACACATGTCCTTTTTCAGTGGAGGCCTGGGCAGAAAGGCTTCACATTGAACAAGCAGAATTACAATACATTTACAGTTCCACAATGAACATTACAATATATTTACAGTACCACAATGAGCATAATAAATGAGATTTACATCTGAGTAGAAAGCCTAGACAACTTATTCAGGTTAAACATGGACAATAGTTATACAAAATGCATCTTAATGAATTGCTGTAGATTTTGAGTGTCAGGTAAATCAGTAAGAAAACAACAGATAACTTGACAGTAGAGAGCAGTCAAATTCTAATACAGTTCTGTGTGAGTATAAAGTGGGTCCAGTATGACACAGCAGTTCCTAAATAAAGTTTCTACGGAAATCGAAAAATACTTAGTATGTCATCAGCTGTGTAGTGGTTTCATCTAGAGTAATGTTAGTATGCATAGAGTAATCTACCCTTACAGACAGTGGGAAGTGAGTAGTCAGTACAAGGGTCTAGTTAGCAGACTTGTTAGAGTGCGAGGTTAGTCAGGAGCAGAGCATGGACACAGACATTTATTTAACAAGTGTTTTTTTAGCAGTGATTTAAACTGTGCTAGAGATGTAATAGTTGTAATATTTTTGGGCATAGTATTCCAGATTTCTCTTATATAACTTGAGAAGAGAGAGTCACCTGCTTGATTTATACTATATATTTTTTTATACTTTATACTACATTTTTTGCATTTAATGTGAGCCCATTTTTAATACACCAGATATTTATGGGGTAAGTTCTTTCTGAAAGATACAGATGTTAGAGGTGGTCTTCATAATAACACCCAGTTTGCAGTCCTCTGTAGCATCATTTAACCATAAGTCCTGGTTCCTAGTCTAGAGTTCAGAGAAATAAGTCCCAGAAATACTGATTAATTTCATGCACTTACATGAAGCACCTGCCACATGAATTGTATGGGCTGTTTCTTTTAACCAGTTTGCTATCCATCTTACCATGTAGGTATGCAGTTTTAGAACATTTAGTATTCTTATTATCTCTACATGGTGTTTAGTGTCAAAAGCCTTGACCAGATCAAGATATGCTGTGTGAACAGTACGACCACTGTCAGCTGTCTGAGTGACCACCTCGAGGAATTTAACTAAGTCTAAGGCAGGATCTCTCTTTGATGAAGTCAAGTTGTTAAGTGTGAAGCCTAAAAACACCGCACAGAACCACAAAACCATATTTTAAGTTTAAGCGCTTTCATTCTAAAACATGTAGAACTTCTTCAGAAACAGTTGTAAAGCTGGTGTACTCCATTTAAAAAGCCTCAGTGGTGCCAAATTGAGTTCTTAAAGAGAATTCTTAAAGAGACATACCACAAAAAAGACAAAAAACATGCATTAAGTACAAATAGCTAAAATACATTCAAATAACTAAAAATACATTCAGATAGCAGCCTTTAAATAAGAAATTGTAAAAATCAAACCAGCTTTAGTAAAAAACGTTATTAAAAAGTTCACTTGAATAAAAATAAAAATAAATTAAACAAGTATGTATACTGCATCCAGAATAAAATAATCAAGTAATAGCAGTCTTACCTTTTAGAATAGGTTTAATGCTAACAAAATTATTAATACCTGGGACAACTGTTGCACTAAGTAATATTTGCCAAAAACCTCACGTTGTTCTAATGAAAGTTCCCAGTCTCCTCCCCTATTAGGAATTAGGACTTTTTCCAAAATTGTAAAAACAAATTTTCTAACATCTTTACATACTCTAGAATGCTTAAAAAGGGCATTAATAGTTTGTGTTTTTTTCACAGGCTATAAGTGTTGATAGATTCTGGTTTTGAGAGGGCCTGTGGTTCTGCCTACATAAAATGCATGGCAGGATGAGCAGAAGGCAATATAAACAACACCCTTCATTTTGCAATTATGGTTCCCATTAACCGTAATCAACTTTGGGTATCCTGTGACTGAAAAGTGGGAGCCTTGTAAGATGAGTGCATTGCTTGCAGGCCCCACAACTTTTCAACTGCCACATTTTTGGTGAATATGTTAAACACTTCTTTGTTATTTTCCAACAAAAGTTTGAAGTTTTTACAGTTGTAATACACAAACATGGGTTTTTGCCTCACCTGGTCAAGCGACCCAATGGTGCGAAAAACAGTGTTCCAGTGACTGGTTATTGCTTGTTGAATGGTGAAGACATCCCTGTTATATTGAATCACCATAGCTTGTGATAGAATGCCATCTTTTGCTTCCTTGTGTTGTACAGAATGTGGGTTTCATAGTAGCGGCCCATATTTAGTAATCCTTTTCTTTGATGCCCATGTAAACCACCTGTCAGCCAACTCTGATGGGTAGCCATAATCGTTAAATAAACCACAAAGCTTGAGTCCCTCCTCTTGAAACATAATATTGTCTGACACTAACCGGCTTAACTTATAAATTGACCCTTTACCAGGTTTCTCTTCTGCCACAAGGGATGCTAGATGTCGAAATGGAGGTATGCATTGGAAAAAGTTTCTTTCCTAAAAATGTTAGATTCATACGTCCCACAAACGTTGTTCTTAATTATAGTAACTTCAAGGAAATTGACTGAATTTATCTTAGCCTGATAGGTGAACTTCAATAAATCTGTACAGTAGTTAAGGAAGTCAATAAATTCTACCAGTTCATCTCTACTCCCTTTCCTTAGAAAGAAAATATCATCCAGGTACGCCATATAACTTTCCACATTATTAAAAAGGGAGAGTTGAATACCATGTTGGTCTCCCAGGTCCACAGCACCACATTAGCAAAGATGGGGGCCGATGCTGCCCCCATAGCAATGCCCCTATGCTGTTTGTAAAACTCACCGTCAGAACAGACAAAGTTATTGGTGAGTACAATTTCCATACACTGGTAAAGAAACGGGTGTCAGATCAATTAAGGTCAGAGCCTTTTACCATAGCTTCGAGGAACAAGTCAAGACCAAGATTATGGGATATAACCCTAAAAAGATCTTTGATGTCCAGGATGACAAACAAGCTTTCATATAATAAATCAGTGTTGGCCAAGCATTCAAGAAAGTGCCCGGAGTTTTTCAAAGGTGACTTTTGTTTTTTAAAAAGTGTTTTAATTTCAAGTTTAAATATTTTGCAAGGGGCTCAGTCTTCGATCCTGGTGAAGCCACTTATAGGTCTAGGCTAACCACTGAGATGATCATGAAATCACAGCTAAGCTTAAAATGGGCTTATGAAAAAAAAAACTGCCTCTCACTGGTCACTACTTCAGTCAGTGGAGTAAATGACAAATCCATTTTGAAAAGGTCAAGCGATCTAGTCAGTGGGGGACCATCTAATAAGAACACAACAAGTAGATAATACAGGACAGTGGAGTGACTGGATGGAAATCTCACTCTAAAACTTTCTTTCGGCTTTTCCTGGTTAGGGGTCACCACAGCGAAACTCCGGTTCGCAAATGATTGGCAGTGGATTTTTAAGGTGCTGAGTTGCCAGCCCAATGCCCAACCTTCAAAGAAGGTGCACCCATTCACACACGCACCTACCTGCATGTCTTTAAATGTCACATGACTGTGGAGAGGACATGCAGACTCCACACAGAAGGCGCTCCAGCCAAGAATCGAACGGGAGAACCTCTTGCTGTGAGGCAACAATGCTAACCACTGACCCACCACGGTCTAAATCTCATTCTACTCCAGAGATTTGAGAATTGCTAAAACCACCTCCACAATTGGCCTTGGAAATGGAATCTGAATCAGTAATGGTGCTGATTGTGAGACGGTGCCCAAAGAGGGAATAAGATAGTGGAGAAACATTTCCCATTTTATTCTTTTGCACTTGACATATCAAGGTGATATTTGAGAAGATGCTAGTCTGATAGCAGCAGAAATCCATAGCTCTGATTAGATTTTAATATCCTGACAGGAAACATACTTTAATTTTTAGAAAAATATAACTAAAAGTTAGATTAACATAAATTCTTTATTATTTTCTAACAATTAATACATAGTCAAGAGAATTTTTAATTTTTCCTGGATAGAAGTTTTCTACTGGAGATTTCAAGATGAGCAACTTGAAGAACCCACACCAGGAGAGTGCAGAAAGAACTGCATCTTATAATAACAAACATCTAATGGACAAATTCGAAAGCAAAATGGATATTATCAAAGAATGCAGTAAACAACTGGAACTTCTAAATGGAATAGTTAAAAAAAACAATCTGAACAGATTCTTGCCTTAGAGGAAACAGTAACTGACCTAGATACTAGAGGGGTAGAAAATGAACATCACAATGAATTTCTTCTGAAACAAAACACCAGACTGATTGAGAAACTGGAAGACCTTGAAAGTAGATCAAGGAGGAATAACAAAAGAATATATGGAATTCCTAAGAAAGAAGAGGGTGCTAACATGATTCAGTTCCTCAATAAGTGGCTTTAATCAGCACTAAACATGCCTGAATCCCTCTCTTTTGGAATTAAGAGGGCTCATCAGTCCCTGGCAAATCCAGCTTCATCTCTGAGTTCATCTAACCCCAGGTCTATAATAGTTCGATTTCTTTCCTCGCAAACAAGGACTTAGTGCTGAAATCAGCTTGGACTAATTCACCTATCAAGATGGGTGAAAAAGTTATTTGTTTTGACAATGACTACACCTCTACAGTCACATCCAGAAAAAAGGAGTGTATTCCTCTAATTAAGTCCTTGAAAAAAGCCAATATTAAAGCTCAAATTATTTTTCATGCAAGAATAAATATCACCTTGCCAGAAGGAGTGAAGATCGTTGATTCCCTACAAGAAGCAATAGAATTTATCCAAAAGAAGAAAATACTGTTGGACATAGAAGAAGTGGAATGGTCATCCCAGAATCTGAAGAGACAGGCAACAAAAAATGGATGGTCTGTGAAGGAAGGAGCAAACAAAACTAAGAAACTAAAGGACAAATGAATAAATTCCTTCTAATTTTAAATGCTTTGTTTTATGAGTCATGACATGTTTGATTCTGGAAAACCTCTATACTGTAAGGTAATGTGAATAATTTTTATTATTAACTTTCTATTTTCCTTTCTATATCTACTTCTAATTACATATAGTACTAAGTATTTAATAACATTCTCTGTCTCTTCTTTCTTCCTATTCATTTTGTTACCAATGTTCCTTTTCTCTCTTTTCCCCATTATAAGTACTTTACATACTTTTCCCTTTTAAATAACTACAAATTATGTGTCTTCTAATGCTTCAGTAGTAGTATAATTTGACTTAATACCAAAGTGCATTTTTTCTAGTGGGTCAGTGGTGGGGTAACAAGGTGTTTCTGATTAATGGTGTTTTATAGATAGCTAAATATAAGTTTTATACATACATATATATATATATATATATATATATATATATATATATATATATATATATATATATATATATATATATATATATATATATATATATATATACACACACACACACACAAGGTTCCTTTTTTTCTCTCTCCCTTTCTGGCCTGGTTAACTGGTGGGTAAATGACTGAAATGTTATAATATGATTTCTGATTTGAGGCAGCTGTTGTTAATTCTAAATAGCTGTTTTTATATGAAAGGGTTAATTTTTTCATGATGTTGATGTTTTGTAAGGAAACTGGTGGTCTGTGTGACTGTTCTCATTGTGGAGATTCATGACATGCACTGACAAGGCAGCTTGAGTGTTTTTTTTTTTTGCTTTCTGTAAACTCTAAAAGCTTCAAGATCTGGATTTCCCACCGAAAATGCTTTTGTCTTCACTAGAGATAACTTCTGTTGTGCATGAGCCTATTTAGATTTCTTTACAAGTTTATGAAGCTGCAGCTTGAGGAAACAACAGTGATGACATCATTTGACCTTTTGAACTTGTTAAATGGTTGTACTTAGAATTATTTTCTCTTGAAATTCTGTTATCCTTCACTAGATACTTTAAATGGTAAATAATTAGTTCTGATAAAAGTGTTTAACTCCTTTGAAAATGGCTATGTTCTCTTATAGATGCATGCATTCTGCAAATTCAGTGACACTGTTAGTAACTAAATGACATCAAGTGAACTAGGAGCTGCATTAGACATTATGCATATGAACATCAAACTTATGTTATATAACTAAACTTTTAGTAACTAAACAGAGGTTGTGAGGCCCCCCTCTTTTTTTCTCTCTCTCTCCCCTTCCTGATGAAAGGCTTCAACAAAGATATTGTTAATACATATGAGTAATATGTGTATAATTGCAAAATGTAATAGTTATGTTGTAATTATTGATGTTCTTCGTGTTTCACTGTTGCAGTCATCGCATTTGGGTTATCCCTGCCAGGGTAGCCCTCGGCCGGCCTGAATACCAGAGACTTATTATTCTGCGTCGGTTGTTGTCGCTTGAGGATTGACGTCAGGTCGTCATTGGTATAAAGAAAGGCAGGAAACACCATTACATCAGTCTTTCCATGGAGCCCAAAGCAGAAGCAGTTCGCACAAGTGCCGGTTGGCCGCTACCTGAGTTTTCGTTTCCGAACTGAAATTGAAGTCTTCAAAAGCTAAGTACCTTGTTGGGATCCTTTTTTCTTGCACTAACTGATGTCAGAAAAAGTTAATTGTCTTGCCTGTCAAAAGCAAATACCACACCGAGACTTCCACCCTTACTGCATCACTTGTCTAGGCCCAGACCATGACGTCCCTCGTTGTCACTTCTGTGCTTTGTTTAACACCAGAACTATCCATTGTTGGGCCCTTATTGTAGCCAGATATTTCTGTTTACAGTCCACGAATTCTGATATGGCTTCAGTAAGCCATCCGACAACATATCTTCCAAAAAAGCATAAAGATAAAGACAGAGACAGACTGCACAGACCAAACCTTCCGACAATACTTCGTTAAGCTGGTCATCAGTCCTCCAGAACTCAGTGAAGTGCTTTCGCAGCCCCTGATGCCTGCTTCAGTTACTTCGCAGGCCGCTACCGAGACCCTTTCAGAGTCCGGTATGCCACAGAACTCTTCTTTGTCTAAGGATCTTGCAGTTGTCTGTACCTTGGATGGGTCTGGAGCTGCTGTGCAGGCTACTGGCTTCCGAGGAAGTCCTTTGCAACACTGAATCCTGACATAAACTGACGCCTGCTTTTGTGACTACTGTTCTTTCAAAAACAGCCAAATTCCTTAGGCCCAGGGGATGAACCACACCCAAGAAACAGACTACCCATTGTCAGCACCTGCTCCTTGGCCTCAGTCTCAAATGCTTAAAATGGCAGAAGACCTTATCATGCTGATTAGGGGTAGCAAAGCCACTCCCTCAAAAAGGAAAAGAGATCTGTCTCCAATAGTTTTCTCTGAACAAGAGTCAGATGAATTCGATGCATCTGACTATGAAGACATGCGGCCCCTCTCCACATATGAGGATTCTGATGCAGAGGAATCCATTCCTTCAGCCCCTCCCCCAGAGGTTTTTCCTTTGGGGAAACCCTACATACCTTAAGGGAGCATTTCCAATCGGAGCGTCAAGACCACCCTCAGTCAAAAAAGAGACTCTGAGAGTTCCTGGATCATCCACAACATAGACCCTTAGCCATCCCCCCAGTCCTAGATGTGGTGGGTGATGTTTTCCTTGAATCTAGCTTGACTCCAGGTGCTCTTCCTCCTGCTCCCAGAAAACCAGACAGGTACTACAGAGTCCCTGACTCACACAAATATCTTTTTAAAAATCCGACAGCTGACCCTGAGGTCATTTCTCAAGGGCCATAAGGGATTAAAGCAACCTCTGCTAAGAATCTCACCCCCTCAGACAGGGATTCCCGAGCACTGGACAGATGAGGTAAGAAAGTATACACCTCAGCTACTCTTGCTATCAGGGCACTAAACTGTCAGTTCCATATGCTTAAATTTCAGCAACATACCTTGGAACTCCTTAAACAAAAAATTTCCTCCTTTCCTGCATGGACAGAATCTAAAGATTTACAAGACTTAATGCATTCTGCACGTCAAGTAACTAAACACACTTTGCACTATGGTTTTGACGCCCTAGAAGCTTCTTGCAGGGCATCAATCACTGGATCGGTCATTAGAAGACATGCATGGCTTTAGGAACAACCCCTGCCAGACCATGTCAAATCAAAATTGTTGAATGCACCCTTATACAAAGATAACTTATTTGGCACTAAAGCAGAAGAGGTCTTAAAAAAAGATGGAATAAAAAGCAAAATCTATGCATACGGTTAAAGATTTCTTACAGGTCCAGCCCCCTCGGTTCAGCAGGCATTTTCCCTCCAAACACTGGTCCTTTCCAGCCTAGGCCCCGTGGAAACAGACCCTCCAGACAGTAGCCCCAGGGGTTGCAGAGATCTAAGCAGTGGACTAACTCTACTTCAAAACCAGGGAGTTCTAAGCCACCCCCTTATGGTAGGAACTCACAATGACTCGCCTCCTCCAGACCTAGCCTCAGCCCACCTTCACTTACCCCTAGGAGAAAAACTCTCCTTTCAGTCAAACACCTGGGCCACCATTACCAAGGACCAATGGGTTCTGAACATTGTTTCTCAGGGTTACAAATTCTCCTTCCACACCCTTCCAACCCGGAAAGGGTTCCGAGATCTACCACCAAATCACTGGGCAGAGGCTGAAAAGCATATCCATTCCCTGCTCTCCTTGGGAGCAGTAGAGCACATTCCTGCACAGCAGATAGGCCAAGGCTTCTACTCCAGACTTTTTCTGGTTCCCAGAAAAGGGGGCACCTGATGCCCCATCCTCGATCTATTCATCCTAACCACCTTCCTGGTGATCCCAAAATTCAAAATGCTCACCCTCCAGCAGTTGCAACTCATGCTGTCCAAGGATGCTTGCCTAGCCACTCTGGACCTAAAAGAGGTCTACCTCCACATACGTATCAGGGAGTCCTGCAGAAAATATCTGCGCTTCAGAGCAGGATCTCAACACTTTCAGTTCTCTGCGCTTCCCTTTGGCTTATCTACTGCTCCCAGAGTTTTCAAAAAATGCCTGGCTCTAGCCATTGCCTTCTGCAGGCAAAGAAATATTCAAATGTACCCCTACTTAAACGACTGCCTTATTCAGGCAGACAGCCAGGAAAAGCTGCTCAAAGACCTGGCCTTTGTAAAGAACCTACTAACCTCCCTAGGGTACACAATCAATGAAAAGAACTCCAAACAGGTACCTACCCAAAGGATAATCTTCCTGGGAGCAAGTCTCCCCAACCTCTCATCCCCAGGGTACTGCTCAAAATAAGGGAGTAAAAATCAAGGAGCATCCTAATAGCTCCAGACTGGCCCAGACAGCACTGGTACCCCTTGCTGTGCATCCTGTCCCCGCTGCCTCCAAAGAATCTTCCTCAGATTCCAAACCTCCTAACCCAGAAGGAAAGGGAATTCATGCACCCACAATTGCATACACTCAGTTTGGCAGCTTGGCTTATTCCCTAACTCCTGACCAATCTGCCATCCTCAGTAAACAGGTTTTGGATGTTATCCGAGAGGCCAGATGCCCTAGCATTAAAAAGTCTTATGCAGATAAATGGAAAAGGTTCTGCATCTGGATCCAGGTTAAGGGGGCCAAAACGGCACAGCCATCCATCCCTCTCATCCTGGATTACTTAGCTGACCTACTACACAGTGGTCTCTCATTTTCCTCTATAAAACTTCGTGCCTCTGCTATTTCTGCTCATTTTCCCACTGAGCAGCCTCTTTTCTCACATCCTCTGATTAAACAGTTCCACAGAGGGGCTAGCAACTTGAGCCCCCCGTGAAAGGCACCAGCACCAACTCGGGACCTTAACTTTGTCTTGGAAAAGCTCACCCTGCCTCCTTTTGAACCAGTTTCTTCTGCAGAGCTAAAATTTCTCTCCTGGAAGACAGCCTTCCTTCTGGCCATCACCTCAGCAAGAAGGGTCTGTGAGCTGCAAGCACTCATGGCTGTGGAACCTTTCATCATCTTCCATGCTGACAGTGTATCCCTCAGAACTAATCCATCCTTCATGCCCAAGGTGGTGTCAAGTGTGGTTCTAAACCAATCCATCCATTTGCCCACCTTTTTTCCTAACCCCCCAAACAAGGGGGAAAGGATTCTGCACTCTCTAGATGTGCACAGACAGCTCAGATACTATCTGGACAGGATATCTGGACAGGACTAAACCCTTCAGAAAGTCTGAGCAATTGTTGGTTAGCTTTGCTTCAGGGGCAGAAGGCAAAGCCATCAACAAGCAAACCATTTCCAAATGGATAGCACACTGCATCAATTTCTGCTACAAACAGCATGGCAAGCCTCCCCCCAAGGGGGTCAGGATGCACTCCACCAGAGCAGCCTCCACCTCTGCAGCTTCCTCAGAGGGGTCCCCACCAGGGACATCCTGGAGGCTGCCACCTGGACTTCTGTTCATACTTTTACCAAGCATTACCACCTGCCTCTCTGCACCAAATCCAGGACAGGGTTTGCCTCTGCAGTCTTGCAGGGCATCCTAGCCAGCCCCTAGTTTCCTTGACTGCCTCCACCCATTTCCTCAGCGTTGAGAATCTACCCAAATGTGGTAACTGCAACAGTGAAACACGAAGAACATAGTACAGTTGTGTACGCTTACCATAAATGTAGATGTTCGAGTGTTTTCACTGTTACAGTCCTAGTTTCCCTCCATCCCCCTTTCTCTTTTCTTTTTGTTTCCTTTCTTCCCTGTTGTTCTCCTTTCCTTACAATGGACATATTGGTATTTATTTTCCACTGGTAGGGTTCTTCCACCAGAACCTGGCCTCCTACTTTGGGGGCTCCTGACAGGTTAGGGCAAGAAAAACTGATTTCATGGCGTTGGCTGCCTTCGTTTATACCACTGACGACCTGATGTCAGTCCTCAAGTGACAGCAACCGGTGCAGAAATAGTCTCTGGTATTCAGGTTGGCCGAGGGCTACCCTGGCAGGGAAAACCCAAATATGATGACTGCAACAGTGAAGATACTTAAACATCTACATTTATGGTAAGTGTACAACTGTACTTTATATGTATATGTATATATATATATATATATATATATATATATATATATATATATATATATATTCAACAGATCCTTACATGAAAAAGGTTAGATAGATGACTGACAAAATGGTGAAATTATCTGATGTTTGTTGAAAAGTTTTGGAAATAATGACAATCTTCTTAACCTTCAGCTTCTAATGTTTATACATACTTTGACCTGATGTGTATTTTTGGCATATCTACGTATTAAAGGTGCTATTATCATATGTGACATATTCATATAGCTTCAGATATATTGGTCACTGTCATTCTAATGTATATTTCATGGATTCAGATTTCTTTAGTTGCTTCTATAATGCTTTTCTTTTTTGTTTTTGTACTATATTCTAAGCAGAGATGGATAATTTGTGTCATTTGGTATTGGAGAGGTGGTGGATGGATGGTTTAGTTAAGTTTTTAACTAAACCAGAAACTTTATGTTTCATGTATGTGTTTGTAAATAGTCCTGGGTTTTTGAAAGTAGTGCTTAATACATGTTATGCATCCATGATAAGTAAGTTTTCAGTAGATTTCAAGTCAACACGGAAGAAAGGTCTTTCAAGTAGTAATAACATAAACATTTGAGTCAATGGCTTATGAATGTTTATCATTAAATAGTGCCGCAGTGGTACAGCGGTAGCATTGTTACCTCACAGCAAGAGGTTCTCCCGTTCGATTCTCGGCTTGGCTTGGGAGTGCCTTCTGTGTGGAGTGTGCATGTCCTCCCCGCGGTTGGGTAGCATTCGAAAGACATGCGTGTGTAAATGGGCATGCCTTCGTTGAAGGTTGGGCATCGAGCTGGCACCTCGGCATTTTGTAAAAAAATCTACTGCCAATCATTAGCGGACCGGTGTTCCACTGTGGCGACCCCTTACCGGGAAAAGCCGAAAGACAAACAACAACAACATTAATGACTTGCACAATAATGTCAAAAAAGCTGGTTTGCTTAAATATATCAAAATGCATAAAGCCCAGATCATCTTTTGACAGGAAACCCATCTATTAAAAAAAGATATACAAAAATACTCATTCAATGGCTATACCGTTCTGGCTGATTCATGTTTTAAGACTAAGAGATAAAGATGGGATGCTAAGCATGGTTATTTTGGAAATCAATAGGAAGTATTATACTTTGATTAATACATACTGGATACCAGGACTGAGTGCTAAATATGTTGACAAATATCTGGACCTGATTACTTTAAATGCAAAAGGGGAAATTATAGCAACAGATGATTTTAACTGCCTATTATCAGGCAATGATACTTCTAAAAATGGTAAAATAAAACTAAAATCACAAGCCAAGAGGTTAAATGACTTTACAAACCAAATAAACCTTAAAGATATACATAGGTTCATAGGTTGGTACTAGGCTATCGGCCCTAGGGCCTATACAAGCCTATCCATAACAATTCCCTGGCTATTTCTTCCCACACTATGTACTTCCCTAGACCCCTGTCTAGCAGGGTGACTAACGTGATCCCCGGGGTGAATTTCCTTTCTCCCATCCAATCATCAAGGTTCCTTTTGAAGAGGGCCAAAGAGGCGCTCTGCTTGACATGTATGGGCAGTCTATTCCAGAGTCTGAGGAGTCTCTGGGTCAGGAACCTATCCCTCCAGCATGTTTTGTTTATTGTGATGACAAGATTTAGATCCCTGGAGCGTGTGGCTCTGAGGGATTGGGATTTCTTTAAGTGTAGCATGTCCAACAGCTCTGGGTTTGACATGGCCTTGTATGATAGCCAAGTATCAACCTATGAACCTATAAAAATATAATTGATTGAAATTACAACATTAAACAATTTCTATTTTTTATATTCCCTATAGCATACTCCCCTGATTGCCTATATTCTTTCAACATCAATGCGATGCAAAAATTAAAGTAAAATAATTTGATATTCTGGCATCAGTTTATTGAGAATAAGAGTATTGAACCACTAAACGCTCTTATATGTAGTTTTGATAATAGTCAAGACAGTTGGCTGTTTATACATTCATTACGGCAGTTTATAGAAAACAAAATGAGAGTATCAATCAACCTAGAGACTGAATCTATACCTAGTTTGATTCGGCTTTTTGTTAGGTGTCTTGAAAAGACTGATAATCAAAAATTAAGAATTTCACCTATCTGTACGATACTAAGAGAAGACACTAAACTTTGACTCAGAATTTTGGAATTACTGTGTAAACATTAATGGAGAACAAATATCTGATGAATCAAAAAAAATGTTATTGAACTCTACGTATGGTACCTCTTCTTCATTATATTGGAGATTGTATACATGGAAATTTATGAATAGGAGTTTCTATACTTCATATAAAATAAATCTTATACTCAAAAACAGTGAAAGTAAATGTTGGAAATATGATGAATTACTAGAGGCCAACTGGGTTCACATGTTCATTGAATGTAGAAATGTTGTTCAATACTGGAAATATTTCAGATATTTTGTAAATGCTTTATGGTCTGATAACTGTCATATTTCTAACTCACTAATCCTATTCAATGTTCCTATACCTAATGTAATACCTAAATCTCAGATTCAGTTACTCTGGTCAATTCTTGCAATTGCCAGAAAAGTTATTACTTTGAACTGGAAAAGTAAACAAGATTTGATGTTTAAAGATTTTATTAATTTAGCAAAAGTTGTTTGTAAAAAAGAACTGCAAACCATTTGTTATAGAACTCATAACATTACTCATAAAAATAGCATGGCAAAAATTGGAAAACCTTTTGAACAAATATTGATAACTTCTCATGGATAACATCATTGGTTATCATGGATGAATGTAAATATTGTAAATAGTTTTGTTATTATTTTATTGTATTTGTTATATGTACATTTGCGTAGGTTTATAATGAAAACAAAATAAAAATGTTTTTGAAAAAAAGAAGATGAGATTTGAAAATAAAAGTATGTTGCAATCGTAGAAGAAAGGTCCTTCCACAATGCACTGCTGCTATACTTTTGCATTACATTTCTCTTCTATACAAAGCACAGTTTGGCACTGCAGTACATAGCTTTTGTATAAAAAATGCGTATATTACTGATAATGTAAGTTTTGTTTTGTGGTATAGGCTTTCCTCTTCAATGCTTTATGCAGCTAACTGAGCCAGTTGACAGATGAGTAGAGAAATGGAAATAGAGAGGTTAGCATTCTAATGTTAGATTATTGACATGAGGGAAAATTCAGAATTACTTAGGAACATCAGCCATATCAGTTCAGATTGCCTTCTGGTCTGTGTGAAATTGTACAGTTATGTTTTTCTTGATTTCTCTTCCTTTCACAGTGAATGTGTTCTGTACAAGTAAAATGTTGAAAATTATTCAGATGCTTATGTTTTTCTTGATTTCGCTTCCTTTCACAGTGAATGTGTTCTGTAAAAGTAAAATGTTGAAAATTATTCAGATGCTTCTTACGTACATGGGACCCCTCTTGAATCAAACCATGAACTACATGTATCATATCATAAGGAATCTGATGTGTATATATATATATATATATATATATATATATATATATATATATATATATATAGCTATATATATATCTATCTATCTATATATCTATATATATATATATATATATATATATATATACACACACACACACACACACACACACACACACACACACACACTCATAGAGAGATTGTGATGTTTTAAGATAAACAAAGGAGATTTCTGCAAAAATACTGGCTTTGTACACAGGAAAAACTTATGGTTAACTTGCCAAAAAATCAGATTTGAATATTCAGCTATATCTGTCAATTCCAGTGCTCCTATAAGTAAGAGTAGTTCCTGCTTCCTTTTAGCATACTGCCACCTTTCACAGGTTGTCAAAGTTGGTAATCATAAAAACCAAACAGCACTGTCACAGTAAGCCACCAAAGTCCAAACTGTCGATTTATTAACCAAAAAGTTGAAGCACTTTTCGTTTGCTTCCAAAGCAAACTTCTTCAGAAAACAGTTTTAAAACATCAGTTCAAAAATCATGTAAAAATAGTGTCAGGTGATAACAATAGCCAATCCTAACACGACCACATAACATCCAGCCTAAAATTTAAAGGCAACCTCCCCCTCAAAAGTTGCAGCCAGCAATAAAAACAAAATATACCAAATAGCTTTAACATTTATATAGTAGTGTAACACTAATGAAGTACTAAAAAAATTACTTTAACTATCCTAATGGTGCATAAAAGATATAATACATAACAAATCTGATGTAAATGCTAGTTAAGTCAAAATAATTACTAATGTATGTAACGTCACTTAGAGTAGGTGAATTATAGCTCTGTAAGATCTTCAGTTTTAAAATATAGCTGATAGAACAGGTTTCATTTAACCCTGGAAAATTATAAGCATTTAGCTTAATTTGCCAAGACAGTTCTAACTCCTCCAACAGGAGGGGTATGGGGCTACCCCTAATGTCTTGCAATACCTGATCAATGACCATATACTTAAATATATGTTCTTTGTTAACCTGAATATGTTTAGCTAGGGTATTTTCAATTTTCCCTTTGTAAATTGCATACTGGTGTTTGTAAACTCTATCCCGGAGTCTACACTCCGTTTTGTCAGTGTAAAATACAGGACAGCATTGGCACCTAGCTAAATAAGCCACGTATTTGGAATTACAATTGAACCTCAATTTAAGTTTATATCGAGTGCCGTTGATGAAAAAAAAGTTGGCAACATCTATGTATTTACAACGAGCAAGAACCAAACAAACTGAGAAAAAAACACAAAAGCAAACTTGTAGTTACGATCCCAAACTGAGTGATGTAAAATCCGTTTTATTAGCAAACGCTTTCGGAGAGACCAATGCCCCTCCTTCCTCAGACAAAAAAATGACAACATTTCTTGCTATCCTTATATAGGGTAGCAATCAAACAATTGCTTCATACTTATTTAACCAATTATGACAAAATTGTTATAAAAAATCCTCAAGAATACTAAATTCTATCCATTGTTAAAATTCAAACGCCAAATACAATGTCATTCATTTCATTCATCACCCCACCAACTTGTGTTACATAAATAAACACATTTAGGTTGTGCTAAAATAGCTTTATACATAAAAATTGAAAATAAAAATAAAATAAAATAAAATAAAATAATATAATAATATAATAATATAATAATAAGGCTAAAAGACCATGATTTCACCTTTTCATTGAATAATATCTTATTATTATTTTATTTTATTTTTATTTTATTTTATTTTTATTTTCATTTTTATTTTCATTTTTATGTATAAAGCTATTTTAGCACAACCTAAATGTGTTTATTTATGTAAAACAAGTTGGTGGGGTGATGAATGAAATGAATGACATTGTATTTGGCGTTTGAATTTTAACAATGGATAGAATTTAGTATTCTTGAGGATTTTGTATTTATTTTTGTCTGAGGAAGGAGGGGCATTGGTCTCTCCGAAAGTGTTTGCTAATAAAACGGATTTTACATCACTCAGTTTGGGATCGTAACTACAAGTTTGCTTTTGTGTTTTTTTCTCATTTATGTATTTACAGAAATTACAGGATTCACATTTACCCATGCCTGTAATTTTAGGGATACTACAGTGCTGCTGTTCTAACAAATTCTTCAAATTTTTACCCCTCCTAAAAATTACTTTAGGGAAATCACCCATTTTGCTGGATAACATTGGGTTAATTTTAAATAATTCCCAGTTCTTCTGAAGAATCCTAATAAATGGGCAACTGTGCATAGTAAATGTAGTAATGAAACTTGAATGAAAATCCACTTCGCCTACACAAGTCTGTTCATTATGACTATTTACAGCCACTATGTTTGGCATAACCTCTTGTGCCAAAACTAATTCCCTTCACACTTAAAATAGGATTATATAAGTGATTGGACCTCTTCGATCTATCCTCATCAATCAATGAGTCCAAAAGGGCCTCAGGGTAACCACGGCGCAGAAGCGTGCAGAAAACTGTCATCAAAGGCCAATTGGTGAGGGCTGCACATATAGTAAGTCAGGATGAGGAATTTGTGGATGAATGTTACTTTTTAAAAAACATGTTTTCTGTGCCGTGGTTGTATGTAAACGAATGTGGAAAGATTCAAGCCTTGTACCCTCAACATAGAAAGTAGCTTTTTAAGAAGTTAGGGTTTTTGTCCTATGTAGTATCTACCAGACAAGTACAAATATATTGACTAAGTGCAGTTACAACATCAGTAATCTGACCCACTTTACCTATTCAGTAATACAATGTCAGGAAACAACCACCCCATTTTAAAGATCATGCGCCTATATGTATCATGGCTATGAAATATGGGAGAGAAATCTCATCGTTTAGTATTCAAGGGAGTTCATTTACAGGAAGAGCTACAGTAGCACCCAAAACTTTCCTAGACTACCTAAGCCGCTCCTGTCATTTTCCTAATGCTAGGCACTTTTTAGCCAATGTTAAAGTTTGTTGCAGCTTCAAAAGGGCCCTGATCTACCATTTTTCTTTTTTCAGAATAATGAATCTCAAGTTAAATACAGTCTGTGTTGAGCTGTGTTCAGGTCTGTTTATTTCACTTTTTTCTTAGCTGTTTCTGATTGTTTGCCATTATTTTTGGCTAGTGTTTTTAAATGTTGTAGAAAGTTTTCTCTTTGCAATGTGCTTGGTGCCACTGTCTTTGCCATGGATAAAAAGCAAGAGTCACAGCCATTTAGGAAATGCAAATGTGAGGCAAAAGTCTGCCTCGAGAAAAGAATGTTAAATGTTTCAAGTGCCATACAGAAGCTTGTTTTACAGAAAACTTAAGGATCTGTGCAGCCTTCAAGCACTCCACCTTAAAGGAACGCAAGACCAATTAACAGAAACTCAGGAGTCCCTCCTTCTCCGACCCTATTCCCAGGGCTATACCATCTACCTCTAAATCCATTGAGCAGCCAAAGAGAAAACTGCCTTTAAATAAGGAATCTGCATGACTTCCAAAAGCATACATAAAATTGTCTTTTGCTTGTAGATTTTGTTTCTTCAGAAATTAGACATATCAAAGGCCAAACTCCACTCAAGAGGTCCCCCATGCCATCTTTCCTCAGTTTGATAGTACCACATGTATTTTGCTTGAGACTGAGGTTTGCCCAGTGTCTGTAGCATCCAATAGGTCCAGTAGATGTGTCAGCCCAACTGGAATACAGGAGGATGTGGTATTTATAGTTCCAGGTGTCTTGCCTCCTCTAACATCAGGGGTTTATCTGCCTTCTTTCTATGACCTCAGTCCTTATCCTTCTTTGCTGGGTTCCATGCAATCTCCAGAACCTTCAAGATCATTGGTTGATACTTCATTTTAAAATCCAACATCAATGGTCTTTTCAGGGTCAATATCTTTGACCTTGATGCTTCTGATATCAGCTTTGCTAATGAGACTTTTTTCACTGCCTTGACCCCTTCAAATCCAGTGCTTTCCTCATCATTTGGGTGTGGGGGTCAATCTCTCAAGGTCAACCCTGGTACCACTTGTTTCAGGCTTGAACATTCCATCTCCAGAGTCATTCTTGCAGCATTTGATGTTGAAAGCTACTGGTCTCAGTTGGACAGTCAGGGTCTGCTTTGACCTTAATGGTAGATGTTGGAGTGTCAGTCCTCTGCTGTGATTGAGTCTTTTAGCCTTGACGTTGGTGCAGTTGACATTTGGCATCAAGCCTTTAGGGTCAGTCATTACTACCTTGGGTATGGGTTCATTGGCAGTCACAATGCTGGTGCTATAGGCTTCCCTGCATGAACCCCTTCCTTTAGTGATTCAGACCATGCCTCCACTGGGACCTCACTTAGCTGCTACGTCTGCCTTTCAACCCTTCTCTAGCTTAGGACAGTAAACTAAGGGAGTCTTTGCAGTATGTTCAGGAGGTGTCCAGCCTCCAGAAGATGACAACCTTATCCACTACTGGAAGAGGAGGAGGAGGAGGAGGGGGGAGTAGGCTGCTGGTTGACCTGGGAGGGAGGTAAAACAACCTGGAGAATACAGTTAGAAAATGCAATAGTAGGACATACTTTCCAACAGCGACTATGTTGGGTAGACAGTCTTTGTGGGGAGGACGTTTAAATCCTATTCAGGATTATGTTCTTTAATATGGATTCCACAGGGCTTCTTTAGCAGGGGTAAAGGCAGGAACCCAAGTGTATACGGCTGAATAACATAAAAGGGAGAGAGAGAAAGACAACATAAGCACATATAGCAGTAAAGGATATAGGTACCAGATGAATAAAAATTGTGCCTTAGATACTAAAAGTTGCCTGCATGCTTTTCATTTACTTGTTATTTACTTGTTATTTTTTTTACTTGTTATTTACTTGTTATTTACTTGCTATTTGTTAGTCACTTAGTTTATTAGTGGAGCTTTTCTCCTCGGGCCTCTGCTGAAAATGGACATGTATCCAGCCAGACTAGCCCGGTCAACAAATGTAAAATAAAAAATAAATAAATAATAAAATGGTGTAAACTTTGGCTCAGGATGATTGTCACTGTTGAAGTGACACCCCAACCCCATGGGAGAACCTTGGTAAACCTTGGCTCAAGATGATTGTCACTGTTGAAGTAAGACCCCAACACAATGGGAAAAAGGGGTTGAGAATGGATGGATATAATGTTTTCTAAAGTATGCAGGAGTCCATATATTGTAGGATAACTATAGCAGAAATGTTGATTTACTTTAGACTGCCAAGGCTTGCCTGATCATTCTCTTTTATTCTTTATAAAGAGTATTTTACACGGTCTTTGGATTAATGCAGTGTACTGATCTTTAGTGCTATGAGGCCAATAATGAAATATCCCTCTGGTGAAAAGCATCATAACCTTTCTGCATTCAGTCAAATGTTTTTTATTATTCTTATTATGCTGACCCTGTCTCTGATTTTCTGTCTCAGCTACTGCTACCATTTTGTTTATAACATTTTTTGGTTGTCTGATTAATTAAATTTAGAGAAATTTAGAGAAAACATTTATTTGAAAGTCTTGAAAGAGCTGTTATTTTTTATGCTTAACTGCACCATATGTGACATGCCAGGGAAAGACATGTTTGAAAATGAGATTAAAGTGCACCCTTGGGAATTTAGGTAACAATTTACATAGACAGTGAAAGAGGCAGTGTTCTTGTGAATCAATGTGCAGTGAAAGCCTGGCCCACCACCGATGTATCTGTCATATAGGTATATATCCTTATCTATCATGCATACATATTTTATATGTCTGTATATATATATATATATATATATATATATATATATACACACACACACACACACACACACACACACACACACACACACACACCTATAATTTAAAAGACACCTGATGTGACCAATTAAAGCCTTCTTGTTCAGCACTTTGTGACATTGGTAAAGTAAGTTTTAACACTACAAGTGTGTATAACCTGGAGCAGTTTGTATTTACAGTAGCTGGAGAATGAATGTTGCTTAAAACCACTGTAACAAAAATACATTTATTATACTTTAACCATCCACACAAAGCATACAGTACACCTTCAGCACACATGGGAAAGAAAAAGTCATGTGTGTGTGTGTGTGTGTGTGTGTGTGTGTGTGTGTGTGTGCGTGCTTGCGTGTGTGCATGTGTGTGTGTGAGAATGTATCTGTGTGTATATATTTGTTTTCTTTTCAAGAAGCTTGAGAAAATGAGAACACTTTTATTTACTGTGGTTGTATTATTAGATTACTGTACAGTTTGACATCATTTGAATGTTGTCACGGTTATTCAGTATGTGCAAATTCATGTCACAGACAGCAGAGGAAGTGAACAAAGTGAGTACTGTTAGCATACTGTACAAACACACACACACACACACACACACACACACACACACACACACACACACACACACACACACACACACACACACACACACACACTAAGCTGTATATTTTTTCCATTAGTCTTTCATATTATTATTAAGTTATGCTACGTACGGTGGATCATAATCTTTGTTTCTAGTATGTACTTAGAAACAAAGTCATTGTTTCACACCTGCAGCATGCATATAATGTAATATGAAGCCCTTGAAGTTGAGCATATTGTTTTGAATTTTGTTTGTACTTTAGGTGTGTAGTGTTTATACAAGTGATACTGACTGAGGTCTTTTTAATTAAGTTCTGATTTAAAAAGTCTAATTTGAGAATGAAATATAAATGTATAATTAATCATACTTATACACAGAGAATATCCTTATTCTGTTAAAGCACATTTTCTGTTTTTTGAATATGACATGACATGTCTACACATAGTGGAGTCTTACTTTCTTGGCATGACTGTACCCATAATGATTTAAAAATTAAAAAAGTCATGAGCATTCAGAAGCTTCATAACTAAAACACTGGTATGTCCTTAAGGGGTCATTTCATACATCCCACTGGCTTACACTACAGGAGGTTTAATGTATTCCACAGTGAAGACTTTAGCTTGGCTAGGTCTTTCTTGAAGCTTTTTACTTCCGCATCTAGGAGCTAACATAAGTAATAAAATTAAAAAGAAAACAAAACCATCAAGAGAAGACTCAAGTGTTTGTGTTATGGTGCATTCTAAGTGACAGATTTTTAGGAGTCATAGGAAACGTTCTTTGCATATTTGTATAAACCAAACACATCAGAACATTTAATTTGTCAGCTGCTCATACCTCTCAACTGTACTGATTTTTGCCTCATATTTTTTATTCTTTTTTTCATAAAATTGTGGCTTTCTGGCAAATGATTGGCAAGTCATTCAAGACTGAAGTCAGAAAATAATAACAGACATTTGAGTTTCCGACTTCATACCCTTCGAAAAATCATGCTAACTTAAACCTGTTCTTTCATCAACTTTCTAAGTTTGTAAGAGTAGTATTTAAAATTGCCCCTATTTTTGGGCCTTTATAGCCCCATTACTTATGGCTTTGTTCAGATTTCTTGCTTTAAGAAATTGAGAGGTATGCGGCTGCTAATGATTTCCTGACCAAGCAGTTTAGCTGTTCCTTATCTTACCAAAGAATAAGCTGCAGTCCTTCCTGAGTAACATCTTACTTACCCACCACTAGATTTTCTTGTTTGTCCAGTGCTTTCTTGAATTTGTCTGTATTTTTCTCTGCTTCCACAAGAAGGCAGTTCTATCTATCCCCAACTCGTTATGTGAAGAAAAAGCTCATTTGATCAGGTATGAGGCATTTAACCTTTAGTCTCAACCTGCACTCTCTTTTTCTTCCTTTTGAGTTTCTCCCTGGAAAAATGTTGTCTTTTTTTTGTTTTCTTAATTCCTTTGAAGAGTTTAATGCATTTTTTATTACCGCTGTTTGCCTTCTTTATTCCAAGGTTTAGTCTATCTTGATAAATATTTTGTTGAGACAATGCACCATTTTTTCCCTTTCTTTGCACTGCCTTTTGAAGGGTGAAAGATGGTGTTTTCTGAGCATGCTCACTGTGCTCCACATATGATCTCATGGACTGCACAGAGGAAGAGTAACTTCCCCTTTTCTACCGGTAGTGCTTCTCATTATCATCCCAAAGTTGTGCCTCCATCCAGCTTTACTCATCATCTTCATGCCTAGTTTCTTGATGATTTCTTTCGGCTGTAAGCTTAGTAAGAACCTATGAACCTATATTCTACTTCACTGTCCATCTCTTTTTTTTGTGTCTGTCTCTCTTTGTCTACCTGTCTACATCTCTACCTATACGTCTAAATAAAATTATGTCAGACTCTTCATTTTATAGTGGTGCAAAGAAGATACAAACCTGTTATGGAACACTAGTCAGCTTTGTCTATCATATAACTGCACTCACTTAAAATGGAAAAAGAAGATGAAGGAAATTAATACCCAACACTCAGCTCTGGGTAACTACATCACTATGATTCTGAACCAGCACTTACACTGGATCAGTGTTGTACACTTATACACAATTCCTTAGGGATACGGAGAGAGGATAGCTTTACTATTTCAGTGACTACTCTTCAAACATCTACTGTTATGGTCACTGTAAGTAAGTCATAGCATCAGAGTACTCTCCAAGCAGACAGTATGCCCAAGGGAGGTAAACAGTTACGGGATCCACCTAGTCAAAAACTGTCCTACCCCAGACTGGGCATCTAGCTTGCAGTGTTTAATGAAGATGTGGACTGTGGACCTTGTGGCAGCTTTTAAAATGTGTTATGTAAAATTATGCAGCCTCAGTGGAGTGTGCTTTCATTTCCCTTGCAGAGTTTACACTGTATTTATCACAATAAAACGCAATGTAGTAGACCAACCACTTGGATATTTCTTAAAAAAACAAACAAAAAAAAAACAAATAAATGATCAGTCTTTTGATTTGTTTGGTTCTTTTTGTGCAATATCTCGGTTGTATGAGTACATGCAACAAATGTAAATGATGTTCATTGTCATTTTGATAGTTTGCAGTTGAATAGATTGCTTAAGGGATATTTCTGCCACTTGTGAAATATACCCAAAACTTGTAGGTGTTGAGCAAGCATACCAGCAAACCATCACAGGAAGGAAAAACACTAATCCTTGAGGTGTCCAAAGTTACACAAATATCACCAATGTATGCCAGTCATAGTGGCCAATGTCCACAGTAATTATGGTATTTATCACCAAGCCCTTGGATCAAGAGAACAATCTTATTCATCTCTGTATTCCCATGGAAATAATCAGAAAAATTAGCATAGAGAAATTAAGAGAAGAGAGTGGATGTTGCAGTGAAATAAAAAAAAGGAAAAAAAAGATTCAAAGATGGCTGCCATTCTGTAAACACTACTGATCTACATCTCTGCATATAACCTGTGGAAATCTAAACCCTGAAGTGATATCAAGAACTTTTAAACAATAAATCTTGGTAAAAATAACTGCAGCTTCATTCATCTAACCTTCAAGAAGTGAACAAACTAAGGGAAAATATACTATTTAATAGGATTATCACAGATTACCTGGCTCTGAAGAGACTCTCAAACAAAGGAACTGTGTATTCAGTATACTCTGAGTTCCACTACTGATACAAAATGTCGAAGGAAGACAAAAATATGGACACAACTACTACAAAAACGAAACTGTCAGAACTGCAATCACCGGAAAAAGATGTTACTTCGAAACGACAAAAAATTATTAAACAACAGGAACAATCAAAACCAGGGACTAAAACTAAACCTGATCAAATGCTGAACATGGAGGATATCAAAACTGCTCTGTTACCCATTCAAGAAGCTCTGAAAGAATTAACTGTACAAGTACAAACTTTCGGAATCTCCTGCACTCAAATTCTTGAGATAATGGATAAAAGTGAAGCCCGGATAGCAGAAAATGAATATAAAATAAACCTGCTAGCAAAAAAATCAGATACACATGAGCTGGATATTCGTGCTATTCAAGCTAAAATAACTGATTTAGAGGCAAGATCTAGAAGGAACAACATAATTGTCAGAGGAATACTGGAGTCTGTACAATATAATGACTTAATTACATCCATCCTACAAATATTTACAATTATTTTTAAAGATCCTGATTTGCCAAAACAAATAATCATAGAAAGAGCACACAGAGCTTTGAGGGAAGCACAGGCTTCTAACAGCCCAAGACCTGTATATGTTAAAATACTGAATTATCAAGATGTTAGCAAGATTCTCTTAACTATTAAAAAAAAATGGAGGATATGTTATGTGGAACAATAATAGAATTTATGTGACTCAGGACTTACCGCTGCAAATCAGGCAAGCTAGACAAATGTTATCCCCTTACTGTAAATTTATTATTGAAAAAAAAACAAAGTTTCAGATGAAATATCCCAATACGTTAATATTCACAGTTGATGGGTCCAAATATTCGGTTTCATCAAAAAATGAAGCAAAAGTTACCTTTTTGAAGCTTTTCAAGGCTTTACCTGCTTCAGAGACTTGATCTGGCTTCCGTTGCGACTGGCATGGCATCCGACATCGGATTTAGCTGCTGCTGTGGATCGAGGTCTTGGTAATCCTTTGTTTGCTTGTTTTTCTGTGTTAGGCCCCTCTTTTTTGAGATAAGAGCTCGTTTTTTAAATCCTGGACATTTGTGAGTATTTCCCGAAGTTTTACAGCCTTTGCGAAGGCTGCTCCTCTATGAAGAAACAGGAAATGATTGTGGTGCTTCTGAGGGTGCGATATTCATTGTGACACTTCCGGGAGTCCGTCTCTATTAAGATTCCTAAGGAGGACTATGCTGGTCTGAATAAAAGTAAAAGAAACATTGAAGAATGTTGTGTAATAGTACTTTAAGCACATATTTACAAGCTGTTACAATTTTAGTTCCCCTAATGATCAAACATTCTTAATTTTAAAATATATTAATGCTGAACATGGAATGGATAGACAGGTAAGCATTTAAGGCAAGGTTCTGATGAAAAGAACCAGTTATTCCCTTAATATCATTAAATTGTCTGTATATGGTAATTATACTGGATACTACACTTTTTTTCTTTTTTTTTTTTTTTTTTCTTCTGTCATATAGTAAAGACCCAGATATGTGAGATGTCTATTTATAATACTGATAACTGCTGATGTCATTAGCTAAAACATCCGATATTGCCTACTGTTAATATTGATATTAGGGAAATTAACTATTTGGTTTTTTTGGATGCTTATATGACTATAATTCTGCAATAATGCAGGTTATTTATTTATTTATTTTTCTCTCTCCCTTGTTTGCTGTTTGACCAAGAGAAAATAATGTTGACTAAAAATTGAACTCTCATTTTATCTTATAAGCAAGAGGTTTTATTATATGTAATTTGTATTGTTTCACTAGAGGTGTATTTAGAAATCAAGAAAGTTAACTATCTCTACGCAGCAGATATATATATATTTTTGTTTGGCTGTTTTTATACAGAAATATTTTTATCAGGATAGCTTAATCAATACTTATATGAGGTTTCTAGTTAGACAGTCAAAGTTATGAAAAAACTTATATATGCTGTTCTATAAATAATTTTTTATGTGATTTACTCAAAAATAACTGATACAAGAGATGTTGATTAATAGTAGTGTTTAGTAGGGAATGTTTAGATTAGACTTTGTAGAATTAGAGTTAGTTGTTATAGGTTCTGCTTATATTATATGTGTCATTTATTGTCACCAGAAGAATGTATCAAGGTTTATATTAGTAATTATTATAATTATTTACCCTGTACAAGACCTATACATGTCCTGGCCCAAGAGTAGAGTGGGTAGGCACTGGTATTGGACGGGATTTCAAGAATGCTTCCAAACCATATATATCTTTAAAATGTCTGTGAGTACATTCGATCTTTTCTTTTTAAAGGTTTGTAATAATGAATAACAGAGTAAAATGTGGGAAATAGACTCATGGAATACAAAAGGGCTCCAGAGCTTAAAGAAGAGGAAATTATTTCTTCATTTACTTTTGCAGTCTAGGGCGTGTTTTACACTACTTCAGGAAACTCACCTAACTAATGATCAATGGGCAGAGATCAAGAAAAGGAAGTGGATTAGAGAGGTTATAGCCTCAGAAGGTAAGAACAATAGTGCAGGGGTAGCTATAGTTATTAAAAATCAATATCAAGGGAAGATCTTGGACTCTAAAATAGATAAAGAAGGAAGGTGGTGCTTTGTTACCCTCTTATCTACTCTCCATGATAAACCTATTTTACTTTGTAATGTATACGTACCATGAAGTAATCAACAATGTTTTATAGCATCACTTTACCCACTTTTAAACCAATATAATAACTATTATATAATAATAGGAGGGGATTAGAATTCCTATCAGAATCCGAAGTTGGATAGGTCTTGTCCACAAAGGTCATTCAATAGGCAAGCTGTGGTCGCACTAAATGATTTGAAAGAAGATTTTCAACTGTATGACCCTTTTAAATATCTGAATAACCATTTCAATACAAACAATTTTACTTTTTATTCACCGTGTCACAAAATGTGGTCGAGAATAGACTTCTTTTTGATTTCACAAACAATGATGAGGGAAAGGCAGTTCATACAGCCTACCTTGACCTTGCAAAGGCTTTCGACACAATACCCCACTCGGGTATTGTAGAAAAACTTACCAGCTTAAATGTAAACCCATATGTCACAAGATGGGTTGCAAACTGGCTTAAGGACAGAACCCACAGGGTTAGAGTTGCTGGCGCTATGTTAGACTCCAAGCCGGTCACAAGTGGTGTCCCACAGGGCTCAGTCCTTGGCCCCCTATTGTTCGGCCTCTACTTCTCAGAAGTACAGGCCAACATGGGAGGACTTTATTGACAAAGTTTGCAGACGACTGCAAACTGGGCGCCATAGTGGAAAGTGCATCGGACACAGTTATCCTTCAGAAGGGACTCACGGAAACAGATAGTTGGTGCCAGAGCCATGGCCTGAAGTTAAACGCCAAAAAATGTATAGTCATACCCTTTGGGAAAAACAAGGTAACCCCAAGCTACCATATAGGTGGCAATCCACTAAGCACAGAAGAGGTTATCAGGGACCTGGGGACCCAGGTTGACAGTGGCCTTTCTTTTGACACTCACATTGCTAAAGTGGTTAGAAAGACCTTCTACATTGCCCACCTGATCATGAAGGGATTCACATCCAGATCTAGTGAGGTCATTTTTCCCCTGTACTCTTCACTTATCAGACCAATGATCGAGTACAATGCCCCATTCAGGATGTATCTCACCCGACATCTGCAGCAATTGGAGAGACCCCAAAAGTTCCTCACCAAAAGGATAAAGGGGCTCAAAAATATGCCATATGCTGCCCGACTGAATAAACTCCAGCTCTATTCAGTCGCATACCATCTGCTCAGAGGTGACATGTGCCTGACATACAAGGCCATGTCCAACCCCGATTTAATGGACATGCTCCACCTCAAAAAATCCAAATCCACCAAAACCACTAGAGCAAGCGACTTAAACCTTAGCACGGATATAAATAGGACGTGCTGGAGGGATAGATTTATCACTCAGAGACTCCCTATGCTGTGGAATAAAATCCCGGTCCATGTGAGGCAGAGCACCTCGCTGGCTCTGTTCAAGAGAAATCTTGACCTGTGGATGGGAGATCGAGGTTTACCTGAATCATCTCTGTGTCACTGCTGGACAGAGGCACAACAAACTAATGGGCACAGTATTTTTTCATATAAGGGGTGGCGTAAGCCACAAAACTTTGGGCTAGGCTTATAAATGCCTTAGGGCAGATAGACTAGTATAAACCTATAAACCTATGAACCTATGACTAATTTTGAACCATTAGTTCTCATACATGCACGTTATTTATCGGACCATTCAAAAATGTCATTAAGTTTTTCTAAAGATTCTAAACATAATTTGTCTCACAGGGGTTATAATTGGTCTTTAAACCCAAATCTATTAAATAAAGAAGAAATAATACATGAAATTACAGATGTTCTTAATAGCATACTAGTTAAGTTGGAGAAACCACAACATTCTCCTGATATAGAATGGGCAACAGTTAAGACACAAATAAGAGGGATCTTCTTGCTAAAAGCTTCATATTATAAAAAAAATGCATATTAGAGAGACACAAGATTTGGAAGTTAAAATAAATTCACTTGACCAAGAGTTGATTCAGAATTACAACAGTCAAACAGAGGCGGAATTATTCAAATGTCAAAAAGATCTTTTCTTAATTCAAAATAATAGGTTGACATTTTATGAACATAAAATGTTAGCGAGATATGCTAATCATATTCAAATACCATCAAGGGCATTAGCTAGAATCATTAATCAATCAAAAACAGCATCTTTAATCTCCCAAATACATTTGGACAACACAATATATTCTAAAACCAAAGATATTGTTAATGTTTTTGAAAGAATATACTCTGATATTTATGCTGATCAAAAGGATCTATCCTTAAACAGGTCTAATAAAGAATTTTTTCAGAAAATTAGTTTCCCAAAAATAGATGATATTTCCCAAGAAGACCTAATTAAACCTATATCGGGCAAAGAAATAACTTATATAATTAAAGACTTCAAATCATACAAGGCACCGGGGCCTGATGGCCTGACTGCTGAATTCTACAAAACTTTCTGTGATATTCTTGGTAAAATACTCTTGATTGTATTTAATTATATATAATATATATAATATAATAAAATTAATGATCTCCATTTTAACGCATCAAAAACTATTCTTATACCTAAAATAAATGCTGATACCCAGAATCCTGATAATTATAGACCAATTTCACTTCTAAATGTTGATATGAAAATTTTGACTTCTATTTTGGCTAATAGATTGAAAAGAATAATGAATCAAATAATTTCTAGTGAACAAGCTGGTTTTATAACTGCCAGACAAACAAGCGACAATACATTAACACTACATTCATTAATCTCTTATGCTAAACAAAAGAATTTAAATATTTATGCACTCATAATTGATGCGCAAAAGGCTTTTGATAGGGTTAATATAGAGTTCTTGTTTGACACTTTGCCATATTTTAATATACCCCAGGAATTTATCTTATGGTTACAAATCTTATATACTAATCCTTACACCACTTTATATATCAACAAAAGTTTTTCTAAAAGAATACAACTTAAAAATGGAACACGACAGGGCTGTCCTTTGTCTCCCTTGTTGTTTAATATATACCTAGAGCCTTTATTTTTATATATTAAACAGAATGTATATCATAATGCCCCTATATTATATGGAACAAAAATATCCATGGCGGTGTTTGCAGATGATCTTAATATATACTGCACAACACCAATTTCAGACACTGAAAGCAGTGGAGGACTTTGCAGTAATATCTAATTACAAAATGAATCTTAAAAAAACAAGCATATTTCCTTTAAAAATTCCCAACCCCTTTTCGCTTCTCCCATTGGTAGGGCAGGTAAAATCTGAAGATAAAATTAAATACTTGGGTATTACCTTTTCTACAGATGATAAGGATTTTTATAATAGCAACATTAAATTAGTCTGGGATCACATACTATTTGATTTTAAGAGATGGAATAATTTAAAGTTACCTGTATTAGCAAAAGTTGCAATTATTAAAATGAATGTTTTACCCAGATTATTATATATATTTAGATCTGCTCAAGTGTTAATTTCCAAGGGTTTTTTTAAACAAATTCATAGGGAATCGGCTAAATTTATTTGGGACCCAAGAAAGACCAGGATATCATATGATAAATTGATGACTCCAAAAAATAAAGGGGGATTGGATTTACCAAATTTTGAAACTTACTATTTAATAATAAACTCGAACAGAATCTTAAGAATTGCCAATTATGACATATTTAGTAATAAATGGTCACCAATGTGGGTAACTTTGAACTATAAACACATTTTGAATTTGAATATTAACCCCAAATCAGTACCTTTCTTAGGAAAGGAAAAGCTTAAATTATATGATATAATGGATCACATTAAATTATATATAACCTCATTACAAAATTTATTTGAATCCTTAAATCTTATGCAGCATATGATGGTCTTCCAACCTTTTCATA
This sequence comes from Protopterus annectens, assembly GCF_019279795.1. Classification (NCBI taxonomy): domain Eukaryota; kingdom Metazoa; phylum Chordata; order Ceratodontiformes; family Protopteridae; genus Protopterus; species Protopterus annectens. The sequence continues at coordinate 317,199,025 of NC_056731.1, forward strand.
GAAATCCTAACTTGAAAATTAATAATAAATTAATAAATCTTAAAAACTTTCCTCTTATGATGAATTTAACCTTACGTTATATATACCCCTACTTAAAGGAGTCCATTAATACAATAAGACAAGAAATTAATCTGCCCAAATCACATTTAACTATTTTGAGGCAGATCAAAGAACTCTCTATAAGTTACTTTAATGACTTTAAAATTAAAGATGAGGAAATAACAAAATGTTTCAATTTGTGGCAAACTCTTCAACAAGATGTCAAATTTATAGCAGCCACTAATAAACTAATAAAGGATCTTAAATTTCAGAATACAGTTCTTATGTCAAAATATTAGAGGGATAAACTGCCACTTACAGAAGAAAAGCAATTTCTGAAGTCAATTAATCTAACAACGAAATCAATATCTTTTCAAAAATTAATGTATACTCAACTTATGATTTTTAATAATGCCCATTATACACGCCTCAGATTGCACAAGTTTAATCCTAAAAAATCTCCAAATTGCCCATATTGTAAAGATCAAGCAGCAGATCTTCTTCATATGTTCTGGAGTTGTAAATGTATTTATAAACTTTGGAATTCCTTAAAATTACAACTTCAAAAGATGGGATATCAAAGTTCAACACTTTCATGGGAATTCATGATATTACATATTCCTCCAAAACAATTTCCTAGATCCCAAATCACTATATTTATTAATATTTTTTTATTAATGAAACTTTATATAGTTACAAACTGGTTAAATCCATCTCAAACGTCATGCTAACAATTTTAGGATGTTAGCAATAAGACACATATTAGCCCACAAACTACTTTTGAAGGATCATAATAAAAATATCAATAATCCAAAGATATGGGAGCAAATTTTTAATATCATATTGGCGTAATATATAGAGATTGAGTGTAGTGTGAGACATATATATCCTTTAAGAAAAAAGTTGTTAATAAGTAAAAGACTGATATATCTGATCTATTTATAATTATTTTCATATGTTCTTGTACAATCTGATGTTACATTTGGAAGCATTCATGTAAATATTGTATATATGTTTTTGTGATTGTATTAGACATAATAGCTAGAACGTATTAATATTTTTGTTTTGTTTAAGTTTGTATGGAAAATGCTAAAACAATAAAGACTTATTATTGAAAAAAAAAAAAAGGAAAAAAAGAGTATAACTGGAAACAAGAGGTTTCCTGATCATTCAAACGCTAATGTATGCTTCCTGATGCAGGAAACAAGAGCAACAATGAGTAGAGAAGGGCAGCAAGGGATGAGATAAACAGACACTGTTACACTTAATACTGGACAAGCTGCCTCATATTGAAGAAAAATTGGATAGTTACATGCAAAAAACTGAGGCATGAAGGACAGAGCTAGAAACTATTCTTACTCAACATTCAGATGGAATTAGTGAGCTACAAAAAGATACCCAGCAGGTGCATACACGCATTACTGATAATCAAACCAGAACTGAACAAATAAAAGTAGTAGATTTGGAAGAGAGAGCACATCAGAAAAACTTAAGGCTGGTGGGCATACCAGAGACGGTGGGGGGGGGGGGGATATAATTGTATTTGTACATAACCTATTAATGGAATGGACTGGAACATCCAAAGAGAAAAAATGATGATGGAAAGGGGTTCATAGATTATATGCTCCATGAACATCAGTTGTCAGGAAGTGATCCCAGGCATGTAATCATTATTTGCCAAATACAACCTGAAAGAAAAGTACTATCAAAGCTCTGTCAACCAGGAAGTTGGCTTATGTGTAGCAACAAATGCATTTATTCAGAGCAGGACCTTAGTAGAGAAACTAGAAAGAAGAGGAACACTTATTCAACCTGTGTGACAATGTGCAATTAAAAAGATTAAATTCCATATTATCCAGCAAGTATATTTTAAAGTATCCTTCCTAAAGGAGACGAAAACATTTCTGTAACCTGAACAAGCATTATAAGAGGTTAACATCTGGGAAAGAGGCAATTTGGATACAGTAGAAAGCCAGGGAACCAAGAAATGGACTCCTTGGAGGTAAGCAACTAATTGATAAAAACAGCTAAATACTTCCAATGTTTAAACAAAAAGCATTCTTAAAAGATAAAATGCCCACACAAGGAAGAGAAAAGTAAATAACAGACTGAATATTTTTATGCACTTTGGAAAGATCCCTCAGACAAGACAAAAGAAATGTTATGTATCTGTCTTAAAGTGTTTTATTCTTATATTAAATGATAAAATGTATGAAAACGTACAGTGAATGTGCATGTTTCAGTTAAGAACTTCAGTAACAACTATGAAAAAAATAGTAGACATGAAGCGTGATTACATAAGAATAGAGTATTAAAAGATATCCCTGTGGTTCGAGGGATCCAGATATACGGTGTTCATTTACATGCAGTGTAGTTTGGTCCACATGTGGTCTACATCCCACCACATTAAATTTGCCCTAAGAAAAGGGTAATATTCTTTGAAAACCTTGGAAGAATAAACTTGATTAAAAATCTCAGGACAATTAAAAATCAAAATATGTAAATAGTTTTATTAAAGATTATATGGCTGGCAGGAAGTGTGGGAAAAATGTTAGTTTTTTTCAAAACCAAGACATAAAATGGAATTAGGAACAAGATGAAAAGAACTGAAATTGTGAATTTCAATGTACAGTGAATGTGCATGTTTCAGTTAAGAACTTCAGTAACAACTATGAAAAAAATAGTAGACATGAAGAGTGATTACATAAGAATAGAGTATTAAAAGATATCCCTGTGGTTCGAGGGATCCAGATATACGGTGTTCATTTACATGCAGTGTAGTTTGGTCCACATGTGGTCTACATCCCACCACATTAAATTTGCCCTAAGAAAAGGGTAATATTCTTTGAAAACCTTGGAAGAATAAACTTGATTAAAAATCTCAGGACAATTAAAAATCAAAATATGTAAATAGTTTTATTAAAGATTATATGGCTGGCAGGAAGTGTGGGAAAAATGTTAGTTTTTTCAAAACCAAGACATAAAATGGAATTAGGAACAAGATGAAAAGAACTGAAATTGTGACACTAACCCAGTAGCTCTATGCAAGAAAGAAAAGAACAGAAAGATGGGAATACCAGGGACATCCAAGAAAGGAAAATATAAAAGGAGGATGCAAGGCAAAATAAACAGTAAATTTTGAATTGGAACGAAATACAGGCTACAGGCAGTTTAAAAAATAAAGAAGTGGGTCAACATTAATTTTTTTCCCTGCAATATGAATAAGATGGAAAACACTGTCAAAAGAAGTAAATTAATGAGTTACAAAAGGAAACAAGCCCCTAATTAGTATTATTACAGGAGATGCACATGGATCTATTAGAACATAAACATTAGCAAGATTTAGTAACTCAGTAGTGCTAACAGCTTCTTACTCAAGAAAGATGAGTGACAGTTATGGTCAAAAAAGAATGTGTAAATACAACTAATTAATCTCAGGGAGGATTAAGAGGCTTGGTATGTAATAGGGATCTTAAAAAATAGAAGACCTGTTTTTTACAATAGTAAGCTTCTATTGTACACTAGACTCTAATATAGAAGAATTAAGAAAGAAGTGTACAGAAATAACGGAAGCATTGGAGGAAATAGTGACCTGGGGAGGAGACTTCAATCTGCTTACCTCATACATGAATGTACAGGGATTACCAAGGTGAGTATCACTGCCTAGAGTGGGAAAATATTGTGATTCATTCAGTAAACTGGTGGGGATAGAAGACATGGGTAAACAAAAACTTTGAGGAGCAATATGAATATATCTGATGTTCTTCATTCCACATTGCTGCAGTCCTAACTATTGGGTAGTCCGCTGTCCAGTCGGCCCGAATACCAAAGTATATGGCTGACGCCGGTCAGGGCGCATTAGACTGACGTCAGAACGTCAGGGTACTAATGCGCATGACCGACGTCATATCGTCAGTCTTTTTTGCCGCATGGTCCGATGCAGAAGCAATTTTGCGAGTGCAGGTTGGCGTTCTGAAAGTTTCTGAAGCCAGAGTTTCAGACCGAATCAAAGTTGGCTAAGTACTCCGTTGGGGAATATTTTGGTTTTTTCTTGCCTCAGTATTTAACGGATGTCAGAAAAAGTGAATAACTGTATTTCTTGTGGGAAACAGATACCTCATAGGGATTACCATACTTTGTGTATACCTTGTTTAGGGCCTGAGCACGGCGTTGTTGGATGCCGCTCTTGTGCTAGATTTAACAAACGCACTATTAAGAGAAGGTTAGACTGTGCCAGGTTAGTGTTTGGGAAGCGTTGTAATTATAAAATGCCGTCGGATGTTCCGACGCCGGCTTCGCTAAAAACGCAAGGACAAAACAGCAAAGCCTAGAGTGGAGGAACCGACAGTCCCAGACGCCGGTTCTTTAGAGGGCTCAGTGGAGCCGGAGGTTTTGCCAGGTGTTTCTTTGGAGTCTCAGGGAGAGACTTTACTGTTACAGGATGTATCCTCTCAGGAAGTAGGCCAGGCTGAGGGGGCTTCTCAGGTGGCTGTTCTTCCCTCTCTTCCTAAGGTGGTCAGAGCCTCCCTTCTGTTTCCAAGGCTTCTTTGAGGGGCAGGCCGAGTTTTGCTACAGTGGGGGTTTCTCCTAGTACTTCAGGGTCTTTGCCTAAGAAACATATGCTTAAAATGGCAGAGGATTTGATTACTATGATAAGGGGTTCTATGCCCCCTCCTGATAAGAGGCCTAGGGTGGAATCTGAGTTTGAGAGTTTTGAGCAATGCTCGAGGCTTCTGAGTCTTCGGCTGAAGACTTGCAGGAGTACCCTCCTTATTCTGATTCTGATGTGGATGATTCTACTCCTTCAGCTTCTCCTCCTGAGGATTTTTCATTTTCAGAGACTCTGCATTCCATGAGGGAGCATTTTAAATGGGAAGGTCAAGATTTCTCTGATTCCAGGAAAAGGCTTAGGGAATTCTTGTTTTTACCCCAGCACAGGCCTTTGGCTATACCTCCTGTTTTGAATGTGGTGGAAGATGTTTTTGCAGAGGCTTCCCTGAATCCGGATTCTTTGCCTCCTGCCCCAGTTAAACCGGATAGGTATTATGGGGTGCCTGAAGCTCATAAGTATCTTTTTAAGAGTCCTAGGGCAGACCCGGAAACTGTCTCTCAGGGGCCTAAAGGTGTGAAGGCGTCAGTTGTTAAAAATCCTGTCCCTCCTGATAAAGAGGCAAGGGCTTTGGATAGATGGGAAAAAAAAAGTGTATACTTCTTCCACTTTAGCCATGAGGGCGTTGAATTGTCAGTTTCACATGTTAAAATATCAGAATTATCTTCTTTCACAGTTGAAATCTAAGGTGGATGCTCTGGCGGAAGGTATTGAGTGTAAAGAGTTGCAGGATTTAGTTCATGTGTCTGAACAAGTGGGTAAGCATTCCTTGCAATGTGGTTTTGATGCTGTGCAGGCCTCCTCCAGGGTGGCTGCCACTGGTTCTGTTCTTCGTAGGCACGCCTGGTTGAGAGATCAGAACTTAGCTGAGCATGTTAAGACAAGGATTTTGGATGCTCCTTTACAGTCTGATGTGTTGTTTGGTTCGCCTGTGGAAGCAGTTTTAAAGAAGATGGAGGACAAGGCTAAGTCTATGCAAACTGTTAAGGATTTTTGCAGGTGCAGCCTCAAGTTTAGTAGAAATTGGCCTGCTAAGGGATGGACTTATCCTGCTTATGATTCCCAGTCTAGGGGTAGGTCTAGACGTGGTAGGGGCAGAGCTCAAGGTGCTTTTAGGCCTAGGACAGGGAGTTCACCTGCTCAGACTTCTGGTGAGGGCAGGGGTCAGTCCTTTCGTAAGCAGACCCAATGACCTGCCTTTTCAGCTGCCAGTACCTTCGCCTGGCGGCACCTCTAGGAGGAAGACTGTCTCTTTTCAAAGAAAATTGGGATTTAATTACCCAAGACAAATGGGTTCTGGATATCATTCACCACGGTTACAGGTTTTATTTCCATACCTTGCCTCCTTTCAAAGGCATGCCAGACATTCCTCCTCTACAAAGACAAGAGGCTCACAAGCAAATTTTTCAGTTACTCCAAATAGGGGCCATTCAGCGGATTCCTGTGCCAGAAAGGGGCCTAGGATTTTATTCTCGCCTGTTCCTAGTACCGAAGAAGGGGAACACGTGGAGACCAATTTTGGATTTATCTATCCTCAACACTTATCTGGACATTCCCAAGTTCAAAATGTTGACGTTACAACAGCTTTTACCTCTGCTGGGCAAGGATCACTGGATGGTAACTTTAGATCTCAAGGAAGCTTACCTTCATGTGCCTATAAGACTAAGTTGCAGAAAGTATCTGCGAGCTGGAAATTCTCATTATCAGTTCTCTGCATTGCCCTTTGGCTTATCTACTGCCCAGAGTATTCACAAAGGTTCTGGCTCCAGTGATAGCTTACTTCAGGCTAAAAGGAATTCAAATCTATCCTTACTTGGACGATTGCCTGATACTGGCTCAAGAAAAGGAAGACCTTCTACAGCATTTGGAATATGTCATAGCAGTGCTAAGATGCCTAGGGTATTCTGTGAACGAAATAAAGTCCAGTCTAGTACCCTCTCAAGACATGTGCTTTCTGGGCGTGAGACTGAATACAGCAGCCCAGATGGCCTTTTAACCCCGGACAAACAAAAGAATCTTTCCAGTTACTTCCATCAACTATCTCTTCAGTCCGGGCTGACTGCAAGGACAGTCCTTCAAGCCTTAGGGTTCATGGCATCTTGTATTCTGGTGCTTCCCAATGCCAAACTGCATATGAGGAAGCTACAATGGTATCTCAAAATGTATGGACACAGCACTGCCAGGATTTGGACACTGTCATTCAAATAATACCTTGCATTCAGAAGGAATTTTTGTGGTGGGCTCAGGAATGTCACCTAAACAAGGGACTCTCTGTGACCCGGCCAGAGGCGAGTCAAATTCTGACGACAGATGCCTCAGACATTGCTTGGGAGCTCATCTAACTGGAAAATGGATACAAGACAAGTGGCCTGCCAGACTACAGCATCTACATATCAACATGAAGGAGATGTTAGCAGTCCAGTTTGCATTAATGGCTTTCAAGGAGTTACTTCTTCCAGGGCAGGTGTTGATTCTAACAGACAACACAACTGTCATGTGGTATATCAACAAACAAGGGGAACACATTCTTACCCATTGTGCAGGCAAGCAATGATTTTATGGGAGACTGCGCTAAGCTTGCAACTAACTCTTCAGGCAAGGTTTCTGCCGGAGCACAGAACTCCTTAGCAGATGTGTTAAGCAGACAAATCATGGATCCCCACGAGTGGAAACTGGATCTTCATGTATTTCAAAAGTTGACAGTGTCCTGGGGAACTCCAGACATAGATCTGTTCGCTTCTCCACTAAACCACCAGCTGCCAAAGTTTTGCACAGAGAGGTTTCATCACACAGCTTGGAAAGTGGATGCTCTTTCTTTCAGTTGGAAAAATCTTCATGTGTATGCGTTTCCACCTCTGCCTCTTCTTCCAAAGGTGCTTCTAAAAGTCAGACAAGACAAGCCAAGGATGATTTTAATAGCTCCAGATTGGCCTCGCAGCACTGGTACCCATTACTGAGGAGTCTGGTAAAGAAGCCTCCATGGCCTTTACCCTTGATTCCACATCTGTTGTCTCAGAAGGACGGTCGTCTGCTCAATGTCAAGCTTCACTCTCTTTATCTAACAGCCTGGCATATTCTGTTTTGAAAGACAGCAGGTCTCAACTTCCTCAACAAGTTTTAAATGTGATTATGGAAGCCAGAAGACCTAGTACAAGGAAAGTGTACGCAGAAAAATGGAAGAGATTTTTATTTTGGACTGCAGCAAAGAATTTGGAGATTTGAGCCTAATTTGAGTGTGGCTCTTCAATATCTTACTGAGTTATTGGACAAAGGTTTGTCTTTCTCTTCCATTAAGATTCATGCTGCAGCCATTTCAGCTCACTATGATTGTGACCCACCATTGTTTTCACATCCTTTGTTCAAGCAATTTCTTAGAGGGGCAAAGAATATAAGGCCCCAATGAGAGCTCCTACTCCTGCTTGGGATCTCAATTTTGTGTTGGAGAAACTTACTCTACAACCTTTTGAGCCTGCAGCTACTGCTGAACTGAAATACTTGTCATGGAAGACTGCTTTTTGTTGGCCATTACTTCTGCAAGAAGGGTTTCTGAGTTACAGGCCCTTATGGCGGTTGAGCCTTTTTGATTTTTCATAAGGATAGGGTATCATTACGTACTAATCCTTCCTTTATGCCTAAAGTGGTTTCTAGTGTGGCTTTAAACCAAACTATTCATTTGCCTACGTTTTATGCAGATCCCCAAAATAAAGGGGAAAAGATTTTGCACACTTTAGATGTACACAGGCAATTGCGTTATTATTTGAGCAGGACTAAGGATTTTAGGCAGTCTCAGCAGTTGTTTGTTTCTTTTGCTTTGAGTTCTCAGGGCAAGCCTGTGTCAAAACAAACTATTTCTAGGTGGATTGGGTTTTGCATTGCATTTTGTTATTCCCATCATGGCAAGGAGATTCCAGCTGGGATTAGGCCTCATTCCACTAGGGCTACTGCCACTTCAACAGCTTTTTTACGGCCTGTGCCAACTAAGGATATTTTGGAGGCAGCTACTTGGAGTTCAGTGCATACTTTCTCTAAGCATTACCACCTTCCTCTCTACTCTAAGTCTAGGGCTGGTTTTGCCACAGCTATTTTGCAAGGCATGTTATCAGCTCCTGCTTCCTTATGATTTGCCAGCCTCCCTTACCTCTGCTTTGGGATTCTACCCAATAGTTAGGACTGCAGCAATGTGGAATGAAGAACATAGTACAGTTTTGTACCTACCATAAATGTAGATGTTCGAGGATCCACATTGCTGCAATTACCCTCCCTCCTTCCCCTCTGTATTTAGGGGTGGTTGTGTAGGTGAGGTTATATTCTGCTAATTTTGTATATTTTGTATATATATATATTTTGGTGCAGATATGTTGGGAGTTTTTGGTTTTGGCCTTATCTTTTCAGGGTCTTCTGACATCTGGGGCAAGAAAAGACTGACGATATGACGTCGGTCATGCGCATTAGTACCCTGACGTTCTGACGTCAGTCTAATGCGCCCTGACCGACGTCAGCCATATACTTTGGTATTCGGGCCGACTGGACAGCGGACTACCCAATAGTTAGGACTGCAGCAATGTGGATCCTCGAACATCTACATTTATGGTAGGTACAAAACTGTACTTTATCTGAAAGTATATCATCTCGAGCAGATGGGCTGTATATTACAAAGGAACACAGTTATGTGGTTAAAAAATGGGAAACCAACCATATAACAGTGTCAGATCATGGCCCACTGCTGTCAGCTGTTGTACTGGACACAGGCAGAGATTACTCCATTGTAGATTTCCACTGATATGCAGTGGAACAAAGGGGTCCCAAAAGTGAGGGAAAGCTATAAGTAAGGGAAAGAATGACCTCTTCTCCAGGACGAAGTAGATATCATAGCAGGATGGGTTTTTATATATATATATATATATATATATATATATATATATATATATATATATATATATATATATATATATATGTATATATATATATATAGAGAGAGAGAGAGAGAAGTATATTCTTGAACTGTGGCAAAATTGGTTGATAGAATTGCAGCAGAAGCAAACTAGAGAGGAAACTGATATGGACAGGAAAGTAGAACAAGCCAAACAGGAAATAGAATTAATACTAGAGAAGTAAATACAATACTAGAGTATCCAATTAAGGTGAAACTGGGTAGAGAATTCCCCTGGGGCACAAAGGAGTTTGGCATCAAGGTTGAGGGAGGTAAAGATGCAAACTTGGATACATGAAATAACAGATACAGATGGAGGACAAATAATGGAAAACCAGAAGATATTTTCATAAATTATATGTCACAGGTGATGAAGATCATATAGACGAGGATAACCTGTAAGAATTTCTGGAGGATGGGGATACTACCAGTGCTATCATAGGTAAAAGTGATAACATTTGTAGATCCAGTAACTAAGGAAGATATTAAACTACAGATATTTTGACTTAAAAAAAGGTAAGTGACCAGGGTTAGATGGGTTTCTAGGAGAATTATAGAAGCTAAGGGGGATAGAATGAAAGCAGGACTTAAAAAAAATAAACTGGAAATCCCACATTTGTGGAAAAGAGTGGTAATATTGGTGATTCGTAAACCAGGAAAAGTTATAAGAAATGTCAGTTCATATAGACCAATATTGGTATTAAATCAAGAATAAAAATTATTTGTGTCCATAATAGCTACCAGATTGGCCAAAGTTATAACAGAGCTAATACATAATGATCAGTGCAGATTCATTCAGAAAAGACCAACATCTTAAAAGCCATCATAGTGATACAGGAAGCAAATAAGATGGATAAACCATGATTGATAGCCTTTGTAAATATAGAAAAACATTATATAGGCTAAGGTGGGATTTTCTTTTTATTGATAACCTTGAAGGCTTTTGGATTTCCCAGCATATTTATACTGCTAATTATGAAACTGTACAAGGGGACTACTGTTTAAGTAAACACAGAATTAACAGCATCGTTCGGTGTCTCTAGGGGAATGTAGCAAGTATGCCCCTTGCTCTCATTACTATTTGCCTTATATTTTAGAGGCACTAATTGTTAAAATAAGGTCATGTCAAATATAGCAGAATATAGTATAGGGAAAGAAGAGGTCAAAATTGCACTGTACACAGGTAACTTTATTCTTCGTGGCAGAGTGACAAAAATCGTAGAACAAATGGAAGTTAAAAAATAATTTAGGTAAATGTCAAGGTACAAGATGAACGAGTTAAAAACACAAGTAGTAGTAGTAAATTACTTTTCATCAGAGCAGTTGAAGAGTGTATTTCCGGAATAGTAAATAAATCAGATACCTAGATATACAGTTGCCGCAGAGTCTAAAAGAAACAGTAAGAGTTCATATGGAGAGGCAAAAAAAGACATTTTAGAAAAGTTTAGAAAGTAGAAACTGTTAGCGTTAGAAAAAGATCAAAAGGTCCAAGGTTTGTATGTGGTAGTATTATCAGATTTGCAATACAGTTTACAGGCATTACCACTAGACTCCCTCAGAAGTACAATGGTAGGATTTTATACGGGTAAATTCCAAACCTAGTATATCATGGGAAACATTGTAAAGCCAAGGTTAAAGGGGGGATGGGGGTTGAGTGGTGCCAGATCTCAAGGGATATTGGAGAACATCTCAACTATAGTTATCCGCTTTATGACAGACAAGGAATATAAATGTAAGATGGATCCAAGTGAGGACAGGCAGTAGAGCAAGTAGAAGAGGTACAACACAGAATATTTTGTACAAAGTTAGTGCAGGACTTACCCCATTTATGGAAGGAAAAGCAGAACTGCATTTCTGGATGAGAGAGAGAGCTGAGGGCTAAAGATACAGTGTGGTTGGCTGGAACCTGTAATAAAGTATTTAACAGAGGTAAAAGAAATAAACCCCATGAAAGAATCGCTGAATCTACACCCAGAACTGGTATATTTGTCACAGATAGAAGAAACATAAGATTTTATGGGATGGGAAAATTTAAAGAAAGATTTAATGTAGGGGCAAGGGATTATCTCATTTATAGAGGATGGAGAGAGAATTATATCAGGCTGTAGAAATGAATTGGAATCCAAGATTTAGATCTCCCATGGATTAGCTATATAATAGAATTGTATAATTAGGTTACACGCGCAGGAGTCTTAATAACTAAGCTATTTGGATTAATAAAAAAAAGAGGAGCAAAGAAAATCTAGGTCATTAGAAGGTAGATGGGAATGAAAGCCGGACTGAGAGACATCCCTGAAAGAATATGGAGTGAGGTATATATAATGTTGAGGCAAGCAACCTGCTCCCAAAAATGCCATATCTTCAGCTGGAAATACCTACATACATATCTTTATACCCCAAGTAAACTGGCTGTGATTTTCCCCATGTTGTCAGCTGAATATTGGAGCTTTGAACATGGGATTATGGACAATTGTCACACGTTTTCTGAGACTGTCCAAAGTTAGAAAAATTTAAAGAAAAATGACAGGAATTGGTGGAGAATATGTGGCATATGAAAGCAAAGATTTTTAAATTCATACTCCTTTCAGGTATACCAAAGGCCATGGAATGGAAAAATATATTAGACAGAATTACTAGGGGGGATCCTGTTGGCAGAAAAAAATATTACACTTAGGTGGAAATGACATAAGCCAGAAAGTAAAGAAAACGTAGTTAATGTTATTGATGAGATTTATAATGTGGACATCTTAATAAGGTGAGGTAAAAGTAACACATCAAAGGAAGTGGAAGGGCTGGGTTAATGAGAATGAGGGATGAGCAAGAAAATGTAAAATGGAACTTCATAACAAAAATACAAATGAAACAACAAGGCAGCCATAGTTTTGGTTAAAAAAATATGTAGTTAGACCTTGTTAATGTTGATTTTTGTTTACCTTTTGTAATTTACTAGTAGTATTATGTCTGTTTTTACTTAGATTCCCCATCTCACTTTATAAGTGTTCACTTCAAACGTTTCTCTTCTCCCTGTTCTCTTTATATTGGGGAAGAAAGGCCCAGGATAAGCATATGTAAACCGAACAAAACTGAATAGATCTCAGAGTAATATATTTCAGTAATGCGACTGAAGCCACACAAGTTTGACTGTATGAACAAATGGTTAATGCAAGTAATGCTAATTAGCCTGATCCACATAAGATGTAAAGGTGGATATCCTAATGTAACTGAATAATGTTTGGAAAGGGGGGAGTGGAGGGACCAAATAAAAGAAAATTGCATTTGGAGACAATGGAAGGAAAACATGCATGCACGGATAAATATAGAAATAACAATATGCCATGAGTGTGAGCTCTAGTTCTGGGCAGGATTGCCCGTATAATTGAAACTGGGAAGAGAAGATGTACTTAAAAACAATGTGGTCAGGTAGGAGAGGAAACATGATTGGTGTTCCATGTATGAGGTGTGCACAAGGAATGTATATAACTTATTGAATACTAAATAAATCATATGTGTTCAAAAGAAAAAAGGCAAAATATTTAAGAAGCTAAAAACATTTAAAAAGTTTGTTTTTGACTAGTAATAATATTTAGTTATAGTTTTGTACCATGCATCTTGAGAATACTTTGGATGGAAGTGCAATCATTTAAGCCAGAGAGGGCACTGGCATTCATCCGCAGTTGCCATACTATCTCCCTATATTCAATACATGCTCCCGAGGGCCCCCACTTGGGATTAACTGGAACACCTTCTAGTACCCAAAGTGTAAACTTTTTAAAATTTGCACATACCTTTGAGTGTCTACAAAGGGCATTATTCTCGCCCCTTTTGTTAATGTCATAAAGAGAAGGATAAATGAACAGTGCAGACATATTTATGTTTTGTCTACATATAACATTGGAAATGTAACACACTTAGCTAAACATGTTACACCTTTGTTATCACAGTTCTGATAATTCATCTGCTTTGTTCAGGAGCTGTCATGTGATCATATTGTTTTTAAACTGAAAATTTAAAAAATATTTCTTTTAACGCTTTTTAGTTTCCTAAATATTTTGCTTTCAGTCATTAGACCACAAGACCTTCATTTTAATGTCATTGTAGGTCCAGAATCTATAATGTGATCATGCTATCAGTTTTTTAAACTGAAAAGCTAAAAAATATATATATTTAATTGCTTTTTAGATTCCTAAATATTTTTTTCATTATTTTTAGTATCACATGTTAATATTTGTATTGTTACAAGCATGTAGCAGTCATTAAACCACAGGATCTTAATTATGATATCATTGTGGGTTCAGGATACATATGATCACATTAACTGTTTTTAAGATGAGTTTATTGTTTGAAACGTTTGTTCTGATTTAGTCCTTTTGTAGAAAGATGAAAGTATACTGTATTACAAGTGTGATGTGGTGTATACAGTTGTGACCCTTTTCATCTGATTCCCAAACATTTTGTTGAGAGGTTTGCTGTTTTTAAGCCTAGTATTTTAGCTCCAGTGTTTTGCCTTTCAGTGACACGCAGGTGTAACTTGACACAGAAGGTTACCTTTTCTTTATTCTCACTGCTCAGCTGCCATCTTTTTAAATTCTTTTTATTCTCCTGTTGCTGTTTGTATTGCTGCCACACACTTTCACTGCATATTCTAAACTGTGTAAAATATTTTCAGTCAGTTTATCTCAGACTGCTTTATCATTTTAGAATCTGCTACCCAGTGCTGTCTTTTTTCACTTTTTACAATGCATCAAGATTATTGTTTCCCAGAGGCATCATTGGTAGAAGTTCTGTACTGCCTTCACAACAAAATCATTCTGGGACAATGTAGTAAACTGTGGCAAAATGTCCTTTGTACACTGTATGTGGCTGAAATACTCTGATTTTTGTCAGCTCTGAACATGTAATCTTTACTTCTTTTCTTATATTTTATACTAATTATATTTCTTTTCTTTTATTATTTAGAACTAACTCAATGACTAACTTCTGAAGTTCCTTGTTTAAGTTGCACACTTTTCTCTTGGACATCCATGACCATTAAGCTCCCATATGATCCTTTGATCCATCTACTCCATTTTCCTCACCTGGACTCAACACCCCACATCATTCTGAGAGAGAAGGGTCTCCTCCTTCTGGAGGAGATGAACTTCATCATGTTGTCCAGGTTGGAGGGACTTAGTCAAGAACTGGTGAATCATCATTCAGTGGAGGCTTGGGTTTTCTATATGAAAAACTAGCCTGTCTTCCTGGTGGCAGATTTGCTAATTTTGCAGTGTTGTCTTACTAATAGATGTGCCTGATTCATTGCACATTTATATAGACTTTACAGTCAGAATTATGAAGCAAAAGATGCTTGGCACAGTTGAGCACTTCTTCTCAATCATCAGCACTGGAAGCCACCCATGTCTGTCACCAGATGTTGCTGGCAATGACTGCACTAGATCAGACCCTCCCCAGATGGATGAGTCATTGCCACCTGCCTACTCTCACCCTTCCTCACCAGTTACTGCAGCATTTTCATAGCTTGAGAGTACTGGGTCATCTAGTTCATACTCAGGGCTTTATCCTTATATGCCATGGAGGTCCAATGTATTTATTTATTTAGTTTGATTTGTTTATGTGTGGATGGGCTGGACACAGTGCCCTTTCCAATTCTGGGCCCTACTATTCTGTCTGAACTACATTTTGTCCCACATAAATTCTTTGGTGAGAAGGTTTGAAATGGTAGTTGCATTGATTTGTCAATTCACAGATGCAAGAATACGGTAAAGTAACTCAGATGATAGCTGTTGGTGACTTCTTGGGAATATTTAATGCCATGCTCTTATATGGTTCCTTTTCAGCTTCCCTGATCTTTCATACTGTACCAAAGATTCCTAGTGCCCCTGTCTTTCAGCAGTAGTATCAGCATGCTGATTTGTGCATTTACCTCTCCTGCTGGTGAGTAAATGAAATAATTTCATGAACAACTTCAACTCACCCCTATCTCAAGGAACCATAATTCAGTATGCAGACAACTCCAACATCATCTGCTCTGCCACCGCTATTTCAGACTTCCTTATACTAACTTAAAATGCCTTCTCCTCAACTGAATCCTGGATGCAAAACAACCACCTTGCCCTAAATCAAAAAAAAATCTAAAATCATACTTTTCACCCCTAAAAAAAACCAATCCCCTTAAATAAGACCAAGTTTTCCATCTTCTCTCTTGATAAATCACTAATAGAGGTTGTTAACCACACAAAACTTCTCGTCATCACTATTGATAAACACATGAAATTTGACCTTCATATAAAACAAAACATTCAGAAAATACACTTTAAACTAGTTATCCTCTATAGGCAGAACCACTTCCTAAACCCATCCACAAGAATAACCCTAGCCACAACATACCTACTACACTCTCTCCTCTACGGTGCCCCTCTACTTACAAATATACAAAGCTCCTCTAAACTCAAATTTGAACTTGCTACAATAAAATAGCCAAATTTGCAACTAACTCCAAATACTCCACCCATCACTGCACTGTTCTACATTCAATAAAATGGCTAGAACTACCCAACTACCTCTCCTACCTGCAGTTATCTACAGCTCACAAAATACTCTTCAGACCCCAAGACTGTCCTGCCCTAAGCTCAACATTCAACTACTACCACCCACATAGGCTCCTTAGATCAGGGGATCAGAAACTCTTACAGGTACACAAACCTAATCTCCCACCTGGCAAGCTCCTTTACTCTCACTCAATAGCTAAGAACTGGAATTATTTGTCTCCAATCATTACTCAAAACCCCTCCCACTTCAAAACCTCTCTCTATACCCACCTATCCTCATGCTGGAAATGTACTTGCACCAAGTCACCATCGAATCTCCTAACAACCCCAAATCCTGTCATCTCCAATGTCCTTCTGTTCTCATGTTGCAGTATTCATAATCTTTGGGTTAGCCTCTGCCTAGTGACCCAAACGTCCAGTCAGTATACAAAAGCTTTAGTCACTGCAAGGTACATGGAACATGTGACGTTGGCCATAGGGTACTTGGGCCATAAAAGTGACGTCTGCACTTACCTTCCTCAGAACTTCTTTGCCACCAGTCGAAAGTTAACTCTTCCTGCCGTTTCTGCCATCGGATTCCACAATTAAAGATAAGTACCCCCTTGGGGCCTTTTTTCTTGTTTTTCTTTGGTCATTGCATGCCTGCCCTGGTTCATGTCAACTAGAAAAAGAAAGTGTAAGTGTGGACAACAGATCCCACATAAGGACACCCACGACCTGTGTCCGTTCTGCTTAGGGTACAACCACAACTATAAGGCTGGTGCGATTTGTCAGGCCTTTGTCCCAAAGACTCTTCATAGCCATCTGCATGCCCTTAATATCTGTTTAGAGAACCAATGCCTCAAACGTCTCACTCTTGCGATGGAAGGGCCATCAGGCCATATCGCCGAGCCACCGAAAAAGAAGGCCAAAGTTACCAGGCCTGAGCCTATTGCTACACCTCTTCCACCCGATGTTCTCCCTGTAGCTGAAGTATGCCTGGAGGAAAATATGGAACCAGACCATTCCGGAGCCTACAAAACCAAGGTCTGAAAGCACGCCCATTGAGGTTACAAAGACATTGGGTGCCAGTGATAAGGGGGAACCTTGACTTGCTGTGGAGGTCCAGACCGGTCCTTCCACCTCTAGTGAGGCTTCTGCACATAGGCCCTGCTCAGGCCTACACCTTCCAGGCCTGTTTCTTTTTTAAAAAGGAAACAGAAAACCAAACGTGTCTTCACCTGCTGAGAGCTTAGAGGATTGGTAAGCTTTCTGTCAGAGCTTGTTCAATGCTTTTATGGCCCTTAGCCCTACCATGGCTGTTTCGCCTCTGGCTGCCCCTCCTGTTATTAGCCCTAGGCCTCAGACTGCAGAACCTCTTTCAATAGAGGCCGAAGACTCTTCAGATTCCTCTTCAGAAGATTTTGTGTCTTATGCTTCACAAATGCCTTCCCCTCTAGGGTATGCTTCCCCAAAGGAGGACTCTGCTGAGGCAGATTCCCCTGGGGAGGACCTGACCTTTGAAGAAACCATCTCATGGATGAGAGAGTTTTTCAAATGGGACTCCGCAGAAATGTCTGAAGTCCATAAGAGGTTCTTTGAACTTCTACAAATGGATACCCTTTTCCTTCTGCCATTCCACCAATCCTCCCAGCCTTCTTAGAGGCCTTTTTGGCAGCTTCTAAAAATTCTGATTCCCAACCCCCTGTTTCTAAAAGGTCTGACAGATTTTATAAAGTTCCAGAAGGGCAACATTTCTTATTAAATGTCCTGTTGCAGATCCTGGTACCATTTCTGTCTTTGCAGACAAACCCTCCAGACTGCTTCCCTCCACTTCTGTCCTTCCTACTGATAAGGACAGCAAGACTATGGAGAGACTTGGCAAGAAGGTGTACACCTCTTTCACTTTAGCATTTAGAGCCATCAACTATCAGACACATATATCTAAGTACTCCTTGGCCCTTTTGACTCTGGCTTCAAAGATCTTAGCTGATCTCCCTGATTCGGCCACAAAGTCACAAATCTCTAACCTGATCTCTTTGTCCTCACAAGTGACAAGACACTCAATGAAATGCAGTTATGATGCTGCAGAGGCCTTGGCCAGATCTGTAGCTTCTGCACCGTTGCTGAGAAGGTAGTCTTGGGTGAGGCTCCAAGCCCTACCTGACAATATCAGGGCTAAACTTCTAGATGCCCCGCTGGATAGTACTGCCTTGTTTGGTTCCCAAGTAGCAGAAATCCTTCAACAGAAGGGGAAAGAACTACAGGACTTGAAACATTTGTTTGTGTCACCTATTCCTAAATTCCATAGAAATTATCCTACTAAGATCCAATTCATTAGAAAACATTGTGCTCCTCCTCCTTCTACTAGGGGCAAAAAGAGTTCCAGAAAACAGCAGCTGTCTTCCAGGCCTGCTGAGATACCAACCCAGAAACCTTCATTTCAGGACAAGTCCTCTTCCTCTCCCTCCACATACTATTCCCCTTTCCCAGAGACTCTCTCACTGTCTCCCTCTCTGGAAAAGCATTGTCTCAGACAAATAGGTCTTGTTAATCATAAAAAAAGGTTATTTCATGACTTGGAAAATTCCTCCACTCTTAAGAGGCATCCCACTGCCAACAAAAGACCTGCTGCCTCATTCCAACCAGTCTTGGGCATCCTCCTCTCTCCATGGATATTCAACCAGTCCCTGCATCAGAAAAGGGAAGGGGCTTTTACTCCAGTTTTTTTTAGGTCTCAAGAAAGGATGGCCCATGGAAACCTATTCTGGATCTCTCTCACCTCAACTTTTTTTTTCAAGTACCCACCTTCTGCATAATTATGCTTCAGACTCTATTTCCACTGCTAATGCCTCTGGCATTTTTGGCCACCTTGGACATCAAAGATACCTACCTACATATCCCTATCCGACCTAAATACAAGATGTACTTACACTTTTCTGTGGGTTCCACACATTTTCAATTATCTGCTTTACCCTTTGGACTATCTGCTGCTCCAAGGGTATGCACCAAGTGTCTGGCTCCAGTGGTAGCTTATTGCAGGGTCTTAGGGACGCAGATTTTCCCATACCTGGGCGACCTCCTGATCCAGGCACATTGTTACAGTACCCACCAAAACCATCTCCAGACAGTTATTTCCATTCTGCACTCCCTGGGTTTCACCATCAACTTCCTCAAATCCAGCCTAAACCCCTCTCAAGACCAAGTCTTCTTGGGGTGCAGAATCAGGACAGACATTATGATGGAATTCCTCCCACCCAAAAGGTAGAAAGCTTGAAGGAATACCTATTGTCTGTTATCCACACCCCTGCAATGACAGCAAGGGTATACCTCAGACTCTTAGGGTAATTGGCTTCTACATTCCCCATGTTGCCACTGACAGGACTCCACATGAAGAAACTTCAGTGGTACCTGAGGTCCACATGGACACAACACCCCCACCCCTTGGACCACTCCATTCCCTTCCTACTTTGCCTAAAGAAGTAGATCCTTTGGTGGGTGGATCAGGTCTCTCTGAACCCAGGACTTCCCGTACAACTCCTAAGTCCAGTCCAGGAAATGTACACAGATGCTTCATACCTGGGTTGGGGAGCTGCTATGGGCAGCTTGAAGGTGCAAGACACATGGACAGGCCCCTGCAGGTGGGAGCACATCAACATCAGAGAGATGAGGGCTCTCATCTTTGCACTGAGGGCCTTCCAAGATATTCTGAAGCAAGGACCCCTAAAGTTGTTCACGGACAACACCACTGCTCTTTGGTATGTGAATAAACAAGGGGGAACAAGATCATACTTGTTATGCAGAATTGTACCCCAGGCTTGGGAATTGGCAGTCCAGCATGGAGTCACTCTGCTGGCTGTCTATATCCTCTCAGCTCAGAACACTCAGGCAGACATCCTGAGCAGGTCCATGTCACAATCCAATGAATGAATACTACACAGGGATGTGTTTCTGGACATAGTCCACAGGTGGGGTTCATATCAAATAGATCTGTTTGCCACTCCTCTGAGCAGACAACTTCCACAGTTTTGTACCAGGGCATGCAGCACCCTAGCGAGGGTGACAGATGCCTTCTCTATCTCATGGAAAGGGATGTTTCTCTGCATATTACCCATCTTCCCACTCTTACAAAAAGTCCTAATGAAAATTCAGCAGGACAAACTAAAAATCTTGTTGGTGACTCCCTTTTGGCCAAGAGAGCATTGGTTCCCCCTCCTTCTGCATTTAGCCAGGGGCAATCATCACGAGTTACCTCAAAGAGTGGACCTACTCACACAGGACAAGGGATCCCTAATCCATCCGCACTTGGAATCTCTGAGCCTAACACAGTGGGTGATAGAGGTTTGATTCCTTTCAGACACCTTTACTCTGAGGATGTGCTAAATGTCCTGCAGGATGCCAGGAAACCCAATACTAGGAGATCCTATCTATCCAAATGGAAAAGTTTCTCCATTTTGTGTCTAAAAAGACAGCTAGACCCATTTCAAGGAGAGGTCCCCTTGGTGCTGTCTTATCTTTGTGAATTGTTGCAAGCAGGGATCCATATTCCTCTGTTAAGACCTACCTTGTTGATATTTCTTCTTGTCTGCCTCTTGATCCTCCACTTGCTTCTAGACTTCAAGTGAAGTTATTCCTGAAAGGAGTTCTATACCTCCAGCCCCCGAGGAGGCCAGTTTTACTGCCCTGGGACCTGAACTATGTGTTAGAGAAGCTCACCCATGCCCCATTTGAGCCACCAAAGTACTGCACTTGAAAAACTGTGCTTTTAGTGGCCTTGACATCAGCCAAAAGAGAGTGTCAGCTCTAGGCCCTCATGACTACCCCATCCTTTTTAATCTTCCTCAAGGATAGGGTAACCCTAAGGACTAACCTATCCTTTATGCCTAAAGTGGTCAATGAGTTATCCCCGAACCAATGTATCTACCTCCCCACCTTTTTCCCACAACCACAAAATGACAGTGAGAGAGTCCTGCATTCCTTTGATTAAGGTTCTGTTTAGACAAGACCAAATCCTTTAGGAGATGAGAGTTTGTCTTCTTTCATCCTAGTGCTCTGGGAAAAGCTGTGACAAAACAGATTCTTTCTATCTGGATTTCCAAAGCCATCTCCTTTTGTTATACCTATCATGGCAAACACCTGGACTCTAACATAAAAGCCCATTTCACTAGGGACATGGCCTCCTTTGGAACATTTTTCAAAGGGATGGACACTGCTTCTATTCTAGATCACCAAGCAGTACAAACTGGACCACGTCTCCAGATCCAGAGCAGGTTTTGCTAGGGCAGTCCTGCATGAATTTTTGGAAAGCAGTTCCAAACCACCCTCTTCTTCTTCTCTTTGAGCTATGGCACTCACCCAGAAGTTATGAGTACTGCAACATGAGAATAGAAGGACATAGAATAGTTGTGTAAAATCTTACCATAACTATAACCATAGATGTCCTTCTCTTCCATGTTGTAGTATTCTATCCCACCCTCCTCAACCCAGGAAAGGGAAACGCTTTTCTGGATGATTCAAGACTTGTGCAGCTATCCTTTGACTGGGGTCTGACTGGGGCATTCAGTTCTGAGGAAAGTACATGCAAATGTCACTTTTATGGCCCATGTACCCTACTGCTAACATCAGATGCCCCACATACCTTGCAGTGACTAAATCTTTTGTATACTGGCCGGACGTTAGGGTTGCCAGGTGGAGGCTAACCCAAAGGTCATGAATACTGCAACATGGAAGAGAAGGACATCTATGGTTATGGTAAGATTTTACACAACTATTCTTTCTTTATATGGTAATAGTACTACTGTATGTAGACCTCATATTCTCAATATGCCATACAACTACTTATACTGATTGTATAAAATTGTAACTTTAGTGAAAACATTCTTATGTTTAAAACTTGTACATAATATTTCTTTGTTATTGAGTGTAATGTCTTTACAATTTCATTGTAATTTCTTCTTCTTTATAACTAACTGCCAATTTTTTGTACTGTGGAGCTTTCCTCCCTGGGCCTCTGATATCCTAAGTGCATATTTATTAGCACTCGATAATCATATGCTTATTTTTTAACTATATTTTATTGAATTTTTCAAAAATACAGTGATTGGGCACAAAAATAAAATAACAAGAGTAATAACTTGATGAAGATAGTCATAAAAACACAAGCAGGCCAATAAAACATTTAACGAGTATATGACAAAATATCTAAGAACTGTAGGCATCATTCTCAAATATAGAACCATTTTTAAACTTACCACTAAATTTAAGAGCTTTTTGCCAGCACGAAGTAAATGTAGGAATATTTCTTAATAAGTATGCCTCATTTTTTGCATGCTTCATAGTACTTTTACTTGAGCAGTATACACGTTACACATCATTGCTTATTGCATTACACTGCCATCTAGTGCCACTGTGCTAGTTAGCTAGATTTTGTAAGAATTAAGTGCTTGGGTGTAATAGAATGTTTCTGTGCATAAAGTGTAAGTAAGGACCTCTAGCTTGTACCTAGCCCAGGGATTTTAATGCTTAGTACTAACACACTGGTGCATTGTTATTCTTCCTGATCATACCTTTCCTGTTTCTGACATACAACTCAAAGCTAAACGTGAGTTAATCTGGCAACTGAGATTAAACTCATATAATCCTCCTGGTTTGAATGAGACCACGTCTTTGGCATATATTTTAAAATTAAGAAGTTTGTTGCAGTAAGGCAATTATTGTTTTTCATGTAGATTGGTCACATCGGTCTTCGTTTTATAGATTTTATTTGAATTTTTATGATGATGTTTTATGTTTTTTTGGATAAGTATATTTTTGCTTCTTTTATAAAGATATGTATATTTTTAGGTCACTGATGTTTATTATTAAGATGTTATACTTAAGAATCTTTTTTAGTTAATGTTAGATGGAACCTTTTATATATATATATATATATATATATATATATATATATATATATATATATATATATGTTATATTTGTTGTGTTAGTAGAACTTTAAAAGTTTTTGACCAGCAATGCGTTTATTAAGATTATGATTCATTAAGATCATGATTCATTGAAGCCTGATTGGCTAATTTTATTTGAAATTACCTTTAATGGAGAGTAGTATGGTTTGTTTTATTGTTTGTGATTTGTCTGAGGAAGTCTACTGATTTTTTTATGGTAGACAAAAAGCGCCTTAAAACACTCAATAAACTTTGTGGTGTTTTACAATATTTCTTCAGTTCTGTGGTGTTTTACGTTTTCCAGGAGCCTTTTCTGTTTTCTGATGTTTGAGTACTCACTTTTTTCTTGTCAGAAAAGTTTTACTGCTTTTGGCTGCAATGGGCTTAGACCTACAGTCTCTCAGTAAAAAACACTTACACAACCCTCTACAGGAAAAAATACTTCAAGTCCTTTCCTTTTAGCAGTCAAGAAAATTAGGTGTTCATCGTGTTTCACTGTTGCAGTCATTACACTTGGGTTATCCTACTGGTAGGCTACCCGCAGTCGGCCTGAATTCCAAAGTCCTGGTTCGGCATCAGTTGCTGTCTCCTCTTCCCTGACGTCAATGCGCCAGGGTATAAAAGATGCAGCCGACGCCATTTTCTCCAGTCTTTCTTGCTGCGTGGTGCCCAAAGCAAAAGCAGTTCACAAGTGCCGGTCGGCCGACTCCTGAGATCTTCGAAATCGAATTTCAGATCCAAAGTCTTCAATAAAGCTAAGTACCCCATTGGGGAAACTTTTTCTTGCTCCAGACCAATGTCAGAAAAAAGTTAACAATTGTATTTCTTGTGGAAAGCAAATACCTCATAAGGATTTCCACTCTAACTGTATTCCTTGCCTTGGCCTTGACCACAACGTTGCTAGTTGTCGGTTTTGTGCTAGATTTAACCAATGCACTATTAAGCGTCGGTACGATTTTGCTTTTCATTATTTTGGCAGAAGGTTTAACTACATAATGCCATTGGAACAACCGATGACTGGAATTTATAAAAAACGCAAGGATAAAGACAAGGACAAGCATCCGAGGTCCAAAACCGACCATGAAGCCTCTTCTAGGCCAGTCATCGGTTCGCCGGTGCTCAGTGAGGTGCTTTCGCAGCCCCTGACTCCCACTACCTCAGAGCCACAGGCCACCTCCGACTCCCACATGGAGACAGCTAGGCCTCTGACTCCCGTTACTTCAGAGCCACAGGCTGCCTCCGACTCCAATATGGAGACAGCTAGGCCTCTGTATACTCAAGGTATTGGCCCTTTGGAAATGAATCCCTCAGATGGGTCAGGAGCCGCTGAGCAGGCATTGGCTTATGAGGGTGTCTTCAGACCTACACAACTTTATATAAAGCCTACTTCAGCATCCAAGACAAAGTCTTAAACAGTTTTAAAGACAAGGAAACCAGTACAGCATTCTCCAGGACAGACTTCTATGCCTAAGAAACAGATGCTCAAAATGGCCAAAGACCTAATTACTTTGATCAGGGGTTCCAATCCCCCTCCTGATAAGAGGCCTAGGCAAGACACTGAATATGATTCCTCTGGTCAGGTTTCCATTTCCTGACTCCTCTTCTGATCAGGGATATTCTGTTCCTCCCTATGAGGATTCTGATGCTGAAGATTCTGTTCCTTCAGCTTCTCCTCTTGAGGACTATTCTTTTGGGGAAACCCTGCATACCATGAGGGAGCATTTCCAGTGGGAGAGCCAGGATTATTCTGATTCTAAGAAAAGACTTAGAGACTTTCTTTTACTTCCTCAGCACAGACCTTTTGCAGTTCCCCCTGTTCTAGACATAGTAGATGATGTTTTTTCAGAGTCCGGCCTGTCTCCAGACTCTTTACCTCTGTTAAGCCGGACAGGTACTACAGGGTCCCAGACTCCCATAAATTTCTTTACAAAAACCCTGCTGCTGACCCAGAATCTATCTCACAGGGTCCCAAAGGAGTCAAGGCTGCTTCTGCCAAAAACCCTGTCCCCTCAGATAGAGATTCTAGGGCTTTGGACAGATGGGGGAAAAAAGTTTACACTTCTGCTACCTTGGCTGTAAGGGCTTTAAATTGTCAATTTCATATGCTCAAATATCAGCAATACTTAATGTCTTTGTTAAAACAAAAAATGTTGACAAATTCTGAATGTTCTGAGAACAAAGATTTGCAGGATTTATTGCATGCAGCTGAACAAGTGGGAAAACATACTTCGCAATGTGGCTATGATTCACTGGAGGCCTCGTGCAGGGCCGCTGTTACAGGTTCTGTTATTAGAAGGCATGCTTGGTTAAAGGAACAGAATCTGCCTGATCATGTCAAAGCAAAATTATTGGATGCTCCATTACAGCATGATACTTTGTTTGGTGTTAAGGCAGAAGAGGTGTTGAAGAAAATGGAGGATAAGGCAAAATCTATGCAGACAGTAAAGGATTTCTTACAGGTACAGCCACCCAGATTTAGCTGGAACTGGCACTCTAAGAATTGGTCCTTTCCAGTGTCAGACAGACCACAAAGAGGCAGATTCAGATGCCCTAGAGGCAGGCAACAGCCCCAGGGCTCATACAGGCCCAAACAATGGGGTGCTTCTACCTCCAAAAGCAGAGAAGACAAATCACAGTCTTATAGAAAACAGTCCCAATGACTTCCCTTTGCCAATGCCAAGCACTTACTTTTTGGCAGCACCCTTAGGGGGAAAGCTAGCACATTTTTCACAAAACTGGCACAAGATCACCCAGGACAAATGGGTCTTAAATATAGTCTCTCAGGGCTACAGGTTCCACTTTCACACCCTTCCAAAGGCAAAAGGTATACCAGACCTGCCATGCAATCAATGGCAAGAGGCACAAAAACAAGTTTCATCTCTCATGGACATGGGGGCTATTTAGCCAATGCCACAACAAGAGCAGGGACAAGGATTTTACTCAAGACTTTTCTTAGTACCAAGAAAGGACAAAGCCTGGAGACCAATTCTGGACCTGTCTATTCTAAATACTTTTCTGGACGTCCCAAAATTCAAAATGTTGACTCTACAGCAGCTTCTGCCCATGCTGGACAAGAAGGCTTGACTTGTAACTTTGGACCTCAAAGAGGCATACCTGCATGTCCCAATAAGACAATCTTGCAGAAGATACCTCAGATTCATAGCTGGCTCAAAGCACTACCAATTCTCTGCACTGCCCTTTGGCTTATCTACTGCGCCCAGGGTCTTCACAAAGTGCCTGGCACCAGTAATTGCATTTTGCAGACAAAGAGGAATTCAAATATATCCCTACTTGGACGACTGCCTTATTCAAGCAAAGAACAAAGATGTTCTACTACAGCATCTGGTGTTTTTAAGAAGATTACTAATTTGCCTAGGGTACACAGTAAACGAAAAGAAATCAAAACGACTACCCTCTCAAGAGATATTATTCCTGGGTGCAAGCTTAAATACAACTGCCCTGATGGCTTATCTCACACCAGACAAACAAAGGCATCTGACTTCTTACTTCAAAGACATGGCAACAAAGACCCAGTTATCTGTAAGAAAAATTCTGCAGGCTCTTGGCTACATGACATCCTGCATTCTACTATTTCCATATGCAAGACTGCATATGAGGAAACTACAATGGTATCTAAAAAGTGTTTGGACTCAACATTGCCACAGCCTGGAAACAGTAATTACCCTCATTCCTTGCCTGCAACAGGAATTTCACTGGTGGGCACAGGCCTGTCACTACAACAAGAGACAGCCATTCACCTTACCCACTGCCAGGCAGACACTAACAACAGATGCATCAGATTATGCCTGGAGGGCGCACATGGCAGGAAAATGTATTCAGGGCACATGGCCCACAAACCAAATGCATCTTCATATCAATCAAAAAGAGATGCTAGCTGTACAAAATGCCCTGACAGCCTTCAAGGACCTACTTCATCCAGGACAACTACTGATAAAGATGGACAATACCACAGTCATGTGGTACATAAACAAGCAAGGAGGCACACATTCCTACCCCCTCTGCAGGCAAGCCATGACTTTGTGGAACACAGCATTGACTTATCAAGTACATCTGCAAGCACAATTCCTGCCAGGAAAGATAAATACTTTGGCAGACGAGCTAAGCAGAAACCTCATAGATCCTCATGAGTGGAAACTAGATCCACAAATTTTCAACATGATAACAGGGAAATGGGGATGCCCAGACATAGATCTATTCGCCTCCCCTCACAACTATCAGCTACAGAGATTCTGCACTCAGACTTATCACAAGCAAGCATGGAAAGTGGACGCCCTTCCATTCAGCTGGAAAGCCCTTACAGTATATGCCTTCCCTTCTCTGCCTCTCCTTTCCAAGGTACTCCTAAAGGTCAGACAAGAAAAGCCAAAAATGATACTGATTGCCCCAGACTGGACACGCCAGCACTGGTACCCAATTCTAAAGAGCTTGTCTCAAGGCCCAGCCTGGACATTGCCTCTAATACCTCATTTGCTGACCCAACAGAACAATCAGATCCTGCACAGCCAACTCAGAACCCTAAATCTGGCTGCATGGCGGATAATGTAATCATTCAGAACACACCTCTCTCTAAAGCAATTGTGGATGTTATTTTGGAGGCCAGGAGGCCCAGCACCAGAAAATCTTATGCATAAAAATGGAAGAGATTCTGTGCTTGGAACCAAGCACAGGGAACTGACTCGCTTGTACCAAATATTCCTCAGATTTTGCAATACCTAACTGAGATGCTGAACAAAGGCCTATCCTTCTCATCAATTAAGATCCATGCCTCTGCCATTTCAGCTCATAACAATATGGACCCACCAATTTTTTTCTCATCCACTGCTAAGATAGTTTCTCAGAGGGGCCAAAAACATAAGACCTCCAAGGAGAGCTCCAATACCTGCATGGGACCTCAATTTTGTCTTGAAAAAACTCACACTGCCTCCTTTTGACCCAGCCAATACAGCAGAGATAAAATACTTGTCATGGAAAACTACTCTTCTCCTAACAATAACTTCAGCAAGAAGAGTCTCAGAGTTACAGGCACTAATGGCTGTGGAACCTTTTATTATTTTCCATCAGGACAGGGTTTCTCTAAGGACAAGCCCGACATTTATGCCTAAGGTAGTGTCCAGCGTGGCTCTTAACCAAACCATACATTTGTCTACCTTTTATCCAAGCCCACAGAATAATGGCGAGAGACTTCTGCATACTTGGGACATACACAGACAGCTATACTTTTACTTGGACAAGACTAAAGCCTTCAGAAAGACTGAGCAACTCTTAGTGGCATATGCTGAAGGTTTGCAAGGAAAAGCCATTTCAAAGCAGACTATTTCAAAATGGATAGGCCACTGCATTCATTTCTGCTATTCACAACATGGCAAATCAGAGCCCAATGGCATTAGGCCACATTCTACCAGAGCAGCAGCCGCTTCAGCAGCCTTCCTCAGAGGAGTACCAACCAAGGACATTTTGGAGGCTGCAACATGGACTTCAGTGCACACTTTTACAAAGCACTACCATTTACCTCTCTACTCTAAATCCAGAGCAGGCTTTGCCACTGCAGTTCTGCAGGGCCTCATAGCCACTCCAAACTCTATTTAGGCCCAGCCACCCAACCTCAGCTTTGGGATTCAACCCAAGTGTAATGACTGCAACAGTGAAACACGATGAACATAGTACAGTTGTGTACCTACCATAAATGTAGATGTTCGGGAGTATTCACTGTTGCTGTCCAGGTTACCCTTCCACCATCCCCCTTTCTCTTTGCTGGAACTTATCTGTACCTCTCTATTCTATACAACCTATGTGGTGTATTTGCTTGTAGATGAAGGTTATGTGCATGCTTTTTTATGATCATATTTTTTACAGCCTACCCTTTTGGGGGCACCTGACATTTGGGGCAAGAAAAACTGAAGAAAATGGCGTTGGCTGCATCTTTTATACCCCTGGCACACTGACGTTAGGGAAGAGGCGACAGCAACAGACGCCGGACCAGGACTTTGGAATTCAGGCCGACTGCGGGTAGCCTGCCAGCAGGATAACCCAAGTGTAATGACTGCAACAGTGAATACACTCGAACATCTACATTTATGGTAGGTACACAACTGTACTTTTCTTTTTATTATTCTCATTTTTGAGCTTCTACATCTGAAGTAGTTGTGAAATACTTTACTTCTTAATCACAGGTTCAGTCAGTGAAACTCCTAGTTGTAACGATTATCAAGAACACTGCTGCCATAGTCTGTGCCATAAAAGCTCATCCTCTTCACTCCAGACCTGTTAATCCAAGCTGACACTTGCAGGTTTTACCTGTTATTGAGTATAAGTTGGCTAAGACCATAGTAAAATCTTAGACTGTATGACTGGAGCTCCTTCACATACCCTGTTGGATCCACAATGCTGAGAATCATTGACTTGGGGGTATCTTCTCCAGCACCAGCATCCCTGGCACCAGTAATCTTGTCATTGATACCAGTAGTTTTTCATTTGGTGCTGGTGATTCAGCTGTGAACACCAGTGCCGCCAGAAACAACTCTGGCATTGTCCTTTGTATCTCTTGTGCCTATTCAACCAGCATCAGTTCTGCTAGTTCCAATAATGCCACAGACCCCTTATTTTCTTAGGGCAGGTCCTTTGGACACCAGCTTCACCAGTGTCAGATTTGCTTACATCTCTAATAACTTTGAGATACCTGATGACAAATATATGGTTTAAACAATACATGTTTTCTAGGTGCTTACAAGTTTGACATTCATGGACTTAGTGTCAGAGGACAAGTTTATTCCTCCTACCCCTAATAAAGGGGCATTCAAACCTTTTAGAAAGGTATCTCAGCAGCAGGATTGCAGTTCCTCAGGCCTTCACCTCCCCTTCCAGATCTTTGCAGGGTTCCCAATGCCTTCTTCAACTTTCCCTAAAGGTCTTCAACAAAAAACATTTTATACGTCTGATTACCAAGAGACCCAAGAAAACTCTAGTAAAAATGAAGCATAATGAGTCTTCTTTAGACTCACATTTAGAAGACATTGACAGTGAATAAGAGATTTACTCACCTACTGTTCCACCTGAAGATCCAAAATTTGATAAATACTGTGATGCTCTCTCTTTACCCCAGGCCAGTAAGGAAGGAGCCTCAATCCTCACCAATGACACTGGTGAGATACAGTCTGTAAAAACAGGAATGGATTTACACAGTATTTTAAGATACAGCTGTCTGCATCAAGCACAGTGTCCCCAAAGAGCACACAGGGAACATGGTCCTGACTTGTGACTGGACTCTGTCTCTCCAAATCTCAAACAAGACTCACTTTGGAGCAGTGTGTCCCAGTTCCAAGTAGTTGACACATGCACACATGGATATTTGATTTTCACACCACACTCGCGCGCGCACACACACACACACACACACACACACACACACACACACGCACACACACACACACACACACACACACACACACACACACACACACACACACACACACACACTCCTGGGAAAGGCTGGCACAGATTTCCTAGCTGTAATCATTCTGCCCAGACTCTAAGGTAACCACACTGCCACCAGTCAGCCACTCTAAGGCTCTTACCAGGGTACCCAATTATACTGAGAAAAATCAATACTAAAATAAATGGTAGAGTGTAACAAAAGCAGCAAGGCTTTTCGGAGTGGCCAAGGCATCACTAAAATAAGCACAAGTACTCTCAAAATTTTAAAAGTATTCTCTAAAAGACCAGTCACAATGAAAGGTATAAAAATATTTAATAATAAATAATAAAATAGAAAACATGAGAATACAAAATATCTAAGTACAATAAACACCAGAGTTTCAATCACAGGAGAAATAAAAATAACACAGTTGGACAAATTCGAACAGATGCAGAAAAACACTACTTAACTAATCTCACTGTATTTCCTGACTGTCTAAAAGATAACTGTTCCCTAGCTAACATAATTAATACAGCAAGGCAAGATTAGATGCTGAGATGCTTACTTCCACAAGGCAAGGTGATGAGCTTCAAAACTAAACTGAACTGAACTGTGATAACTGTTATAAATCTTTTATATCAGGTTCCAAAGAAAACAAAACAATACTGTGAGAGTTCCATCCTCTCAATGCTGCTTATAGAATGACATCACATTTGATCACCTGACTCTGGCACAATACACACTCAGAGCTTTGCTAAGATCTGTTGTAATATATGAAAGCTATAGAACAATTTCAAAAACTTCCACTCTTTACTTCCAGAATTCTTTGTTTAAATATATACATTTAATCACATATAATAACACTGTTGATACATTTTAACACAAGGATCTGTACAAGTCAGTGTGATAGTCAAATGACACAAAATTATTTACAAAACACGAGCTAACTATGCTGGCATATGTTACACATGCATTGCTCTATTCTTCCTGGCACAGATGGCAATACTTCACATTGTCATAAGTGCCTTCTGCTCATTCTACAAAAGGGTGGTGGACCAGCTGACTCATACCATCTCCACAATGAAGAATGCCAAAGGCCTGTAAGTTCATCCCACAGTTCTTCTGGGTGGTTCCTCCTTTGGTGAACTTCTGGAAAGATGCCACCAAAGTTGCTTTAGAGAACCTGAACATAGTGGCCTAAGTGTCTAATAAGGTGGACTCTGTCTTCCTGGATCCCAAGAGCATTCTGTTTGGGGTGAGATCCCAAACTAGATACTGTGTTCTCCATATTTGCCCTAAAAAGGACTCCAACTCCTCACAGCCCAGCTGTTCATTCGCTGGAATAGGAGAGTCACATATGATGGGTAAGTTTTGAAAGTGAGTCTGTCAAAATCATCTTTGTAGCCATAGAATTGCCTTATACACGTGGCATATTTCTAGTAGGATTTGGCCAGGAATAACCTCAACATAGCCCCATTCACTATCAATAAAGGACTCTAGCCTTAAGGTTCTCTTCTGCTGTCACTGTGGTCATCAAGTACATGCCTATAGTAGCAGTTCAACAGATTATGGCCTTTTCTCTCAGGACCTGTTTTGTGTACAAGAGACAAATATTTCTGTCTTTCTCCTTCTATTTTTCCTTTTTACAAGAAGGGGGCAAGACTTTCTTCATTGAGGACATGTTAACAAGTCCCACCTTCTTATAAAAAGGGTGAACAGAACATCCACAGTGGCTATAACATTTTAATATACACCCCCCATTTATATATGTATACAGCTGTAGCTTCCATGTTATGCATCTTTACATGCGGTATTATTTGATGATCACAAATGTAAAGCATTTGTTTACATTTCTTATCAATGGTTTTAGATTTTTTTCTTTTAATGACTGTAATCGCCAATAAAGATTTTTGACATGCTTTCCTTCAAAAAAATGTCCAACAACAATTATTTAAAATACACTCATATATCTATGTACCAATGGCAAGTCCACACAGGTATTAGAAAGTGACAATCTGCATATGTCTGCAGCATTCATTTCATTAAAAAAATGGGAATATGACTCTTCTCATTTCCTCTGTAGAACATAGACACACACACACACACACACACACACACACACACACACACACACACACACACACACAGATGGATCGTCTTCTGAAGCTCAAAATTCCATATAATAGAAACTGATTTTTGCAAGACAAAAGTACCGAAATGTTGAATTTCTGAATGGCAAATATTTCCCAGGGTAAGTAAACATTTGTTCAACATGCCCTTTTCTCCACAGTAGTGCGATCTCTGAGTTGGTATATATAGTTAGGGGGGGTGTTGTGGGTAGCCCTGACCTAGGTGGGTTTTATTTACTACTCTGTGTTTTTGTTTAATTTGGGCTAGTGTGAACTTACCCTGGGAAAAATTCACCATTCAGTATGTGATTTTGAGGTTTTGAAGTAGATCCATACGTGTGTGTGTGTGTGTGTGTGTGTGTGTGTGTGTGTGTGTGTGTGTGTGTGTGTGCATGTGTGCATGTATGTGTGTGTGTGTGTGTGTGTGTGTGTGTGTGTGTGTGTGTGTGTGTGTGTGTGTGTGTGTGTGTGTGTGTGTGTGTGTGTGTGTGTGTATGCACACATATCCATCCACAACTCCTTTTTCCCATTTTTGCACTTGGGCTTGAGGTGTCACTTCACCAGTGACAATCATCTAGAGCCAAGGTAGCCACCCGGTGGTGTAAGCCCACCATATATGTCTGGGTTCATGGGGCCCACCCCCTACAAAAAAAATATATATTTTTAGTATTTGCTTTTTTAGCTGTGTGTGCATGCAGTGAGGGTATTCCTCATACATACATACATAGTGTCCTGTCGATGTTTGCATTGTTGACGTTTTGCTGTTGACATTGACATCAACATTCAGACGTTTCGATTAAGGTAATATACACACATACATACACCTACATATTTCTATATGTATTTATATGTATATATATATATATATATATATATATATATATATGTAATATGCATTTATTTAATTTACCCTAACAGTATACACTGATAAAAAGGTGTGATAAGTATGGAATATGTGGGGCTCATGTGTGATACAGGAAATATTTTCTAACATAAGTTTAGGAATGACTTTCATGATGGAGATTCAAGAATGAAGTTTCGTATTCTACATGTTTCCCGTGTTTACAGATCAGACTGCAAAATACTTCTTTTATACATAAGAAAGGAATTTCCTAATACTTCATATTTCCTCTGTGGCATAAACAGATCTTGAAATATTGGTCTTTTGCAAGCATTCTGTGAAACCTTGGTTTGTGTACCTGGTATGCATAAACAATCAGCATTGTTTCTGTTGTTTCTCCTTCCTATCAGTATGCCACATTCTGCATTAGTGCCTGAGTATTTCTGCAGGTGTAATGTGTGTTGTTCATTGACTTGATATGTTTTTCCCTTGTGGTACACATGGTGTTCAGACTTACTTGCCTTGTAGTTCCTCTATTATAATTTTTGGTTTGTTTCTATTATAAAATTCTTTTATTGTTTGCTTTTTTTTACTGTGTTGGTGGTTGGTATTTGGAAATGTGAATACCAGATGTTACTGTATTTCCTTCATCTTAGTTTTTTATTCACATTTTTATAAGGAATGGATATCAAGGATCCTTTTAACAAGCAGCAAAGAAAGGATAAGGTAGTAAACATCAGCAAAGTTGAATCTTCAAATGAAGCAACAAATGATCTGAAGAGTATCAACCTACTAATTCCAGCCCCACTTTTTAGTAAGGTACTAATATTTTAATGACTCCCAAAAACAGGGATGTAAAGTTGCTTTTCAAAAGAATCAGTGGTACCAAAAGAAAAGCTCTTACAGACTTTATAAACCCCTTCACATAAGTACCTAGTGAAAGCTCCATGCTCATGTTGGATGCAGAGGCTTCAGTGGTAGATGAGACAAGCACTTCAGTGCTGTCTTGTTAAGCTCTGCCTGCTGTAGCTGTGTCCAGTTCACCCTCATTTGTCTTGAAGATATTTGCAAAGGCGCATTTCAACATGGTATAGGAAACCATATTTTAACAGGAGGTAGCTATGTCACCTTCAGTTGGACCAATTTCAGCCTGAGACTAGAAGACAGAGATGTGATCTTGTACAGAAACCTTTAAAACTTAAAAAAACAAAGAATTACTTCCATTGATTTATCTAATGAACAAGATAACTTTTTTATATGATGCAAACTTATTCTCTTGTTCCTTTCAACATTCAGATAAGTGCAGCTCTTCTTTATTAGAGAATTAAACTGTAGGGGTTCCTTTTTCTAATGAAGAGATACACAGGAAGGACAAGACTCCCAGATACAAGGTGTACAGGGCACTCCTTTATTGTATTCTTAAGGGTGTTTTAAAAGCATATAGCCAGTGTCCAGAGTCAGTGCCTAGCAAAGCTGATAGGATTTTTAGGTCTCCTTTGGTTAGGCAGATTTTACGGAATTATCTCAGAGTAAATCATGCACCTTACTCTTTAATCATTATGCAAAAACTTTCCTTTTTGTTAGTTTATTGTGTACTGAGGATTCTAGGTCACGAGACAAATGTGGTACAATGTGTACTCATCCAGTATTACTCATTTAAGTTACTAGGAAAAAGATGGTATAGGATATACTTGTCTAGTACTTTAACATTTGTAGTATTAAGCTGTTTAGCTCTTAATTTTGTTTATTCAAAGTTCGATTGTAGAGGAAATTCAGGCAAATTTTAGGCTGTTCATAGCAGAAGTATTACCACTAGAACAGAGAAAATAGTTGCCTCAATGGTTAATTTATGGGTTTTCACGTTACTATGCACATGCATCAGCAAATGCTACCATATCAGAGGTAGTTTTAAGAAGATTATGGTAGTTTTCGTTAGATTACAACAATAATGATGTTTCAGATTTAATTTAGCTAATGCTCCATTAATGCAAAAATGTGATCATTTAACAGATTGCATTATTATTGTTATTATCATCATCTTCATCATCATCATTATTACTAATTTAGAAAATAAAAAAACATAAAAGAATTTAATTTATAGGAATATCTGTATCTATGCTTCCTCATTATCAAGAATATTCCAGTAAATAAGAAGCCATTTTAAAGGAATGGAGCATTTTTCTTCAGTTACAAAAACAGGTTAACTACAGTTTAACAGTTAACATGAAAAGACAGATACAGCCAGAGATCTACAAAATGATTGCTGTCCTCTTCTTCCTTTCTCCTTCCTAGTATCAGGAGTATCTTCTTTAATTGTGACAAGACAAGCAAGCAAACAAGCAAACAGATGAACTGAGTAATCATTCAACTGATTAATTAGTAATGACAGACAAAGAGATTTTATAAACAATTCAGAAAGCCTCTGCAGTAAAATTAAAAATTCAAGATCAACTTGCTCCAGACGGATTCTCATTCAAGTGATAAAGCAAGTCAGATTTAGAGATTTTTGTTCTGTTTCTTATAACTGAAGGTATAAATTTTATTTACTCAAAAATCTGCACGCATTTTAGTTTACCTCTAAAACTTTATTTCTTTAATACACTTGCAAGATTGCCCCTTCCAGACTGTATTGAAAAGTCATTGGTTTCCCTGTTATTCCGCATAAAATTATCTTTTTTCTGCTAGGATTTGTAGCCTGCAAAAACCCTTTTCTGGGTGGACAACATATACACTGACATCTTTGGTTGCCACTAAGTGAGCTTCTAAAACCATCTGTACCACTGAGCTTGCAGCTAGTGTTACTGCTAAAGGAAAAGGGCACTTTGTGCGTTAATGAGCTCAGACTTATTAATGCCATTATGTCTTGATACGTATGGCTTTCTTGCCCATGAGCAGCTTGTCCTCTTTTAAAAAAAATAAGCATTTAAGCCCACTGCTACTGTTTCTTTTGGTGAAAACTGGCCCATAAAGATAACCCAAGCTGCTGATCTAGAAAAAAATATCTCCTATCAGTCATGCATCTGACTCTTTTCCTTCCAGTTCTGAACTCTGACAAAAGTTTACTCAAGGCATTTATAGTTGCTGTTAAGTTACTTTTTCACTGTAATTACATTGGTAATACTAGCTAGCAGTTGCTTGATGAAACTGATTGTTTCTGATACTTAGCAACACACCTGGCTCAGTTCTGTCCTACTCCATTTGCTCTCGTTCCTTGAGGCCTCACTCCACTCCCCTACCCTGCCCCCAGTTCCTACTCACACCACCTACTCTTCACTTATCTATCCATCTCAACCCACCTAATCGTACTTAGCCAATCAATTTCAATCCTGTTCTGCACAGTATTTTCAGTCACCTAACACCTGTGTTGTTCAATAAGCCTCTCTAATTAACATTAACTTTTCTCCTCCCTACTATACCTTCCATCCTTTCATTATAGAAATCTCTACAAGAGTTAATTCTAGCATTTATTCCACCTACAACTTACCGTATTTATTTTTTATCATTTCTCTTGTCCAGCTATTTCCCTTCAAATGATGAACATGTTTGCATTACCGTCATTTCTCTTCATGTCACTGCTGTGTCACCTTACATCCTATATATCAACACTTTCAACCAGTTTTACTTCTCCCTCAGGCACATACAATCCTCAACAAAAATACACTCCCTATCATCACATTATATTACCTCATCTCTATCACTACACAAACACTGACCTGTTTAAAGTTAGGTACCTGAATTACACCCCATTCTTAAAAAGCTTGTCATAATAATTAAGCATAAATTCAATGGCTATACTTAAATCATCATTTCCTAAAAAACACTGAACCATAGTGGAGACATCCATCCTAATACAGGCCTGAGAAAGAACCACAAAACTCAGTCAGCTCACCAAAGTTATCCAATTTCTCTCCCTTGAACTCCCTTAAATAGAGTATCTAGTTTACAGTTCTTAGACATAAATGCATGAAGTATCCATGACAAACTGGATGACTTCCATGCATGTATTGTCCTGTTTTCCCCTGACTTTCTAACAGAAACTGGGCTCAAACAAGATATGAAAGATAAAGAAATTATGCCTCTGGCTACAATTTCCATAGGGTTGACAGAATAAATAAAAGAGGAGGGGGTGTGGCCATCTTCTATAAAACACTTTCAGCCTCACTCTTCATCCACTTATCCCTTTAAATCTGGCATTTCAGACTTATTGACATCACTTTTAAAACAAATAAAAGAATATGCTTAGCAGTGGTGGATCCACAAATTTATGAAAGGGGGGGGGGCGCAGTCTAGAAAAAGTCTGCTAGTGGGGTATGGGGTGGAAGCTAGAGGATAGTAGGGTCTTTTGAAACTCTTTGGGGGTATGGGGCTGTGGAAAGATCACCTTAAGATGTTCTGGCAGCACATGTGAAAGACAGCAGTATACATTCAGTTGGACATCACTGTGTTGTGGTTGTGGTATTGGAAGTAGGTAATTCCTGTCCACGATACAGCAAATTTACAAATAGTATCAGTTGTTTTGATGCATGCCTGGAAGAGATGTTGTGTTCCTATGCCTAGAGAAAAGATCTATGGAGATCACTTCACTATCCTGGAAAACATACAAATAAATGGCAAGTCACAGTCCCCTTCCATAGTGGTATAGCTTGCATTTGCATTATAGTAGCTTAGCAAAAAGTCCTACTGAAGGAGATATTACCACAGAAAGTACCATAGTAAGTGTAAGTGAATATTGATTTCTGTGAAAAC
This sequence comes from Protopterus annectens, assembly GCF_019279795.1. Taxonomy (NCBI): domain Eukaryota; kingdom Metazoa; phylum Chordata; order Ceratodontiformes; family Protopteridae; genus Protopterus; species Protopterus annectens. The sequence goes on from NC_056731.1 coordinate 317,237,219, forward strand.
AAGGAAGCTGACTTAATTAAAAACAACACAGTAAGTTAATGAAGTATGTGTTATGAAAAAAAATCCCCAAAACATACACTCAGTTTATTTATAAGCAATATATAAAAACAAATGCAAACATTGTAGTATTTCTCGGAGAGCTGTAACTCACAGTCTACTTCAGTGTTATGCAAGATTAAAGGCAAACCACAGACAAACTGTTGGATGAATCATCAATGATTCTAGTCAACTGAACAAAGCCCTACTATCTTCAGCCATTCTTATAAACACACATCAATAAGTATACAGTGTCAAACTGTAAACCAGAACATACCACCTTCAAAGTGGGTCCTTCTAGCAACACGTGCAGATATGTTCAATTTAAATACATCCTCTTTATCTATTAGATTTTTAACCTCATCTGAAATAAAAGTAAAAATAGAAAAACCTGTTTCCACAAAACATACATTTACAAGGATTACTATCAGGTAATCCCATTTATCCCAGACTCAACTAGCATAAGTTTTTCATATCACATTCCTCAGTTTTTAATTCCTAACAACAACATTTACAAGCAGCTAAAAGCAACCTTAATGAATGCATGCATCATTAAACATAAGATGGATCAACTAGAAATATTCCTCAAAACTCACTCCTTGAGCATATTAGGAATTATTCAGTCCTGAGGAAACGAAGACATTCTAAACTTCAGACATGCTACAGCTACATTTTTACTGGTCAGCCACAAAAAAAAAAAAAAAAAAAAAACATGGGGGAGGTTCCGTCCTCCTCCTTAAAGAATACCTACAGAGAACAGCCAACAATCTAAGGTTAAGGTTCATCACCCAGTAAGAGTTTCCGTACTTCCCCACATTGAATGACCTCTGATCCATAGCTTTTTACTTAATAATCCCCACTAAAAACCTCCACCTACACTAATTATTGCAGAATTGTAAACTGAGTTATACATTTCTGACTGGTCTCTTCATAGGAAAACAGACCCTTCAGAAACCGCACATCATTAACTGATATATTTCTTACTTCACTAGAAATAACTACTTTCCTGTAATTTCAAGGCATTTGTAATCAAGTACACATCACTAGATAGCAAATGAGCTGAAAACCCAGACTAAGAGAAAATGCATGGTAGCAGAGGAAACAATCCCAAAACACAGAGATTAAAGAAAATGTTTTACTACTAAGTTACCTAGTCAAAAATAGGCATCAAGTGTTACAAAGCCATTCACCTGTAAAAACACCAAGAATTGTAATAAATCCTAAAAGTTCTTCAGTCTAGTAAACTTTTTCTCCTATTGTTCATTAAATAAAAGACCCTCATAAAATGTGACTTTAGAATGCACTGGGTGTACCCTATCTCCCTACAACATCCTTGATGAATTCTAAAATTATCTTCACTACCTTCCCAACTACTGGGGAAGAAATGCTCCTAACACATTAAGAAGACAGTCTTTCTATTATCTTCTCAGCTTCAGACCTCTTCATGAAGCAATATAAATAATAATTGCTCTTATGTTACACTAGCTTCCCATAAGAAACACCATTTTTGCAGACTCACAAAGGCAGAATGATAGCCAGTAAAATAAATGGTCATTCTTTATTTGCATTAGAGTAAACACTTAGTTAACCAGCACCCATGGGGATTGGTAGATGCCAAATAACTGTAGATGTTCTTCGTGTTTCACTGTTGCAGTCATCACATTTGGGTTATCTGCCTGCAGGTAGCCCTCAGTCGGCCTGAATACCAGAGTCTTGGGATTTCTGCATCGGATGCTGTCGCCTCTTCCATGACGTCAAGTCGTCAGGGGTATAAAACATGCAGCCGACGCCATTACATCAGCTTTTCTTGCTGCGTGGGAGCCTGAAGCAGAAGCAGTTCGCAAGTGTCGGTTGGCCTCTACCTGAAATTTTCATTTTTCGAGTTTCAAACCTGAAGTCTTCTAAAGCTAAGTACCCCATTAGGGATCCTTTATTCTTGCTCTAACCGATGTCAGAAAAAGTTAACAGTTGTCTTGCCTGTGGAAAGCAAATACTTCACAGAGATTTTCATTCTTACTGCGTCATCTGTTTAGGCCCAGACCATGACGTTCCTTGCTGTAGGATTTGTGCCTTGTTTAATGCCCGAACTATTCGTCGTCGGGCTATCTTTTTCGCTAAATTTTTTCACTCTCATTCTCTGTATTCCAAAATGGCTTAGATAAGCCATCCGACTACCGATCTTCCAAAAAAAGTAAGGATAAAGACAGAGACAGACCGCATAGATCCAAAACTACCAATGACGCTTCCATTAATCTAGTCACCAGTCTGCCAGTACTCAGTGAGGCACTTTTGCAGACCCTGATACCCGCTTCTACAGATTCGCAGGCCTCTGCTGAGACCAATGCGGAGTCTGATATGCCGCGAGATGCTTCTTTGACTATGGAACCTGTGGCTGTCTCTACCTTGGATGGGTCCAGAGCCGCTGTCCGGGTACTGGCTTCTGAGGGTGTATTCCGACCTTCTGATGTTCGCATTAAACCGGCAACTTCGTTTTTGACTAAAACTCCAGAGTTTCTCAGGCCCAGAGTTTGCACTACGCCTAGAAAACCGACGACCAAAGCGCATGCTCAAGCTCCCTTGCCACAGAAAACAAATGCTTAGAATGGCTGAAGACCTTATAACCTTAAATAGGGAAAGCCAGCCTTCCCCTCTAAAAGACAAAGAATTGATTTTCCATCTGATTCTACAGACATTGAGTTTGATGACTGTGATCCCTCTGATTACCAGGACATACCCTTATCTACCTATGAGGATTCCGATGTAGAGGATTCCGTACCCTCTGCCTCCCCTCCAGAGGACTTTTCTATTGCTGAAACCTTGCATACTTTAAGAGAGCATTTCCACTGGGAATGTCAGGACTACCCTCAGTCCAAAAAGAGACTCAGAGAATTTTTAGACTTGCCTCTGCACAGGCCTCTAGCTATACCCCCTGTCCTGGATATTGTAGATGATGTCTTCATGGAATCCAGTCTTACTCCTGATACTTTACCTCCAGCTCCTAGAAAGCCTGACAGGTACTACAGAGTACCTGACTCTCACAAATTTCTCTTTAAGAATCCCACTGCAGATCCAGAGACTATTTCTCAGGGACCTAAAGGCATTAGGGCTACTACAGCCAAAAACCCTACCCCTTTGGACAGGGATTCTAGAGCTTTAGACAGATGGGGTAAGAAGGTATATATCTCTGCAACTCTTGCCATCAGGGCTTTGAATTGCCAGTTTCATATGTTGAAGTACCAGCAGCATATTATGGAACTAATTAAACAAAAAATGTTGTTGCTTCCAGATTGTACAGAAAATAAAGATTTACAAGAGTTAATACATTCTGCAAACCAAGTTAGTAAACATACTTTGCAGTGTGGTTTTGATGCCTTAGAAGCATTTTGTAGGGCTGCTGTCACTGGGTCTGTACTGAGAAGCCATGCTTGGCTGAAGGAGCAAATCTTGCCAGACCATGTCAAAGCAAAATTACTAGATGCTCAATTAAACCAGGAATGTTTGTTTGGCAGAAAAGCAGAAGTAGTTCTTAAAAAGATGGAGGAAAAAGCTAAATCTATGCAAACTGTTAAAGATTTCTTACAGGTGCAGCCACCTAGATTCAGTAGGCATTGGCCTTCTAAAAACTGGTCCTTTCCAGTCCCTCCCAGGCATTCTCAGTCCAAACCTAGGGGCAACAGGCCACCAAGACTACAGTCTCAGGGTATGCAGAGATCTAAACAATGGAGTGCTACCACCTCTAAAACAGGAAGTGGTAAGTCACCCCCTTATGGAAGAAGTTCACATTGATTTTTTTATCTTCCTTCTCAGCAAGGCCAAAGTACTTGCACCCCTAGGAGGAAAACTCACCCTACATGCAAAAAAACTGGATGTCCATTACTCAGGACTGATGGGTTCTAAACATTGTATCCCAGGGATACAGATTCTACTTCCACTCACTGCCAACACCAAGCGGGTTGCCAGACCTTCCTCCAAATTAGTGGGCAGAGGCTTAAGAGCAAGTACTTTCTCTTCTCAGTATCAGGGCTATTCAACCTGTGCCAATAGAGCAAAGGGGACAGGAATTCTCAACACCTTCCTAGTGGTCCCAAAATTCAAAATGCAGACTCTGCAACAGCTTCTTCCTATGCTAGCCAGGGATGCCTGGCTAGTTACCCTAGACTTAAACGAAGCTTATCTGCACATCCCCATAAGGGAATCTTGCAGGAAATGTCTATGTTTCAAGGCAGTTCTCTGCACTTCCCTTTGGCTTATCTACTGCGCCCAGGGTTTTCACAAAGTGCCTGGCTCCAGCCATTGCGTACTGCAGACAGAAATATTCAAACTTACCCATACTTGGATGATTGCCTGATTCAGGCAGACAGTCAGGAATTGCTACTTCAGCACCTGGCATTTGTAAAGAGACTTCTAACTTCTCTGGGGTACACCATCAACGAAAATAAATCACAACTATTGCCCAGCCAAAAGATTGAATTCCTGGGAGCAAGCTTGAACACAACTTCCCAGATGGCATTCCTCACCCCAGAAAAACAGGTTTATTTGACAAACTACTTCAAACTAATGGCCACCATAACCCAGCTATCTGCAAGAAAAATACTGCAAGCCCTAGGGTTCATGGCCTCATGCATTCTACTGATTCCATATGCAAGACTGCATATGAGGAAATTTCAATGGTACTTAAAAAGTCTCTGGAGTCAACATTCCCAGGAGCTGGAAACACTGATTCATATCATTCCTTGTCTAAGGACAGAGTTCCTTTGGTGGGCAGAGGCATGCAACCACAACAAGGGACTTCCTTTCACTCAACCCCTCGCCGCCCAAACCCTGACAACAGACACATTAGACTATGCATGGGGGGCTCACATGGCAGGCAAATGGAGCCTAGGGCAAATTCCCCTGCATATCAATCAAAAAGAAATGTTAGCTGTACAGAATGCTCTGACAGCCTTCAAATACCTTATCCTTCCAGGACAAATCCTGATAAAGACAAACAACACCACAGGTATGTGGTACATAAACAAGGAGGGGGGAACTCATTCCTACCCACTCTGCAGGTTAGCCATGGCCCTGTGGAACACAGCCTTAGGTTCATAGGTTCATAGGTTCATACTAGGCTATCTGCCCTAGGGCATTTATAAGCCTAGCCAGAATGTGTTTGGCTTTCGCCACCCATTTTAAATTTATTTTGCTATGCCCTTTTTCGAGGTTAGTATACTGTGCCTCTGTCTAACAGTGACACAGAAGTGATACCCGGGGTAAACCTACGATCTCCCATCCACTCATCAAGATTCCTCTTGAAGAGAGTCAATGAGGGACTCTGCCTAACCTGGACTGGGATTTTATTCCAGAGTGAAGGGAGCCCCTGGGTTATGAATCTGTCCCTCCAGCATGTCCTATTTATTTCAGTGCTGAGGTTCAAGTCTCTAGCGAGCTCAATGGGATTTGGATTTTCTGAGGTGCAGCATGTCCATTAATTCCGGGTTGGACATGGCTTTATATGTCAGGCCCAGATCACCTCTGAACAGGTGGTATGCCACTGAGTAGAGCTGGAGTTTCTTTAACCGGGCAGCATATGGCATCTGTTTGAGCCCTTTGATCCTCTTGGTGAGGTACTTTTGGGGTCTTTCCAGTTGCTGCAGGTGTCTGGTAAGGTACATCCCAAAAGGGGCATTGTACTCAATTATGGGCCTGATGAGGGATGAGTAAAGAGACACGATGACCTCCCCTGATCTAGATGTGAATCCCTTCATGATTAGGTGGGCTATATAAAATGTTTTTCTAACCACTTTGGCCACATGGTTGTCAAATGAGAGATTGCTATCAACTTGGGTCCCCAGGTCCCTAATTACTTCTTCTGTACTTAATGGATTACCACCTATGTGGTAATTTGTGGGCACTTTGTTTTTGCCAAAGGGGATGACTATACACTTTTTGGTATTTAGCTTGAGGCCATGGCTCTGGCACCAGTTGTCTGTTTCTATGAGGCCCTTTTGGAGGATGCTTGTGTCGGCTGGAGAGTCGATTATGGAGCCCAGTTTGCAGTCATCTGCGAACTTGGTCAGCCACAGTCCTTCCGTGTTGGCCTGTACCTTTGAGAAATATATACCGAACAAGAGAGGTCCCAGGACTGAGCCTTGTGGGACACCACTTGTAACTGGTTTGGTGTCTGACATGGCTCCAGCAATTCTAACCATGTGGGTTCTGTCCTTGAGCCAATTTGCAATCCATCTAGTGACATAGGGGTTTATATTTAAGCTGGTGAGCTTATCTATAATGCCCAAGTGGGGTATTGTATCGAAGGCTTTTGCGAGGTCCAGGTAGGCTGTGTGGACCACCTTCCCCCTCATCAATGGCCTTGGTGACTGTTTCAAAGAAATCAACCAGGTTTAAGAGGCAGGATCTGCCCTTAACAAAGCCGAACTGGGTAGGATCCAGTGTTTGTAGGTCCCCAATATCTTTATTTATGAGGTTCATGATGATCCTTTCCATAGCTTTGCAGACCAAGCTAGTCAGGCTTATGGGGCGATAGTTTCCAGGATCCGTTGAGGCACCACCTTTATGGAGAGGGACCACTGTTGCTGTACGCCACTCTTTTGGCACATATCCTGTAGTAAGGCTGAGATTGAACAGTAGTTTTATGTTTGGGTTTAGCTCTTCTTGGAGTTCATGTAGGATGCAGCCCGGGACACCGCCTGGTCCCATTGATGCTGTGTTTTGCTTTGGAGAGGGCGGCTCTTACCTGAGCATCTGAGATGTCAGGGGCAGCACTCTGCTGGGATAGATATTTGCCCTTTGGTGGGAGGGAAGAAGTTTGCGCTGAACCTGTCAGCTAGGATGTTGGCAATGTCTGTGGGTTCAGTGTATTTTTTGTCATTTTGGACTAATTCTGAGCATATCTGGGAATTACCACACAGGTTCCTAACATAACTAAAGAAAGCCTTGTGATTATCCTTAGTGTCCTGTGCAATGTTTCTCTCGAAGCTGGCCTTAGACAATTTTATGTGTGCCCATAGTTTTTTGCTAATATTGATCAGTGATGCCTTCCCTTTTTGGGATTTTGCTCTATCATTTAGTAGCTTCCTCCTTCTATTGTATAGTTTGTTTATGGCTGGGGTCCACCAGACAGGACGTCTGCCTTTGGAGGATTGGGTCTTGGTTTTATTTGGGATCGCATGATCCATGCATTTCTGAAGGTGTTCATAGAATGCGTTTATAAAGAATTCTGCGGTCTGGGCCGTATTTTCCACAGGCCCGAGGGCTTTGAAGGATTCCACCTCAGTTTTGAGGAGTGTGAAATTTGCTTTAGAGAAGTTTTTCACTGTGGTTTTCTGGGCAGGGGGTGGGATCGGGATGTGAATATCCAGTGAGATTAGTTTATGGTCTGATCTTACCAGTGAGGGATACACTTCCGGTCTGGAGCATAGAGTCCCCATGTTGGTGATGATCAGGTCCAGTATGTTTTCCCCTCTTGTGGGAGTGGTAACAAGTTGTTCCATAGCATTTGAGTTTATAAATTCTAGGAACCTTTGGGCTAGGGTGTTGGAGCTAGAGTAATGCTCCCAGTCTATGTTTGGGTAGTTGAAGTCGCCCAATATAATGGTGTTTGGAGAGACCTTCATATTTTCCAGTGTTCTCAGGAAGGCCGAGTGGGGTTCCTGGGTTTGGGAGGGTGGTCTGTAGCAGGCTATAAACTGGAAGGCAGTTTTACCCACTGTTAGTTGCACATGGATAGTCTCTGATGCTTCGTGCTTTGCCACCAACCTGGAGGTGTGGGTATCTTTGATGAATATCGATACTCCCCCTCCTTTTGTGGTTCGGTCCAAGTTTTGGGGCGAAAAGCATGGTATGAGGTATAACCTGGTAGTGCTGGGGTGCTCTCGAGCCCTGAACCAGGTTTCTGTTACTGCACAGATATCGATGTTCTCCATGCTAAGGAGAGTTTCGAAAAGTGCATCTTGAGGTTTAGACTTCTGGCGTTGAGTAGCATTACTCTTAGTTTCTTATCCCTTGTGATACCTATGGAGGTGGGTTTGTCTTTTGAGCCTTGCCTAAAAGGCACTATGGGGTAGCAAGAGCCTTTGCCAATATCCAAAGCCCAGGGGTGACAGGTGCAAGCCGTCCCTAGCGAAGCATCGTGGCTTGTCGAGCATATCATCCCAAGCTGACAGGCATTGGATCCCCTTTGAATGACACCAGTACTTAAGCCAATTGTTGAAATTGATCATCTTGTCTTCATATTGTGGCATCATTCTTGGTGAGGGTAAGATGCTACTCAAGGTCAGGGTCATACCGCCTGGGCTACATGCTCAGAGAGCTCCTTTATGTCTCTTTTCATGTAGTCCAGGGAGGTACGTCTCAGGTCATTCACACCAGCATGGACAATGACTGAGTCATATTTGTACTTGCCTTGGAGTGACCTGAGTGCTTGTGTTATGTGGCGGATCCTAGCGCCCGACAGGCTGCTCACCGTGACCCTCTCCTTGTTCAGCCTGGTGAGCGGGACGTCAGTGTGCCTGACAATAGAGTCACCTATTACAAGTGTATCAGGTGTGTTGTTTAGTCTTAAGGGCTGTGACTGTTCGGCACACTGGCTTTGTGAGATATGTGTTGCACTTGTTTTGTTTTCAGGTTTTGCCTTGAGCAACGAAGTGCACCTGCAAGCTCAATTCCTGCCAGGCAAACAGAATTCACTGGCAGACGACTTAAGCAGAAATATACGGGACCCACACGAGTGGAAGCTGGAACCCAGCTCATTCAAACTTCTAATCCACAGGTGGGGGACTCCAGAGGTGGACCTCTTTGCCTCCCCCCAAAACCATCAATTGAGCAAATGTTGCACCAAAAATCCCCAGAGCCAAGCATGGAAAGTGGATGCCTTATCCTTTACATGGGAAAACCTCTCAATTTATGCCTTTCCCCCTCTGCCCCTCATATCAAAAGCACTACTCAAGATCAAACAGGAGAGGCCAAGGACAATCCTTACTGCCCCAGACTGGCCACACCAGCACTGGTACCTACTCCTACACAGTCTGATAGCAGTGCCATCCTGGGACCTACATCAGACCCCCTCCTTGCTGTCCCAGCAGGAGGTACAGATTTTGCATCCACAGCTGCAAACCCTGAATTTTGCAGCCTGTCTTATCCCCTGAATACACCACCAGCAGCCCACAGCAGACAGGTACTGGACATCATCCTTGAGGCCAGAAGGCCTAGTACTAGGAAATCCAATTCAGAAAAGTGGAAAAGATATTGTTCTTGGAGCCAGTCTCAAGGAAAGGACACAGCTGTGCCCACCTTACCTCAAATCCTAGATTACCTAGCAGAGCTACTCCACAAAGGCTTATCCTTCTCATCAATTAAAATTCATGCCTCTGCCATCTCAGCTCATTACAATACTGAGCCACATCTATTTTCTCACCCTCTCATTTATTTATTTTTGTTTATTTTACATTTGTTTACCAGGTAAGTCTGACTGGACAACAAGTCCTTTTTCAGGCATGGGGAGAAAAGCTCCAACAAAAATTTACAAAAATTGACAAGAATACAGCAACAACAAAAATTACAAAAGTTGACTAGAATATAGGATAGACCTAATACAGAGGAACTTTTAAAAGTTGGTGATACATTTATGATTGACATGTATTACTAGAGTTGGGCATACTGTTATAAAATGCAAACTTTTTCTGTGGGAATGCACATTATAAAGTTAAATGGCTCTAAACAATGTAAGATACAGACAGCAGATTCAAAACACAATCAGCTGAGAGTACTAGGAGACCAATATGCTGTAAGCTTCTGAAATCTTATGTTTAGCAGTACTAGCCAGGTCTAACAAGTGCTAGTGTTAGCCAGGACAGGTGCATGAACAGAGCCAGGTGTCAGTTAAGTGAGACTTTACAAGTGTTTTGAATTGCACGAAAGAGTAGTTGGAGGTTATTGGAGCTGGCAGTTTATTCCATATTTTGGGAATGAAATTTGAGAAGAATGTGTCTACAGTTGAGTTATTTGGTTTGGAAAGATCAAGAAATAATTTGTTGCTGGAACGGAGAGTACAACTGTTGGTATGCAGCTGTATACGATTTTGGAGAGCAGGGTTTTTTTCTTACTGATGGAGGATTTTATGGGCAAAGGTTAGTTGATTAAAGAGTAATAGCTGAGGTAGTTCTAAACATTGTAGTAGTTTAGGGGTGTACAATGGTGTGTCCTTTAAGGGGAGTCTGTGGCGAACCTGGCAATTTTATTATAACAGGATTCTAGTTTAGCAAGATCAGTGTTTCTGAGATTGGTTAGAATTGGAGAGGTGCATAGGAGTGTTGCTAAGAGGTGTGTGCAAGCGATGGTAGCTCTTGTGTTTGTGGTTAGAAATTGTTTATTTCTGTAAAGAACACCTAGTTTCTTGTGAACTTTCTTTATGGTTTGAAATATGTAATATCACATTTCGAATTGTTGTTGTTTTCTACACCTATGAGTTTGGTATGGGTTACTGGCATGAGAGTGATTTTGTTTTGGATGAGGTAGTGAATGGCAGGCATGATGGGGCAGATCTTGTGGGGTGGAAGAGAAGGAGCTTGGTTTTGTTGGGATTTAGTATGAGCTGGGTGTTAGTGAGCCATGTTTTGGCAGATAGAAAATATTCTTGAGTTATGGTCTGGAGGTCTTTTAGGAAGGAGGCCACACATAGTGTAGAGTTGTCTGCGTATTGTATAACATTAGAGTGAGGAGTAGAGATATGAAGTTTGTTGGTGAAAAGAGAGAGAAGTAGTGGTCCAAGGATGGAGCCTTGTGGCACCCCTAAGGTAACTGGAAGAAGAAGGGAGAGTTCATGTTGCCATTGAACAGCCTGTTGGTGGCCTTATAAGTAGCTTTTAAACCAGGTAGTACTGAGGTTTAGGGTGGTGAGAATATTGATAAGTTTGTTGTGATTTACCACATCAAAGGCTTTAGAGAGGTCCAAAAAGATGACAGATAGAAATTTTCTGTCATTTCTATACTGATTCACTGTGTTAGTGAAAGACATTAGGGCTGTGGTAGTACTATGGTAGGGCCAAAAGCCATGTTGGGTGTTAGATAGTAATTTATGTGAGTGTAGGTAGTCCATCAACTGCGTATGAGCAATTCTGTGTAGTATTTTAGATAGGGGCGACAAAATGGCAATTGGACAATAATTGGTCAGTTCAGTGGAAATACCTCCTTTATGTAAAGGTAGAATTTGGGAGATGTCAGGTACCAGGTTTTCTGAGATTGCTCTGTTTATTAGTATGGTTACTGGATAAGCTATTGCTTCTGCTGCAATTTGCAAGAAGTCAGCAGGGAGTTTGTCTGCTGCTATTGTGGTTGGCTTTAGTTTTTTTAGTAGTTTTTTATGGTATTAAGAGAGACTGGTTATGGTGTAAAGGACGTGGAGGAATTCTGGGCTATGGAAGTCTCAGTGGTGGTGGAGGTGTTCTGGGAAATGGAGAGGGTGAGGATGTATTTGAAGTACCTGTTGAACTGAGTTGTTATGTTATCCAAGTTACTAGTTGTTGTTGGAGTGGGTGTAGTTGATTTGCTTGGCAGTAGAATTTTATTGATGGCTGCCCAGAGTTTTTGAGGGGTATTATGATGCTTTTTTTGAATATTATGGCAATAGTTGATTTTGTCAAGTTCCATTAATTTCTTTGCTTTGTTTCTCAATTGCAGGAATGCAAGTTTAGAGGCTTGGGATTTGTTTTTATGAAACTGCTTTATCTCTAGCTATAAGCAAGGATCTGCATTCTTTACTTAGCCAAGGTGCCTGGTTGACTTTTACTCTAATAGTTCTAGAGGGTGCATGGTAGTTTAGTATTTCTAGAAAAGTGGTGTTGAAAGATTTAGCAGCCTCTTCTAGGGGTTGTTGTCTAAGAGATTCCCAGCTGCAGGTCTTTAGGGCGGAAATAAAGTTGTTGGGGTTGAAATTTTTTGTTTCTGATTATGTGATAGGTTATCGGTTTGATTTGATGGGTACGGGTACTAAGAGAAAAAGTTGGTTGATGGTCTCTAAGGCCATCAGACAGACAACTGGACTGAGAGCACAGAGTAGGGGTGTTAGTCAGAATCCAGCCAAGGATAGACTGTCGTTTGGAAGATTTATCAGTCCTATTAGAGGATATGATTTTTTTGGTGAATCCGTGAAGGTTAATGTGGGCTGCTGGATTCTGAGAGAAGCAGGTAAGCCAGTCTATGTTGAAGTCCCCCATCAGGATAGTTTCCTGTGGGAGGGAATTGGTGATCCAGTGAAGTAAATTCTCTAGTGGGAATGTTGTTCCCATGTGGGATGTAACCACCTATGATGTTAATGTATTTTTTTTTGGTGTTAATTTATAGCTTAACTAAGACTAGTTCTGCGTTGTTAAAGTAAGGGATTATTAGCTTTAGGCTTTCAACCTCTAGGTGATTTTTGAATAATATTACTACTCCACCACCCTTTTTGACTGATATAATATTTTATCCGTAGACCTTTACTGCAAGTAAATATACATTATATATTGTGATGTGAACAGCAGATGTTAAGTTGTCTATCTCGCCTTTGTTCTTGCTGGTTGGGATCGGAGCCGATCCTCGGCTCCGACTCGGCCATCTTCTATAGCTCGAGAGCTGTTTACTGGCTTGAGGCTACCCCTTATACCATGATGCCTAGTGCTAGCTACCCAGATCTCGTTTGCCGCTTCAGCTGCGAAATGTGATTTTTCTGGCTCAGGCTCATATAAAGTTTCTTTATAGAACTTTTTTACTAGAAATAGTGTTTTCCCTAATGGTTTTTGTTAGTTTTTAGTCTTATATTTGTTGTGTTAGCTAAGTGTGTATTTGTAGCTTCCTTCCCGTCCCTTTAGAACTCGTTTAATTTAGAGAGTTCTCCCCCCCTCCTTATTCCTGTCAGGTTAGCCATTTAAGTTAGAGGCTTTCCTTCTATCTTCTTTATAGGCTAGCCGTTTGAGTTAGAGGCTTTCCTATTAAAAAAAAAAAAAAAAAAAAAAAACTTTAGCTTTAGTCTGTAGTGTACTGTGTTTTTCTCTTTAGACTGTATTTTGATTGGTTAGCTATTGTTGTATTTTTTGTTACAGGATGTCCAAAGAATCCAAGGTGTCTGGGTTCAAGAAGTGTGACTCATGCTGTCAGAAAATGTCTCTGACAGATGGGCACACTTCTTGCGTCTATTGTTTAGGCGCTGTGCACCTGCAGGACTCTTGTTCTATCTGCCATGCATTTAGTCCAAGAGTTCTGCAGGAGCGTAAGAATAAGCTTATTCTTAGGGGCCTTTTAAAGCCCCAGGATTCACCGGCCAAGACTCAGCCTGTGAAATCCCCTAAATCTACCAAATCATCTGCTCCAAGTTCGGAGCCATCTTTGGTTCAGACTCTACCTGCTACTTCGGTTCCAGCTGGAACCGATAAGACTATCTCCCCATCTGTTCCATCAGAAACTTCGGAGCCTTCGCGGAGCCACAAGAGGCTGAGGTCCCCTTCTCTGGAATCAATACATTTGGCTCCTAGGTCTCCCCTGCTGCAAAGCGAGTGCAGTCACAGTTCTTCTCACTCCTCTCGATCCTCTAGGCTCTCGGATCACGACGTGGAGAGAGTGGTCAGTAGGTTGCTAAAGTCGCAGGCACTTGCCAAGATGTTGTCAAGCCCTCCTCAACAGGTGTCGGCTCAATCCACTTCTATCGATGTTCCTCCTCCGACTCCATTGAGCTCGGAGCTGGAGTTCGTTGGGGTTCGAGTAGTGGAACCGTTGGCTCCGATAACTTTATCTCCTTCGGTTCCGTTGTCAGCTCCGATTCCCTCGATGGTGCTGTCCGTCGAGGGATCTGGGCGCCGGGGCTCCCTCATCAGCTCCGAGGGGGCGAGTGGCATCAGACCCTTGTCCGATCCCATTCTCCCTCCTGAGCTTTGGCGCAGGTGAGCTCGGCTCCTACATCGGCCTCGGAGCCGTCTCCCTCGGTGCGGAGAAGGATTTTGATTTCCTCAGAACCGGAGCCTTCTCTGCATCATGGCAGGGATGCCTTCGATGTCATGCGGAGTGTGCTGGCCACTGAGTCAGCTCCACTATCGGCCCCATCGGCTCCGTCCCCTGTAGTGCCTGTGCCAACCTCTGCTCTTCCTCCAGACCCCAAGTGTGGGGAACTGGCACTCCAGGGCACCCCATTGGGTGTTTCCTCTTCTTCTGAGGCCTCCCCTGAACATTCAGAGGAGCCCCCTCATAAGAAGAAGTGCAAGATGAAGCACATTGACTCCCCTGAGTCTGTCACTTTGGATACAGACTTAGATAATTCGGAAGGGTCCCTAAGATCCCCCTCTGAAGATGTTTCCTTTTCGGACATCCTCAAAATGCTTAAGCAGAGGGGGAATTGGAATCCCCTAGCCCTGACCGAGGATGAGTCTGTACTCCTGGATGCGTTTGGTTCCCGACCTTCCACCTCCTGGGTTTCTCCGCCTTTTGATCCACTTATGTCCGTGGTGGCTCGAAAGGCTTGGTCAGCCCTGGATACAGTGGAACCAACTCCGAGGAGACCTGGCAAGTTCATCACAGCACCCCATGATAAGCAGTTCCTTACCAAAGGTGTTCCTGTTGATGCCATGGTGGTAGCAGCAGCCACCAAAAAAAGAGTTAGCGGAAACCTCTTCGTCTGTCCATCCTCCTAACAAGGAGTCTAGGACCATGGACAGATACGGGAAGTGAATATTTGCTTCAGCGACCTTTTCTATGAGGTCACTGAACTACTTATGCCATTTTATCCGGCTTCAGAGGGATCTCCTTAAAGAGCTCAGAGATACCCTTCAAGATCCATCAGCTGAGGGGGCTCAAGCTAAAGTGGCTTTCCAGCTGGCCACCCTTAATTCTGTAGTCAACTCCTCCATGAGGCTCATTTCTTATGCAGCCGATGGTGCGAGTAGAGCCGCAGGTACGGGCGTGGCCCTTAGGAGACATGTATGGATGCGGCTGTGTAACTATGCGGAACCCTTTAGAGCATCATTCAACAACACCCCCTTTGATGGTTCCTTTCTTTTTGGACCACAGGTGAAAGACACTTTGGCTAGGTGTGAGCAAGAAGGCAAGACTCTCTCTGCCGTGGGAGTCCATTTTTCCACTCCTTCCAGACCATACCCCAAGGGTCAGAAGAGTGGTAAAATGTGGTTCCGAAAATCCCAGGGAGCCTTGCCTGACACATGTAGCAATTTTTCCTCCAGGGGCAGAGGGGGAAATAACAATAGACGCCGCCCTCGTGGCAGAGGGGGTCCGCAGAACCAGGGCAACAGAGAATTCTTCTCTGAGAAGCCCTTTCAGCATCCCTGAAGGGTTGCCCAGCTGCCCGCCTCTGGAGGCAGTCGGAGGAAGACTTTCACTGTACCCAAAAGCCTGGCAAAATTTAACGCAAGACAGATGGGTACGGTCAATTATATCCGGAGGTTACAAAATTCCCTTCTCTCAACCCCCCCTACCGTCGAGCAAATCCCTTCCAGATGTTCCACCCAATCTGAGGGACCAAGCAATCATAGAAGTTTCAAGACTGCTAGGAAAAAAGAGTCATCCAGGAAGTCCCGGCAGACCAACACGGATCCGGAACTTACTCAAGGTTCTTTTTGGTACCAAAAAAGACAGGGGACTGGAGACCGATTCTGGATCTCAGCAGGCTAAACAAGTCTGTTCAAAGAACAAAGTTTCGGATGGTCACGCTACAGTCCATTCTACCCTTTCTGGGTCAGGACAATTGGATGTGCTCCATAGATCTTCAGGATGCATACTACCACATCAAAATGGACAGGCGCTCCAGGAGATTCCTTTGCTTCCGGCTAGGAGCCAGTCATTATCAGTTCAGAGCTCTGCCCTTTGGTCTCATCACAGCCCCCAGGGTGTTCACTAAATGTATGGCAGTGGTCACGGCTCACCTAAGACGTCGAGGATTCCAGGTGTTTCCATATCTACACGACTGACTCCTCACTGCTACTACCAGGCATCAACTTCTGCAAGCCAGGGACTACACTATCACAATCTGCTCCCAGCTAGGCATTACAATAAACTTCGAAAAATCTGCCTTGTTGCCCTGTCAATCTATCACCTATATAGGAGCAGACTTAGACACAAAGAACATGTCCGCAAGGCTA
This sequence comes from Protopterus annectens, assembly GCF_019279795.1. NCBI lineage: Eukaryota > Metazoa > Chordata > Ceratodontiformes > Protopteridae > Protopterus > Protopterus annectens. The sequence continues at coordinate 317,253,370 of NC_056731.1, forward strand.
CCACCAGAAAGGGTGTCTACAATTCGCCAGCAAGTATAAATTCTAATGCAGAGCAAAAGGATCCAAGTCAGGTTCATCCTTCAAACTCTGGGTTCCATGGCAGCGGCAATTCTTCTAATCCCACTGGCCCACTTTCACATGAGGATCCTTCAGTGGCTTCTGTTCACACAGTGGTCTTTCCAACAGCTACCCATTTCTCACATGATCATGATTACAGAAGCATGCAAAAGGCACCTTTCCTGGTGGATGGTCTCCCCACTAGTGACTCAGGGCAGACCCATCATTCAGCCCCCTCCGGTTGCCACGGTGACCACAGACGCCTCCCTGATAGGGTGGGGGGGAATTATCAGGGCAGGACAGTTCAAGGCACTTGGCAGCCTCACGAGTACCACCTGCATATAAACGTCCTAGAAATGAGAGCTGTGCTCTTAGCGTTGCAAGCTTTTCAAGACTCTCTCCCTTCTGGGACCATTGCAATTCAAATGGGCAACATGTCAGTGGTTTGGTACATCAACAAGCAGGGCAGAACCAAGTCCTACCCCCTATGTCGAGAAGCACTCAGACTCTGGCAGTGGACAATTTCTTCCCAACGATTTCTGATTGCGACACACATCCCTGGGAGGTCCAACGTCATAGCGGACAGGCTCAGCAGAGCTATTCTCATGCCTCACGAGTGGTCTCTGAATCAGGTAGTTGCGGATCTGATCTTCCGCAAATGGGGACAGCCTTGCTGCGATCTTTTTGCCACCCCCTTCAACAGCAAATGCAGCAACTACTTCTCCCTTCTTCTGCTTCCAGGTCACACACCCAGAGACGCTCTAGTCCATGATTGGCCTCAGGGACTTCTTTATGCCTTCCCTCCATTTCCCCTGATACCGAAACTCATACAGAAAGCAAAATCGTTAGGTTGCAAAATGATCCTCATTGTCCCCTACTGACCTCGACAGATATGGTTTCGGTTCCTGCACCATTACCTTCTCGATCATCCCTGGACTCTGGATCCGATTCCAGACCTACTGATTCATCAATCAGGCAGGCTGCATCAATCCCTCCGAACACTCCAGCTCACAGCTTGGTTGTTCCACTTCCAACCTTAGCCAGGCTTCCCAGCATTTCCCCAGCCGTGCGTAAGATTATTGTCTCCTCTCACAAGTCCACAACTAGAAAGACGTATGCTAGCAAATGGAAATGTTTTTCTTGTTGGGCAGAGGCTAGGAACATAGATCCTTTTTCAGCCCCAGTCCATGAAATTGTGGAGTTCCTAGCACAACTTTTTCATTCTGGGTCCGCTTCTGCTACAATCAGGGTTCAATTGGCGGCCATTTCTAACTTGCATGTTGGGTTGTCTAATTCAAACATTATGTCTCATAAGCTCTGTAAAGCCTTTCTAAGAGGGACTACTCTCCTTAGATCTCCAGTGAGAGATCCCCCTTCTCCTTGGGACCTTAATTTGGTACTAACCTCCTTAATTATGCCCCCCTTTGAACCTGCAGCATCCTGCTTCATTAAGTTCCTATCTTGGAAAACACTTTTTCTGGTAGCTATTACTTCAGCCAGACGCGTCTCTGAACTTCAGGCACTATGTGTTCGTCCTCCATACTTGGTTTTTCATAAGGACAGGGTTGCTCTGAGGACTAATCCCTCGTTCCTTCCGAAAGTTTGCTCAGAAAACAATTTAAACCAATCTATAGACCTTCCTGTGTTTTTCCCTAACCACACCAACAAGGCAGAATACAAATTACACCAATTGGATGTTCATAGACAATTGCGTTTTTACTTGCATAGGACTAAGGATATAAGGAAGTCGGACCAACTATTCCTTTCCTACGCTCTAGGCAAACAAGGTCTCCCAGTTTCCAACGTAACCTTATCCAGGTGGTTGTCTCACATTATTACTTTCATTTATCAATTGAGAAACAAAGAGTTGCCTATCAAACCAAAAGGTCATTCTACTAGGGCTTTGGCCACCTCGGTAGCCTTCCAATCTAGGTTGCCCATGGATTCTATCTGTGCAGCTGCTACGTGGGCAAATCCTCATACCTTTATTTCTCATTACAAGCTAGATATGGTCTCCAGCAGCAGAGCTGACTTTGGTTCCACTGTTCTGAAGAGTCTGTTCCAATGAGCCACCCAGGATTGTAGGTGCTAGGGACGCTGTCCCAACCAGCAAGAACGAAGGCGAGATAGACAACTTAACATAAAGAAGTTATGTACCTACCATAACGTTCCATGTTAGTTTTCTTCATCTCGCCTTCTTTCTTGCATCCCACCCTCCGTCCACGTGTCCTATTGGATTGAGAGGAGTTTTGGTTTCACTGGCTGAGTGTTCTCTGGTTTGTTTCCTCTACTGACTTAGAGAGTATGACAGGTATGCTCAACCTGTTTGTTTAGACAAGTTGATTCTCTGGCTATGTCTGGGGTTAGCTATTACAAACTAGATCTGGGTAGGTAGCGCTAGGCATCATGGGATAAGGGGTAGCCTCGAGCCAGTAAACAGCTCTCGAGCTATAGAAGATGGCCGAGTCGGAGCTGAGGATCGGCTCTGATCCCAACCAGCAAGAAAGAAGGTGAGATGAAGACAACTAACATGGAACGTTATGGTAGGTACATAACTTCTTTTTAATATCCTTATGCACTGGGTGATACTGTTCTTAAAGATGCAGAGGTAACCAAGTACCTGGGTTTATATATGGATAATAATCTCGGGTTTTGATGAAAGCATAACAAATGTGGTTAGCAGATGTTATGTCATTCTGAAAGATTTGTTTCATACAGCGTCTAATAGGAAGGTCGATGTACTGCTTCCTTTATATGAAATCTTTGTTAGGTCAATAATTCAAATATTGTGATTCAGTATGTTCTTATAATAACATTCAGTTGAGGAGATTAGAAAGAATACAGAGAACATTCACAAAGCAGGAAGCTGGCTTGTGACATATAAATTACAGATAAAGGCAGAGTTCTCACATTATTCTCTTGAGGGATGATTTAATGCTAACAATAGTGAAGTACTGGCTTCTTATATTGGGATGTCATTTAAAAAAATAACATTGCCATACATAATAACACATTAGTGGTTGACATATCAAGATATTCTACTAAACATAAAGAAAACACACACACACACACACACACACACACACACACACACACACACACACACACACACACACGCATGCACGCACACGCGCACACACACACACACACACACATATTTACTTTTGTTTATCTAATATAGACCATATATATATATATATATATATATATATATATATATATATATATATATATATATATATATATTTTTTTTTTTCAAACATCAAATAGTTCCTGAGAGGAGCTAACAATTTAAGGCCCCTGAGGAGAGCTCCCACCCCTGCCTGGGACCTTAACTTTGTACTAGAGAAGCTCATGCTTCCCCCTTTTGAGCCTGCTTCTGCAGCAGAATTAAAATTCCTCTCTTGGAAAGCAGCTTTACTTTTAGCCATCACTTCAGCAAGAAGAGTGTTGGAGTTACAGGCACCAATGGCTGTGGAACCCTTAATCCATGTGGACAGGGTTTCCCTCAGGACTAACCCATCATTTATGCTCAAGGTGGTATCCAGTGTGGCTTTAAACCAATCCATCCAATTACCAACCTTTTTCCCTAATCCTCAGGATAAAGGGGAAAGGATTCTGCCCTCCTTGGACGTGCACAGACAGCTCAGGTTCTACCTTGACAGTACTAAACCTTTCAGAAAATCTGACCAGCTGCTAGTCAGCTTTGCGAGAGGGGCAGACGGCAAGGCCATTTCAAAGCAAACCATTTCCAAATGGATAGCACACTGTAACCATTTCTGCTACAAACACCGTGGAAAACCTACCCCACAGGGGATCAAAACTCATTCCACTAGGGCTACCTCAACCTCTACAGCATTTCTCAGGGGAGTCCCTACCAGGGACATCCTGGAAGCTGCAACCTGGAGTTCTGTACACACCTTCGCCAAGCATTACTACTTACCTATCTTTTCTAAATCCAGAGCTGGATTTGCCACAGCAGTCTTACAAGGCCTGCTAGCCAGCCCCAATACTTCTTGACTGCCTCCACCCTTCCTCAGCTTTGGGAATCAACCCAAGTGTGATGACTGCAACAGTGAAACACGAAAAACATCGTACAGTTGTGTACACTTACCATAAATGTAGATGTTCGAGTGTATTCACTGTTGCAGTCCGGGTTACCCTCCCTCCAGCCCCCTGACTTTTCTCCCTATCCTCTTTTTGGCCATATCTTATGGCAGTGGTATTTACTTTTTACTGGAGGTGTTCCACTCCATGTAATTGCTTCCTATTTTGGGGGCTCCTGACATCTGGTGCAAGAAAAACTGATGTAATGGTGTCTGCTGCATGTTTTATACCCCTGACAACTTGACGTCATGAAAGAGGCGACAGCATCCGACGCAGAAATCCCAAGACTCTGGTATTCGGGCTGACTGAGGGCTACCTGCAGGCAGATAACCCAAGTGTGATGACTGCAACAGTGAATACACTCGAGCATCTACATTTATGGTAAGTGTACACAACTGTACTTTTCTAGTTGCTTGAGAGTTACTATTAAAAATAGGCCTGACTAATACTGTATCTTATACTATTTGTTTCATTTGACTTGTTCTTAGGTTGGGGAGAGAGGAAATGTATTTTTATCTTCATTTTTAAAACTCTAAAACTCTAAAAATGTAAGGTATCTGTGGGGGCAAAACAGAAAGTGCAACACATGAAAATTGTACTGAATTTCTTCGATTCTTTTTTCTGGCTGTTTGAGAGTTCTGGTTGCTTGACTTCCAGTTAACTGAGAGTTTACTGTATTAATATTTCAACTCATTAAATTAAAACAAAAGTTTCACTTTATCAATGACTAAGAGCACATGCCACAAATACTTCCAAACAAAACATTCCCCCAAAATCAGCAAACCAGCCAATGCCAGTGACTTTAGACTAATCTGTATTCTACCAGCTCAAGAAAAACTGCAAAAGTTAATGTTTGAAAAGTTAGTCTGCTCCTAATTAAATGCATATAAACAATATGTTTATTTCTTACTAGGTGTCAGTATGGATTTTGTTCAGGTAGAAGCACTCGGACTGCCATTTTTACCTTAACAGAACCGTCCTATTAAATGTAGACACATTGTATTAAATATAGATAAAAGCTATTTAATAGGGTCAGTGTTCATCAGTCTTATAGGTTCATAGGTTCATACTAGGCTATCTGCCCTAGGGCATTTATAAAGCCTAGCCAGAATGTGTTTGGCTTTCGCCACCCATTTTAAATTTATTTTGCTATGCCCTTTTTCGAGGTTAGTATACTATGCCTCTATCTAACAGTGACACAGAAGTGATACCCGGGGTAAACCTACGATCTCCCATCCACTCATCAAGATTCCTCTTGAAGAGAGTCAATGAGGGACTCTGCCTAACCTGGACTGGGATTTTATTCCAGAGTGAAGGGAGCCTCTGGGTTATGAATCTGTCCCTCCAGCATGTCCTATTTATTTCAGTGCTGAGGGTCAAGTCTCTCGAGTGCGTAGCTCGATGGGATTTGGATTTTCTGAGGTGCAGCATGTCCATTAATTCCGGGTTGGACATGGCTTTATACGTCAGGCACAGATCTCCTCTGAACAGGCAGTATGCCACTGAGTAGAGCTGGAGTTTCTTTAACCGGGCAGCATATGGCATCTGTTTGAGCCCTTTGATCCTCTTGGTGAGGTACTTTTGGGGTCTTTCCAGTTGCTGCAGGTGTCTGGTAAGGTACATCCCAAAAGGGGCATTGTACTCAATTATGGGCCTGATGAGGGATGAGTAAAGAGGCACGATGACCTCCCTGATCTAGATGTGAATCCCTTCATGATTAGGTGGGCTATATAAAATGTTTTTCTAACCACTTTGGCCACGTGGTTGTCAAATGAGAGATTGCTATCAACTTGGGTCCCCAGGTCCCTAATTACTTCTTCTGTACTTAATGGATTTCCACCTATGTGGTAATTTGTGGGCACTTTGTTTTGCCAAAGGGGATGACTATACACTTTTGGCATTTAGCTTGAGGCCATGGCTCTGGCACCAGTTGTCTGTTTCTATGAGGCCCTTTTGGAGGATGCTTGTGTCAGCTGGAGAGTCGATTATGGCACCCAGTTTGCAGTCATCTGAACTTGGTCAGCCACAGTCCTTCCGTGTTGGCCTGTACCTCCGAGAAATATATACCGAACAAGAGAGGTCCCAGGACTGAGCCTTGTGGGACACCACTTGTAACTGGTTTGGAGTCTGACATGGCTCCAGCAATTCTAACCATGTGGGTTCTGTCCTTGAGCCAGTTTGCAATCCATCTAGTGACATAGGGTTTATATTTAAGCTGGTGAGCTTATCTATAATGCCCGAGTGGGGTATTGTATCGAAGGCTTTTGCGAGGTCCAGATAGGCTGTGTGGACCACCTTCCCCTCGTCAATGGCCTTGGTGACTGTTTCAAAGAAATCAACCAGGTTTAAGAGGCAGGATCTGCCCTTAACAAAGCGACTCTGGGTAGGATCCAGTGTTTGTAGGTCCCCAATATCTTTATTTATGAGGTCCATGATGATCCTTTCCATAGCTTTGCAGACCAAGCTAGTCAGGCTTATGGGGCGATAGTTTCCAGGATCCGTTGAGGCACCACCTTTATGGAGAGGGACCACTGTTGCTGTACGCCACTCTTTGGGCACATATCCTGTAGTAAGGCTGAGATTGAACAGTAGTTTTATGTTTGGGTTTAGCTCTTCTTTGAGTTCATGTAGGGCAGCCCGGGACACCATCTGGTCCCATTGATCCTGTGTTTTGCTTTGGAGAGGGCGGCTCTTACCTGAGCATCTGAGATGTCAGGGGGGCAGCACTCTGCTGGGATAGATATTTGCCCTTTTGGTGGGAGGGGAGAGAGAAGTTTGCGCTGAACCTGTCAGCTAGGATGTTGGCAATGTCTGTGGGTTCGGTGTATTTTTTGTCATTTTGGACTAATTCTGAGCATATCTGGGAATTACCACCCAGGTTCCTAACATAACTAAAGAAAGCCTTGTGATTATCCTTAGTGTCCTGTGCAATTTTTCTCGAAGCTGGCCTTAGACAATTTTATGTGTGCCCGTAGTTTTTTGCTAATACTGATCAGTGATGCCTTCCCTTTTTGAGATTTTGCTTTATCATTTAGTAGCTTCCTCCTTCTATTGTATAGTTTGTTTATGGCTGGGGTCCACCAGACAGGACGTCTGCCTTTGGAGGATTGGGTCTTGGTTTTATTTGGGATCGCATGATCCATGCATTCCTGAAGGTGTTCATAGAATGCGTTTATAAAGGATTCTGCGGTCTGGGCTGTATTTTCCACAGGCCCGGGGGCTTTGAAGGATTCCACCTCAGTTTTGCAGAGTGTAAAATTTGCTTTAGAGAAGTTTTTCACTGTGGTTTTCTGGGCAGGGGGTGGGGTCGGGATGTGAATATCCAGTGAGATTATTTTATGGTCTGATCTTACCAGTGAGGGATACACTTCTGGTCTGGAGCATAGAGTCCCCATGTTGGTGATGATCAGGTCCAGTATGTTTTCCCCTCTTGTGGGAGTGGTAACAAGTTGTTCCATAGCATTTGAGTTTATAAATTCTAGGAACCTTTGGGCTAGGGTGTTGGAGCTAGAGTAATGCTCCCAGTCTATGTTTGGGTAGTTGAAGTCGCCCAATATAATGGTGTTTGGAGAGACCTTCATATTTTCCAGTGTTCTCAGGAAGGCCGAGTGGGGTTCCTGGTTTTGGGAGGGTGGTCTGTAGCAGGCTATAAACTGGAAGGCAGTTTTACCCACTGTTAGTTGCACATGGATAGTCTCTGATGCTTCGTGCTTTGCCACCAACCTGGAGGTGTGGGTATCTTTGATGAATATCGATACTCCTCCTCCTTTTGTGGTTCGGTCCAAGTTTTGGGGCCGGAAAGCATGGTATGAGGTATAACCTGGTAGTGCTGGGGTGCTCTCGGGAGCCCTGAACCAGGTTTCTGTTACTGCACAGATATCGATGTTCTCCATGCTAAGGAGAGTTTCGAGTGTGTGCATCTTGAGGTTTAGACTTCTGGCGTTGAGTAGCATTACTCTTAGTTTCTTATCCCTTGTGATACCTATGGAGGTGGGTTTGTCTTTGAGCCTTGCCTAAAAAGGCACTATGGGGTAGCAAGAGCCTTTGCCAATATCCAAAGCCCAGGGTGACAGGTGCAAGCCGTCCCTAGCGAAGCATCGTGGCTTGTCGAGCATATCATCCCAAGCTGACAGGCATTGGATCCCCTTTGAATGACACCAGTACTTAAGCCAATTGTTGAAATTGATCATCTTGTCTTCATATTGTGGCATCATTCTTGGTGAGGGTAAGATGCTACTCAAGGTCAGGGTCATACGGCCTGGGCTACATGCTCAGAGAACTCTTTATGTCTCTTTTCATGTAGTCCAGGGAGGTATCGCCTCAGGTCATTCACACCAGCATGGACAATGACTGAGTCATATTTGTACTTGCCTTGGAGTGACCTGAGTGCTTGTGTTATGTGGCGGATCCTAGCACCCGACAGGCTGCTCACCGTGACCCTCTCCTTGTTCAGCCTGGTGGCGGGACGTCAGTGTGCCTGACGATAGAGTCACCTATTACAAGTGTATCAGGTGTGTTGTTTAGTCTTAAGGGCTGTGACTGTTTGGCACACTGGCTTTGTGAGATATGTGTTGCACGTGTTTTGTTTTGGGGTAGCGGCTGTTTGGGTGTCTGCTTTGGAGGTCTCTGCTGCTTCAGCAGATCTTTATTTAGAGCCTCCGAGTATGTTTTTGTGTGATTATGTGTTTGGTTTGCTGTTGTGGTAGGTCTATGTGAGACTGGAATTGTAGTGAGTATGGTTTCCTTTTCCTCCTGACTGGTTATGCCAGTACTGAGTTGAGAGAGCTTAGCCTCCAGTTTGGCTATATGGTTAAATCTCTCACATGTGTTGGAATTTGTTGGGAGGAGGAGAGGGTTGTCTGTGTACATGAGGCAGTTGTAACATTGCCTCAAGATTCCCAGATTCACCAGCTGGACCGGAGAGGAGATTGACAACTGATCTTTGGACATGCTAGAATAATATTGGGAATTCCTTAATAATTGAAAACCAGGGCCAGTGGGGAGTGAGGGTGTAGTGCTTTTAATTTTTAGTGCTGACTTATATAATTGCTTTAGTGAGCAAGTGCCAGGTAACTTAAGTGCAATGTGTTACAGGTAACTTAAATGCAAAAACGACAAACAGTAACTTTCTTTCAAGTGAAACAAGGAAATAAGTACAGTAAGCAATGCAGATATCACTAGTGAGCCACAGAAGCGCTGAGAAGCCGCGTATTAGGTGGAATTAGCGTTCCAGGGAAATAACAAGCAAACAAACAACAAGCATATAAACAAAGCTATATTCAGCATAGAATTATAGACACCTTCAGTCTGACAGGTTACACTCTCTTACAGGATGCCCTACTTTGAACTGGTGTAAGTGACAAAGCTATCTAATGCTTCAAGGATGTTATTAACAGATGCTTCAAAATAAAAATATACTCAGCCACCTTATCTTCTTTCCCCATAATAAAAAGCATCCCATCAGGCTCTGTTTTATCACTTCTACTCTCCTCCCTCTTTATCAATAGACTTCCACCAAACTTACCCCAACTTCCAATAATACTTTAAAAATATGGTATAGTGACTCTGTCCCACTGCATTCTATCATAAAGAACTTTTAAAATGCCTCCAAGTACTTTCTAATTTTTAATTGATATACTAAAACTTTGTTTTACACACACACACACACACACACACACACACACACACACACACACACACACACACACACACACAATGGTCTGGGTGTTTCCATATCTTGATGACTGGCTCCTCTCTGCTCCCACCAAGCCTGTACTGACTCAAGCCAGGGACTGCTTTCTCCATCTATGTTTAACTGGGCATTACAGTGAACTACACCAAGTCTCAGCTTTCCCCGTCCTGAGTTTATTGCTGCTCATCTGGATATGGTGACCCAAATTGCAAGCTTACCGCAGACAAGAGTAAACACTTTACAGAGTCAAGCATTCCATTTTCTCTCTCTTCCTTCCCAGCTGGTGAGATTGGGATTACAGCTCCTCAGACCTATGGCAGCTTCCATAACTCTAGTGCCCCTAACAAGGTACTATATGAGGGTACTAAACTGATGCTTACAGTGCAATGGTCGAAAAGACAACAGCCCTCTCCGCTCCAGTGTGGATGACAAACATTTGCAGGAACACATAGACTGTTGGATTACCACAGAAGTTTTCATGGCTGCACTTTTATTCTTCTCCCACCCACAGCCACAGTGACTATGGCCATCTCCCCAACTTGGGGAGCATTACTTGGAAGGACTGTCCAAGACACTTGGTCCCAGTTAGAGGTCAGTCTTCACATCGATGCCCTGGAAAAAGGGCTTACAGTTGCCCCCAAAGGTAAAGACAAGTCACTGCTCCATATTTTGATAGCTTCCATAAATCTTCCACTCGGAAGATTTATTTGAGTAAGTGGAAACGCTTCACATATTGGGCTCAAGGAAGGGACATAGATCCTTTCACTGCTTCCATCCAAATAGTCCTTGATTTTCTAGCTGAACTCTTCCATGCAGGTTCATCTCCTTCTACTCTTAAAGTTCAATTGGCAGCTATTTCTAACTTTCATGTGGGTATTTCTGAGTCTGCCTTAATGTCCCACAAGCTTTGCAAAGCCTTTTGAAAGGAGTTTTTCTTCTCAGACCTCCTATAAGAAATCCTCCTTCTCCTTGGGACCTAAATTTAGTTCTTACTTCTTTGATTCTTCCCCTTCGAACCTGCAGCCTCCTGTTCTTTAAAATTGCTATCATGGAAAACGCTTCTTCTGGTAGCTATTACTTCAGCTAGAAGAGTTTGAACTTCATGCACTCAGCTGTCGACCTCCTTATCTGTTGTTCCATAAGGACAGGGTATTCTTGAACCAATCCGTCCTTTTTGCCTAAGGTAGCCTCGACGCCTAATCTAAATCAAAGCATTGACCTCCCTGTGTTTTTCCAGAATATTCCAATAGGTCTGAACAAAAATTACACTGGCTAGATGTTCATCATCAGTTAAGGTACTATTTGGATAGAACAAAACAATTCAGAAAATCTGACCAGCTGTTTGTCTCCTATGCAGAAGGCAGAAAGGGACTTTCAGTTTCAAAGGTATCATTATCTAGATGGCTAACATCTCTGATTTCCCTTGTTTATGAAATTAGACACCAAAGGCTGCCTAACAAACCTAAGGCCCATTCCACCAGAGCTTTGGCTACTTCCATAGCCTTCCAAGACAGACTGCCTATTGACACCATTTGTGCAGCGGCTACTTGGGCTACTCCTCACACTTTCATTTCTCATTATAAGTTGGATTTAGCTTCTAGGCATAGAGCTAACTTTGGTTCCACTGTTCTCAGGAATCTGTTCCGTTAGGCCACCCGGGACAAGGTGCTAGGGGCGCGGTCCCATCCAGCAAGAATGAAGGCGAGATAGACAACTTAACATATAGAAGTTATGTTCTTACCATAACGTTCCATGTTAGTTGTCTTCTTCTCGCCTTCTTCAAGGCCCCACCCTCCTTCCCCTGGCCTGGACAGACCTAGAGGAGTTGTGATTGTGACCTGTCTTTCTACCACCTCTTTCTTAGGCATATGCTGTTGTGCATATTTCCTGGATCAGGATGTAGGTCACCCTTCTTTCTCCCTGTTGTTAGAGGTGGACTCTGTTTAGAGTTATTCTGTTACTATTATAAGCTGGGGTTAGCTTACAAACGAGATCTGAGGTAACTCTCGCCTAGCATTGTGGGATATAAGGGGAGCCTCGAGCCGGTGGAACCAACTCTCGAGCTTTTAGAGTGGCGAGCCGGGCAGGGGGTCGGCTCCAACCCATCCAGCAAGAAGAAGGCGAGAAGAAGACAACTAACATGGAACGTTATGGTAAGAACATAACTTCTATTTTCTCTTTATCAATGACTAAGAGCACATGCCACAAATACTTCCAAACAAAACATTCCCCCAAAATCAGCAAACCAGTCAATGCCAGTGACTTTAGACTAATCTGTATTCTACCAGCTCAAGAAAAACTGCAAAAGTTAATGTTTGAAAAGTTAGTCTGCTCCTAATTAACTGCATATAAACAATATGTTTATTTCTTACTAGGTGTCAGTATGGATTTTGTTCAGGTAGAAGCACTCGGACTGCCATTTTTACCTTAACAGAACCGTCCTATTAAATGTAGACACATTGTATTAAATATAGATAAAAGCTATTTAATAGGGTCAGTGTTCATCAGTCTTATAGACACCTTCAGTCTGACAGGTCACACTCTCTTACAGGATGCCCTACTTTGAACTGGTGTAAGTGACAAAGCTCTCTAATGCTTCAAGGATGTTATTAACAGATGCTTCAAAATAAAAATATACTCAGCCACCTTATCTTCTTTCCCCATAATAAAAAGCATCCCATCAGGCTCTGTTTTATCACTTCTACTCTCCTCCCTCTTTATCAATAGACTTCCACCAAACTTACCCCAACTTCCAATAATACTTTAAAAATATGGTATAGTGACCTCTGTCCCACTGCATTCTATCATAAAGAACTTTTAAAATGCCTCCAAGTACTTTCTAATTTTTAATTGATATACTAAAACTTTGTTTCACACACACACACACACACACACACACACACACACACACAAACACACACACACACACACAATGGTCTGGGTGTTTCCATATCTTGATGACTGGCTCCTCTCTGCTCCCACCAAGCCTGTACTGACTCAAGCCAGGGACTGCTTTCTCCATCTATGTTTAACTGGGCATTACAGTGAACTACACCAAGTCTCAGCTTTCCCCCACGTCCTGGAGTTTATTGCTGCTCATCTGGATATGGTGACCCAAATTGCAAGCTTACCGCAGACAAGAGTAAACACTTTACAGAGTCAAGCATTCCATTTTCTCTCTCTTCCTTCCCAGCTGGTGAGATTGGGATTACAGCTCCTTAGACCTATGGCAGCTTCCATAACTCTAGTGCCCCTAACAAGGTACTATATGAGGGTACTAAACTGGATGCTTACAGTGCAATGGTCGAAAAGACAACAGCCCCTCTCCGCTCCAGTGTGGATGACAAACATTTGCAGGGAACACATAGACTGTTGGATTACCACAGAAGTTTTTCATGGCTGCACTTTTATTCTTCTCCCACCCACAGCCACAGTGACTATGGCCATCTCCCCAACTTGGGGGAGCATTACTTGGGAAGGACTGTCCAAGACACTTGGTCCCAGTTAGAGGTCAGTCTTCACATCGATACCCTGGAAATGAGAGCAGTCCTATTAGCATTGCAGATGTTTCAAGATACTCTACCTCCAGGGATGACTGTCATCCAGACGGACAATATGTCTGTAGTCTGGTACATCAACAAGCAGCAGGGAACCAGATTTTACTCCTGTGTTAAGAGGCTATGAGGGTCTGGTATTGGGTGCTCTCTTCTTGCCGCTTTGTTTTAGCATTGCATATCCCTGGCAAATCCAATGTGCTAACAGACAAACTAAGCAGGTCCATCTTACTCCTTCATGAGTGGTCTCTCAACCCAGTGGTGGCAAAAATAACTTTCCATCAATGTGGTCAGCCATGCTGTGATCTCTGTCTTCCCCTCTCAAGCCTAAGTGCATCAGGTATTTTGCCCTGATCCCTGCAAAGGGGGAGTCACTGAGAAGCTGTCTGATTCACAATTGGACTCCTGGGCTCCTTATACGCATTTCCTCCTACTGCTCTCATTCCCAAATTCCTGCAGAACATGTCTCACTGGAAGTGCAAAGTAATTCTCACTCCTCCATTCTGTCCTTGTGTTGGATCTAACACAAGATTTGCTCTCTTATTCATCAGGGATGACTCACCTGGACATATGGACCCTCAAATTGACTGCATGTTTTTTCTACTTCTAATGATGGCCAGACAATCCAGGTCCCCCCCCCCCCAATTCGACACACCCTCATATCCTCTCAGAAGGATTATGCTAGGAAGGTATATAAGAGCAAATGGCTGTCCAAAGGCAATTAGACCCCTTTTCGGCACCTATTCCAGCTATCATAGATGTCTTGCTTCTAATTTTAACAGTGGAAGTCATTATTCTACCATAAAGATCCAGCTTGCAGCCATCTCAGGTTTTCATGAAGGACATAACCATTCCACCCTGGCATCATCTATGCAATGCAAAGCCTTTCTCAAAGGTACCTTTTTGATCTGACCCCCTATCAAGGATCCCACTCCTCCATAGGATACTATTTTGAGCCCTAACTTGGCTCCCTTTTGAGTCACCTGCCAAGGTGGATTTGAAGTTTTTGTCTTGGGCAACTATTTTTCTTGTCACAATCACATCAGCCAGATGGGTATCAGAACTCCAAGCTCTATCTTCAGAGTTAAAATACTTGAACTTTCACAAGGATAGGATGTCTGTCCATACTAATTCATCCTTGGTACCTAAGGTGGTTTCAGAAGCAGCTATAAACCAGTCCATCAACCTTCCTGTCTTCTTTCCAAACTTTCCCAACAAAGGAGAATACATGTTTTATCTTTTAGATGTTCATAGACAAGTTAGATTTTTATCTCCACAGAACAAAAGATTTGAGAAAATCAGACCAGCTATTTGTTTCCTTTTCCAAAGTCAAGCTGGGTAAATCATCTTCAAAGGTCACTTCAGCCAAGTGACTTAAAGATTGTATTATGTTTGTCTGTAAGGAAAATGGATTGATTCCTAAGTCTCATTCCAGTAGATCTATAGCCACATCCTCTGCCTTCTGGTCTAGAGCTTCTATAGATGACATCTGTGGAGCTTCCACTTGGTCTAACACTCATGCCTTCATTGCTCTCTATAAATTGGACATTATTTCTAGAAGTAGAGCAGCGTTTGGTTCCTCTTTACTCCAGAATATCTTTCCTTATAGACCCCACTGGGGTTTCTCTAGCTGGGGACTCTGCCCCATCAGTTGAGGAATGGATAAAGAAGACAATATCAGATACCGAATTTATGTACACTTCATAACAGTGCATCTGTGTTGTTTGTTTTTGTCTTTCCTCAACTTCCCGCCGTCCAACCCCTTCCTTCTTAAAATTTTTATTCACTGGTCTCCTAGTTCGTCCTGGGGTGTGTCATACTACCAGACTGTTGAAGGGCTCCAGTCATTTCTTTCTTCTTTTCCTTCTTCTGTGCAGTCTGACTGGGATTTTATTGGTAGTTATAATGTATTATTACACGCCTTTGTGCTACAGACAGTGACGTAGCCTGAATGTAGGACAAATTCGATCTGATGTAATTCTAAATGAACAGGATGATTATGGGTAAGAGGAAGAGGTAGAACTTTGCAGCCTAGTCTTTAGAAGTGGCTGAAGTCAGATCTGAGATCGGACATGAGACCCCATCAGTTGAGGAAGGATGAAAATAGACAACATAGATGAATTGTTGTGGTGAGAACATGACTTTTGTTTATGCATGCTGGATAGCTGTCTATCTCTCAGATGGGACCCACAAAGTTAGCAAAGGGAAGACCACCTCTACGAAGTAGCCAGTCATTAGCA
The DNA here is from genome assembly GCF_019279795.1 of Protopterus annectens. Classification (NCBI taxonomy): domain Eukaryota; kingdom Metazoa; phylum Chordata; order Ceratodontiformes; family Protopteridae; genus Protopterus; species Protopterus annectens. The sequence continues at coordinate 317,269,020 of NC_056731.1, forward strand.
GAGTTCCCCAGGGCTCTGTGCTGGGTCCATTTCGTTTTGGCATCTACTTCTCAGAAGTCCAGGCAAATATCAAGGGCCTCTGGCTGACCAAATTTGCAGGTGAATGACAAATAGATGCAGTCACAGAATCCCCCCAAGGCACTGACATTGTACAGGAAGGACTAACACAGACAATTGACTGGTGCCAAAACCATGAATTAAAACTCACTGCAAAGAAATGCATAATATTATCCTTTGGGAAGTCAGCCAACCTATGGAACAACCTCATCATTAATATACTCCTAAGAGTTAAACCATTAATCAGGGATTTGATTACATAAATAGACAGCAACCTGACTTTCGATCAGCATGTGTCTTAGGTAGTAAGGAAATCATTCTATGTTTCTCAATTTATAAGCTTGGCATCTAGGTCCAAGGATGTCATCATTCTACTGTATTCAGCCCTCATCAGGCCAATCATAAAGTATAGCACCCTCCATCGGTATGTAGCTGACCAACACGTGCAACAACTGGAACATCCACAGAGGTTCCTCACAAAAAGAATACAGGGTGTAAACAGCATGAACTATGCAGATTGCCTCAAAGCCCTATCTCTGTACTATTTCCTACAGACTGTTGAGAGATGCTCTATGTCTGGCATACAGCAAGCATTTTAGATCCCACTCTGATGAACCTTTTGCAGAGCTGCAAAATGAATAACATCAGAATTACTCAATGTAAGGATTTAAACTTTGTTTCGAGATAATAAGACATGTTGGAGAGACAGACATATATCTTTGACAGTTCTCATTCTCTGGAACAGGCTTCCAGTCTACGTGAAAAACAGCTTTTCCCTGACCCTGTTCGAGAGAAACCTGGACCAGTGGATGGGAAATCAGAAATATACCCCAGATATAGCATCTGTGTCCCTAATAGACAGAGGCAGCCTGTAAATCTTTCCCTATCTTATAAAAATCCAGCTATCCATCCTCAACCCCTTTTTCTCATTTTGCACATGGGGTCGGGATATACCACTTAAAAAAAAACCTAAGGAACATCAATGTATGGGATACATTTGAGAGGCTTTATTAAACTTACAAATGCCAGCACATAAACTTGCAAATACATTTGGGGTGTTTGGCTAGGCTTATAAAAGCCTCAGTGATTGTTAACCTACCATACACCTATGAACCTATACACCTAAGAAAGGAGGACGGCGTTTATAAGAAGCACAAATGTGGGATGAAGCTTGTGACAATGCTGAAATTGCTGAACTGTTTAATATTTACAGAAAATGCCTGGTGGTGGAAGAACATGTGCATAAATGGCTGCGTAACTGTATAATAATGCTATAGCTTTGCCACTTGTAATATTCCCAGGGTCTACTACGAAATTGAGCCTGTGGCTCAAAAGAACTATCTACTTAGCAAATTATTTATATCATAATAATAGCAACAACACAATATGTACATGACTTAAAAAACATAACTGCTAGTTAGTATGAGATTGGAATGGTGGTATGTGTTAGGGTTTTCCAATGAAAAATATGCACTGAGATGAGGAACAGAAAAAGTTACACTACCTTCAGCATCTTCAGCAAGTCAAATAAGTTTGCTTTTTCCACTCCAGAAAATGAACCCTTTCTGTTCATGTTTTTGTTTGTCTAAACATGACACATGGGTACGGTATGGGCATAATAGTCAGAGATCCAAGCTTCTGCATTGTCAGTATAACTATGTACAGAGACGCTGAAGTGTCAGCATATAAACTTGGGACACCCTTACTACAGTTGTCAGAGAGTGAAGAGTAATCTGTTAACAGCAGCATTAATGAATAACCAAGCTAGGTGCAGGTCCAAAGGGCTGCTTTCGCATGACACTGCCCTTTCTTGTTGTTAAGTAAAGCATAAGAGACAATTAATTTATATTTCCTATTCAGAATCTAGTCTGTCATAAGGAATGAATCTAACTGGAAATAAAGTAAAGGAAAGGGGAGCACGTTAGACCACCACTGTGAGGTAAAGTACAAACACTTTATCTTGTATCAGAAAGCAAAACATATTTTATGAGACTGAAATTAAAAACAACACGTTTCTGTGGCCGCATAGATTATGTACTTCCTTATATAATGTAATGTAACAGTAACATTTATTGTTTAACTTACTGGTTTAGTTTACTGCTGTAACTTGAAAGGTGTTTTGCAGTTATAAGAGGAATAAAAAGTTTTCAAACACCTCCATCGTTGGTCTTTGGGGTAAATGAAGTTACTGGATTGCAACTGTTGGCCATTATTTGCTGGTATTATGTCTGTGATGTGGAAATGGTAATTAAATGAACTATTGTGAAATTTATAAGAAGCCTGCGCAGTCATCTGATTAAAGGAAAGTTTATGTACTGCTCAAGAAAAAATCTGATTTTTCATTTGAGGCCATTGGCCCAATAGTTAAGCAGAATCTTCTCTTGTACAGCTATTTCTAAATATTGGACACAAGAAAATCACAGTACTATTACATGCTGTTAACAGGGAAAGTAATTAAAAAACATAGAACCTATTCCATATTTGGAGGTGAAGATGGGGTCCGGTTCCAGAATTCTAATGCTGTGACCTCAGTGTATAACCCTGTTCATGGTAGGATAATAGTGGTCAATAAAACAAGGAAGTGATATGGTTATAAATTTTTGTGATTACTTGAATTTCATTAAAGAACTTGCTCTGGTTTGGAGGACACCTACCAGATCACCGTAGTATGTGGGGGAAGCACGACTATTCGACCCCAGACTGTTCGCCCTCAATGCATTTCTATACAATTTCATGTATACATTTATATGTACTGTATATGTGATTTTTTAGTGGACAGTTCGACCCCGGACTATTTGACCCCAGACTGTTTGACCCAAATATATTCTAGTAAGTATTTTATCATTATGTTATTATTTAATCAAGTATTCAATAAATACACTGTTAATTTTTCATTGTAAATATATTTTATTTTTATTTTATTACTTTTTTAATTTAATCATTACATTGGTTAGTATAAATATAACACATAAACTTTTAACATTTAGTAACCAGTGTTATGTTTTAACATATTATAATTAGTGTTACGTTTTAACATATTCTTTTTTTTTTAATTAAACACTTTTCTTGAGATGTACCCGTCGTGTCAGTCATATTAAAACATTTTTATTTAATAGTGACACTAGACTGGGTACCCACTAGACTACATCTTTCACAAACCATTCCTTTATCCATTACTGGTGAATCTAAAAGGCCTATTTTGTGGTATGTAAAGTAAAACGGGTTGTCTTTTTCACTTTCAGCTGTTAATCTCCAGTAGTAGGTTCAACTGAAATCAAGAACTATATCAACCCTTGAAATCCTGATGTTATGATTATTATTTCTATAGATCGTAGTTTCCGTGTATATTTTTCTTTATGTACTATATCTGTGTTTACTGGTGTAGAATGTTGAACAGAAACTGTGAACTATAGCAACCTTTGTAATCCGGATGTCATTATTATTATTTTTATAGCCCGTACTTTCCATTCATTGCTTCTTTATCTACTATATCTGTCCTTACTGCATGAGAACGTTGAACGGAAACTACGAACTAGTCCCTTGTTTCCATTTATTGTTTTTTTTTTACGTAGTACATCTCTGTTTCTTTTTAGATTTTTTTGTGTACATTGTAGTTGGACAATGAGGTCACATGATTAAGGCATAGGACAGTAGGAAGTGTTCGTAATCTTACCAGGAGTAAAAGGGTTGCAGGGCCATAGGAGAAGGAACATTTTGAATTTTCTAGAGATACTATCATTCTTTTTGTAATGTTTTGTTCTGGTCCAACTGTCCGGGGTTGAATAGGTCGCGGGCAAATCAGTGGGGTCAAAACATCATATACCCTACGTGGGATATCACTTCCAAAAGAGCGTCATTGGTAATGCCATCGCAGAACATTATTGATGTTTTTTTTGATTACCATGCCTATTTCTGGAAGGTACTGCTAAGTATTAATGTAGTGCAGGTGCAGTTCATAGAAAAGTAATACAATGGGGAAGGACTTAATTCAAACATCATATGCGGAAGTCTGTGGTATCTTAAGATGTATCTTCTTTAACAGAGGAAAAAAAGTATGAGAAGGTAAAAGGTAAATGTATTGCAGGCACTCGCAAAACTTTTAAAGAATATATTGCAAATGCCCACACAACTTTTAAAGGTATAAATGGTCAGCCAGTTAATATTACAATACAGAAAAGTGGATATTCAGAAATAAACAGAAGAAAATAATCTTGGAAATGGGTTAGGCTGACTTCATTGTAGAATAGACTTCAAGGGGAGATAATGTACAAGGGAAAGGTATGGGAGAATCCCAGCAACAGGAATGAGATTGGGAAGGTGAAGGATTACTAATATCTTTGTCTCCTGAAAGAGGGCTGGAGATGGCAGACTAGATCTCCCAGCAGTCCTTTCCTTTTGTCATCTTCCATGTCTCTGATTATGTTGGGGTATATTGAACATATCTCGATTATACCAGTTTTAGTTACACCACTTTGGGTGGTAGTAGAAATACAGAACCTAAAAGATGTGTTTACCTGATTAATTTCTGTTCATTTTTGTCATTTTTTTCATGTTTATTCATGTCTGAAGTAAGCATGGCCTTTCTTGTACTGGGGAGCTCCTTTAAATTTAAAGTCATAAGTCTGTTTATCTGCTTAATTGGTTTCAAACTGACTAACCTTTTAACTAACTTTGATCCTAGTGTGGACATTGCCTAAATGTAGAAATCATTTTTAAGGGAGTCTTAAAATAGGCTGTGAGAGTTAACTGTTGTTCATAGTCTGTTATCACTGGTATATGAACCTTGTGTTTTACTGGAAGCCATGTTTTCAGGTCTGGTCTAACATACTTCTAAAAACTGGGTTTATAGTTCTGTTTTTGTTGAGTAGTACCTTTTTTTTTTACAAGGGCCCTATCTGTGTCTGTTATGTGTAGGTTTGGTTTCTGTTCATTTTCTTCCTTCTAGTCCCTGGCTTTGTTAGTCTAATAGTGTGCTGAGAGTCTCCTGTCTTAACTAATGACATCATGTGTATTTGATGCATATACATATGCTCCCTAGACATTTATACATCTGAAAAAGACAATTTATAGGATGGGCTCCGGGAGCTTCAGAAGTGGATAGACAAATGTTCACAAGAGAATATTCTTATAAACATACAGTCAGCACTAACAGACAAGGCACTACATATAAAGGATGACCATGCAAAAAAGTGAAAGAAGTGATCTGATGAGAAGAGGTCCGTCTTCTATTAACGACAGCACTTAACACCACTGGTGCTAGGACTAGTTAGCAGTCCAAAGTTTCCCTGGCTGACAGGGACCATACCCCTGTCATCATATACCATTCTTGCCACGTTGTTCATTCCTTCACACTCTTGAAGATAGATTCTCTAGAAAAGGGACCAAGGATGCTTTGCTGCACTTTCGCTATTTATTGCCAAGGAAGCTGTGATTATGTGTATATGAGTAATTTACAGTACTTCTGTTTTATTTTCAGTTGGGAGAATTTTGTTTTTCAACTTATTTCCTTTTAAAATGTTTTTTCCAGTTTGTGCTTCATTGGCCCTAGGCTCAACTGTGTCACATGTCAAAACTTTTATTTAGGATGTATGATTGTAACTGTGTTATCATGTCTTCTGACAAACCCACTTATTTTAGTCGGATTTGGGTTGGCCAACAACACTTTTATGTATTCTGTTTATACTAAGTTTAACATGGTGAAAGTTAGAGACCACCAACTTGTTCAGGTACTATGTACTTCTTATTTGGAAGCTGAATTAGAGGATCTAGCAAAAAAAAAAAATTCAGAAAAATTATGTTAAATCTCTGGTGGAGACAAGAGATTAACAGAAGTGCTTTGGCTTCAGGTCAGCACATGTCACTGAAGCAGAAGACATACCTATTGTTTATCATCCTTGGGAATTCTGCAAGCATACACAACATGGAAGAAGAATGGCTTAAAGAAACCTCCCTGATTCCCTGAGCGGGATAACAGCTCCAATCCCTCCACTTGCTCTTTGTCTCTGAGAGGAACCAATGGGTTGTAAGGCTGTCATCTCCTGGAGTAAGGACAACTGGATGGGAGGGAGTGAAACCTCATGATCACCAAGGATCAGTGAGTCAAAAAAAAAAAAAAAACAGACTTTCATGAACCTGTTCCTGGTGTCTCCATTTTGTGTAAGACAACCTTAATTCCCAGGTCTTTTTCACTGAAGTGTCAGTCCACATTGAGAACTGCCATGTTACAAGTATTTTTTCTTCTTATGTCTGTTGGACTGCACCACTCATCCATCAAATCAAGTCACTGAGATTTACAGCTTATTCCTTCATTTTCTGTAACAGTCAGAGTCCCAGGGATTTCAAGGGAAGTTACTGGCTTACTGAAAGTTGCTCAAAGACAGTCTATTAATAACGTTTATGACAGGGAATAGATTCATGTCTTATATTTACTAAAAATAAAGAGTCAGTTGTCTAAAAAAGTCTGACGCTGTAGTGGCCCTCCAATACTAGTCTTTGTGTCTATCAATTAAGTCTCAGCATTTCTACTACTAGAGTTTACTGTCTGTCTCCTCCAGTTTCCAAGATGACGATGATTCAGTTATTGCAGATTTAAGATTTACGAGATTCCCTCTTGGTACTTCAGTTTTGTCTTGGCAGAGGTGACCTTGTTTTCTTGTGAACCAGCTAGTTTGACAGATGTCAAATTCCTTTCCTTTTTTCTGGCAGCCATTACTTCTGTCTAGCACATTTAAAACTCTTAAGCTTTATCAGTCTATCCACTTTATGTTGCATTTCACAAGGAAGAATTTCCATGCATTAACCTTTTGCGTATTCCCAAGGTGCTTTCATTATAGAACCCTAAATGGTCTATCTACTGTCTTCATACAGAAGACATCAGAAGCAACTTTGTTTTTCCACCAAAAGAAACACTGTGTTTTTTAAATCTGCAGCGTTTGGGGACAGATAGGGCAAGACAGTACATAAACATTTTAAGTGGTTATTTAGTTGCAGTAACTTCTACTGATAAAAACATGGGAAATCCCTTGATCTGACTTATTCCAAAAGGGCATGCGCAGTCTTTCTTCTTGTTTAGGATGTGCCAGTTTGGGTGTCCACTGAACATTTGACCAGTGTAGTTGCAATCCCTGGAACAACAAAAGAAATTTCAGCATCTTGTAGTATCACCCCTTCTCTTAGATGTAGTGATCTTCAAGTTAGTATACATAAGTAGAAGGATTGTGAGGAGCCCAGCCCCCACACTGGGTGATGCAGGGATGCCTTCCTTCCCAAAAAAAACACTGCAAAGAGTAACAGCAAGCAGAATTCTTGTTATTTCCTAGAGTCACAGTTTCATTTTGGAAGTGTTGGGACTTGCAGTCCTGGGTCTAGCTTCTAATATGAAGCCGTGTCAGTGGATAACATCTGTGAAGTACATGTTATTTACAGGCTCAGAGCTTACTTTTCCAGTACTGTTCTAAATAATACTCTTCCAAGGACTTACTTTTAATGATCTTGTCTGAAATATTGCTTTGGACTCTTTTTGTTAGCTTTATGAGTGGATATGGAGGTCAGATGATATACTCATCATAACCTCGATCTGATGTCAAAGATCTCTGTTAGATCTGCAGAAGTACAGAGGACTGGCACGTCATGCATGAGTGAGGACCACATGGCAAACCAAACAATCACAGGTGGCCACCTTACCTTTTAAACCCACAGTGCATTACTAGTCTAGAAGGTATCACTTCTTTCCTGTTATGAAAGAGTTTGCAGAGGATTTGATGACATCAGGTTGGTGTGTTATATATTTGAAATTAAATACTACATGTCTGTTAGATTTTAATATACTTTTAATGTTCTAACTTTGCCCATTAAAGATAGTTTTAAATTCAAATGTCTGTTGTCTCATTTTTTTATCTTCTGCAGGCCTTAGGTCTTTTTTCTTTGTCACATTTTCTAACACTAAATTAAGGTTGTGACAAGAACATACTCCCTGCAGATAAACAGCTTAAAAGTATTTGTTTGGACTCAGCGCACAATACATCAATGTTCTGTATGTAGGAGGTTCAGGGATGTCACATAACAGTAATACAGAGAAACCCTTGAAAACCTTCTTATGTCTGAGACGCTTCATCACCTTAAGACAGAATCTTCCACTTCATGTTCTCTGTTTCTCTTCTCTCACCAGAAAAGTCTAGATGTCACAAAATAGGACAAGGACATAGAAAGGCAACACATATCCTCTTAACACTTTCAATGAAAGAGTCAAAAAGTAGCAAAAATTAATGGAAAAAATCTGACTCAAGATCAATGCTTCCTAATTTAAGTGTCACAGAATCTCAGTCTCAGCCCCTTGGAGCTCCTTCTACTTGGCTGGACTTATTTTCTTCTCCTTCTACTCCTTTGCCAGGGGTGCTGGAAGGTTCTACTCCCATTCTTTTTCTGTACCTAAATGGTGTATGTCGCTCTCCTTCCAGGAGATAAATTATGACAGGCTGATAGCAGTTACCAAATAAAAAAGTGTTAGCCTATCATGGGTGTTACAACCTGAGAAGACCAGCATCAGTCATACCCAGTGTCCTCTTCCAGGTGCCTGCTTCCACATGTCCTTCTGTTTCTGATCCTCTTGTAGGTAAAAGACAAACAAAAAAAAAGCCATTGATAAAACCATTACTTTGAGCCTGCTCAGGAGTACAATCACATTTCAGAGGACAATAACAAAGAATGGAGTAAATTCCACCTTTCTCTATGGGAGGAGATGTTAAGTCATTACATTTTTGAAATTCATGCAAGTGGAGGGCAGGATGGCTAATGCCCCTTATACCACTCTCACAGAAGAGACTGCAAAAGGCCTGAAGAATTATGGAACAGTCCTCTTGGCTGGCTGCACTAACTGTAGATATCTTCCAAAATATTATCCATCATGTATAGTAATATCCTGTTACTATAACCTCAGTCAGTAGAAAGCTATAATCAGTAGCCTATTCCGCAAGAGGCTGGTCAGTGTGGGTAGAAAACCTAAACCTAGTGTGATAATCTTGTGGTGGTCTAAAGTAGAACCCAACCCCTCATTTTCCAGCTGTCAATCCTCCAGATAGAGAATCATGACCTCTAGGCAAATTAGGAAAGTAAATACTTGCATCCTCTTACTATTAACTTAGATGGTGTACTTCTAGTATGACATTTTTGTTGAAGAAATTCATTCTTCAGAAAAATGCATGATGAGAATCTTTAATATATGCTAAGCCTGAGGCTTCCACGGTCTCCACACTTGTCTGTCTGATGGCCCATGTGGCCTATGATGAAGCAGGATCAGTCACTATCCCTTGCCTTTGAAGATTTCTTCTTTAAGAGTCAAGTGTTGTTCAGACTAGAAAATGACAGTTCCCTTAAATTATTGAAGGATGAAGGGCAAACAGTTTCACTGCAGTTGTGAGATTTCACCCTTAATCATGATTATTTTATAAAATGCAGAGGAGCTATCTGCTTGTTTGTGTTAGAATATTTCATAACATTTTATGCCTATTTTTTATGTAGATTATTTGTATTTTACAGGAGTATTGATTGTTTCTCATATGATATTGTTATTTAAGTTCTATGATGGTTATAACTTGATTTTAAGGGTGCATCTTTTTAAATGGGTTTGCACGTTTGGTGCCCCCTCACCCAATAACGCACTTCTCTTTCAAAATACTGCAATTCTTTCCTGCAGTGGATGAACTTTTATGCTCTGTGATGCTCTGAAGAAGACTCAGCCTGCCTTTTCCCTTTCTTTTGATGTACATTCTTCAAATAAGTTTATATTATTCTTGTATTTTTTGATTTGATGGCTTATATCTCTGTGTACCTCTTAGAGCAGGTTTTACCAATTTTCTGACTAAGTTATTAAGGGTTCCCTTGTCAAGTATTCAGGCCTTAGACAATGTTTTACAAAGACGGTTTTAACGTGTGAGTGATATCATGGCAAATAAATTACCTCTACTGACAAATGTCTAATGCCTTCTTTAAGTCCCACTTACAACAAGCATGCATTGTCTGTTGGCAGTAGATTTAACAATGCTATTCAAAGGTCCAGTAGGAATTTACCTTATGAATCATCTTACAGTAAAAAGACTCCAAAAATTTAAAGCAAAACCTTCTGCTTCTTGAAACTTCTTCATGTCTGTGCTCAGCAAATCCACACTTCAGCATCACCATCACCAAAAAAAAAAAAGAGAAACTGTGAGAAAGGTGTGAGGTTTTCCATTTTTCCTACACTTATTGTAGTGCAGCCCCATATACTCAGGCCCAGAAAGTTAGTCACTGGGAAATCTGAGCCTGTGTTCTCACTAACTTCAGATTCTCCCTTTCAGGTGTCACCACAGACACCTACTCTTTCATTTCATTCCTTAATTCCTATTGGGCATATAACATCTCAGTCTCAGTGTTCTGATTGCCTAATATTGGCCATAAAGCACCTGGCCTTTCTAGCACTCCATGAGTGTCAGACCGTGGAAAGCTGAACACCAGAATCGTTTGTACCCTGCTTTCTCAATTCACATGTGATCCATCCTCTACCAGCCCCACTGACATCTGTGCCACTGCCACATGCCCCTGTAGGTCAGATATGCTAATGTTGTGCTGAAGTTGAATTTCCAGATGTCAGACCTCCTGACACTGGTGGGAGAGCTGTTGGCTGTCTGAGGCATCTCTCCTACCAAAATCAACTTTTTATAGTTAACATTTTTTTCAGATTTTCTAGTCCTTCTTACAGCTGTACCATGTTATAATAAGGAGCAGCTTCACTATCCACTTTTCACAGTGGCAGAGATCTACTGTAGCCAAGGTCTGCAGGAAGAATCATGCTATCCATATGTGATGCCTTCTTCTATTTGTGTCTTTCATATTCACTTGTATTATGGGAACAAAGGGTGCTGTGTTGAACCTGAAAATGTTTAGAAGAGTGAGTTATATGCAGTCACTAAGTCTTTGGGTTATGAGAAACAGCATTCTGCAAGTTTGTCCTGAGCTGATAGTTAATCATCTGAAAGAAACCATTCCATGTTAGAAGAAAAGCTTTTTGGAAATTTTGTGTGCTCTTTCAATGTTGACTTTTCCATGGGAGCAATACACATACCTCTCAACCTCTTAGATAAAAAAATCTGGACAAAGCCGTAAATAATGGGGGGACAAAGGCCAAAAAATAGGGACACATATTGTTTCTACAAACTTTTAAAGTTGATAGAATAATAGGTTTTGCATCAGCATGAATTTTTCTCAAGGGTATGAAGTCTGAAGCTCAAATGTCTGCCATTATTTTCTTACTTCAACTCTCAATGATTTGCCAGTCATTTGTCAGAAAACCATAATTTTATGCGAAACAGACCAAAAATAGGAGGCAAAAATCTGGACATTCTTCAAAAATCTGTACAGTTGAGAGGTATGGCAGTACGTCTTCTATATCGTATCCTACAATGACAGGGTCTGTCCTTGATAACACATGCCAGTCCCTTATAATCACCTTACTTCTGTCTGTCACAAATGTCCTTCATCATACTGTGCTTTATGTACTTTATTTACTAATTTATTTATTTAGCATTTATTCACCAGGTAAGCAAACTGGTCTGAGGACCTTTTTCAGCCACAACCTGAGCCAAATAGACAAATTCAGAGTATAAATAACAAGTATAACAAAGAGCTTGTTAGTGAAACACAGCAGTTGCAAATGCATGTAATAAAGCAATGTAAACAAAGTTAAGAAGTATACAGAAAGTACATATTCAAATTATGTATAGGCATGTAAAGGAAATAATCAAATGTGCTGTAGTGAGTAAAGAGATTGTTTAACAAAAAATATATGCATAAATATAAAAGAAAAAAGTTTTCAAGTCTATGCATTGCGTTTGTAGTCTAAGGAGAAGTTTAAGCATTTAAACTGAATCAAAATAAATACAGAAGATGTTTGAGAGAGTTAACCATTATGCCTAGATCAGTTACATTTGTTTTCATTAATCAGACTGACGTGAAGATATTTCTATAATTGTCTGTTTGATGGTTTCAGGCAGAGATTCCATCTTGCTAGAGCAGTTTTGAAGTAAGATCTGTCACAGGTGACAAGAGTGCACGGGTTGTCTTTGTAGCTGTAGGGAAGAAGAATTCTAGGGGGAGTAGGAAGGTGTTTTGATGATGAATTTATTGAGAATTGGGGCAGTGTATTGCATGTAATAGTTTGAACATAACTGCATTAAGGAGAAGAACAGCCCTAGCCCAGATGGTAGCCATTTACCTTATTGTAACACAGTCATGGTCATTCTAGTTTGCGAGGTGAATAAAATATTTGGCTTTCTGCAGATGGCAACTGAGTAATATTTTGTGTTGATCAAAGGACAATGATTGGTAGTCTGTATTCTAACCTGGGAATTAGTATGTTAATAGCTAAAGATTGTTTAGCTTTGATACTTAGCAGATTTGAGATTTTGTATTACAGTGTGAGCTAGGATAATAATTTCTATGTCATTCCCGCAGTGTGTTTGTGAAAGGTAAGGCACTGGTCAGGTAGAAGTGCTAGTTTTTTTTTTTTTGTTTGATGTATGAAACAGGTGTAGTTGAGGGGTCATTAGTCATTATACTTTGTGTAGATTGTAACTGTTGTGGAGTAATGAATAATATAATGGAAGTCTTGAATGCTGACAGCAAATTTATAGTTATGATGCCAATATGAGAGATGGTAGTGAGGTTGTTCTGAAGTTTATGTTTGAGGTGGAAGGGATTAAGAGTCGGACTTGTGACAATATTGTCTAAATACAGGATACAGTTAGTGCAAGGCAGTTCCTAAGGAAGATCATTTAGAAAAGAGAAATAAGAGAGACAACCAATGACAAACCCAAGCAGTATCCCTTCACAGGTTGATCTGAGATGTAGGTGTTAGCTGGTCCAAGATGGATGAAAGTATGGCTGGACAGATAGCTCTGAAACCATGGAATAACATCAGACGAAAAGCCTGTTTCCTGTTAGTTTGTTACGCAGAAGGGAAAAATCAATAGTATTGAAGAACAACATGCAGCTCAGGTAGACTTCCTCCTAGTAAGGAAAGGGTGCTGGGGTAGAGCCAGTGATTGCTAAGTCATACCCAGTTGGCCCACAGCATAAACCACTGGTTGCCTCAATGAGCTGCAAGTAGCAGTCAGAGAAGGTCCTAAGATCAACAGGGACTAGGCTGAATACCTGGAAGTTGACTGGAGAGAAAGCATAACAGTTCAAAGAATTACTCAAGGCTCTAGTGCATCAAGATGAAGAAGAAATAGTTGGAGTTGAAGAAGAATGACCACACCTCAAAACAACATGTGTAAGGACTATAAAACAGAAATGTAGCTGAGCCAAGTGTGGAAGTAAGGTACATAAGGAAAGCTGGTGGTGGAATGTAGACTCCAGGAAGTCATCAAAAGGAGGCAGAAGTGTAGGAAAAAGTGGGAGACAGAAAAGACAGAAAAACTAAGAAAGAATACTGGTTGGCTGTCAAAGAGGCTATGACAAGAGTTGCAAAAGCAAAGAAGAAGACATCAGAGACACTCTACCAGCTTCTGGAAAGTGACTAAGTAGATGGCACAAAGAAACTCTATCAGGTTGCAAGACAAAGACAGAAAGACGAAGAAGAGAGTGATACACCCTTCGGCAGGGATACCAGCAACAACCTGCTCACCTGTCCACAGGACACCAAACGCAGATGGAAGGAGTACCTCCAGCAGCTTCTAAATGAAGAAAATCCTAGAGAAGCTGTACTGCCCCAGACACAGCCTACAATGAAAGATGAAAAGGAGCCCACCCTACAAGAAGTAAGAACAGCACTAAGGAAAATGAAGTCTGGGAAAGTAGCAGCCTGAGATGAGGTCACAGCAGATATGATCAGGATGTTGGCAGAGATAGGAGAGAAATGATTCCTGAAGGTACTTATAGCAGTATGGTAGAAAAGCATATCCCAGATGACTGGAGAATAAGCACTAGTGCCAATATACAAGGGGACATATACAACTGCGGGCAATACAGAGGTATCAAACTCCTGTCACACTGCATGGAAGTCCTGGAGAGGGTGACTGATAAATGAATCAACCGAGTTGTAGAAAGTAAGATGGGAGATGAGCATTTTGGATTCAGATCAGGATTTGGCACAACTGATTTGCTTTTTGCAGTGAGAAAGATAGTTGGAAAGAAGCTAGAGATGAGGAAAGAGTACAACTAGGCATACCTAGACTTGGAAAAAGCATATAACAAGGTCCCAAAAAGCTGATTTGGGCAGTCCTGTTGTGGTTTGAAGTCCCAGAAAACTTGGTAGAATTAGTACAGGCTATCTACAAGGATCCAATGAATTAAGTATGAATAGTGTTTGGACTTGAAGAGGGGTCCTTACTGGGAGTGGGTGTGCATCAGGGTTCAGCCACAAGCATATTGCTGTTCATACAGGTGATGGACTTTCTTAGCAAACAGGTTGTTGGGGACAGATCAGCAAAGCTGCTGTATACAGATGACGTGGCATTACAGGCAGACTCTGGGCAAGAACTTCAGCAAAAGATAGGGAAATGTAATGCAAAATGGGGATGTAGGATGAAACTGAGTACAGATAAGAAAGATGTAATGGTAACAATCTGTGGAAATCAGAAGAAGCTGAGAATTCAGATAGAGAAAATATTGGAGCAGGTTAAAAGCTTCAAGTATCTGGGAGGGGTGGTTGAGCAGAAGGCAAGTCTGAATGAGGAGGTTAGAGCTAGAATCAGAGGAGCTGCAGCCAACTGGCAAAGAGTGTCAGGGGTAGTGTATGACAGAAGAACACCAAAGAAGCTGAAAAGTAAGCTGTACAAACGGTGGTGTGACCAGTACTACTGTATGGTACAAATGGTACTGTATGTGTTTTTTTTTTCAAGATGGCCGTACCCTGTGAGGCAGCAGCTGCTCCAGCTCGAGGAAGGTATGTGCAGTATCTGTGTAAATATCCATCTAATACATCATCAGAAACTACAAAAACAATGAAAACAGGAAGGGAAACAGACACAAGGTTAGTCTATTTCAGAAATACTCTGCTAGACCTTCGGTTTATGGGCTTGGCGTGTAACTGGTTTACAAGGCTGCTTTCTCTAGGGCCTGTGAGGCATAATGAACTGAAAGAGATATTAATATTTTCCAATCTAGACTCAGAGTGCTATGTAGTAACAAATTCAAAGCACATTGCACCTGAAAGTAAGAGACAACAAAAGAGATGTGAAAGATCTAGGAAAAGTGGAACTAGAGCTGGTATCAATGTCAGGCTGAAAGGAAACCCCTACAGACCTGCACTCCCATCTATCATGGTAGCAAATGTTCGATCCCTGGAAAGCAAAATGGACTACTTAAGATTAGACCTAAACATCTATAGAGAGGTAAGAGACTCTTGTATGTTCATCTTCACAGAAACCTGGCTAAATCCTAGTAGCAGTGACAGTACTGTTCATGGGGATGGGCTGTTATTATTTAGAGCAGACAGAAACTAGGCCCTTAGTGGAAAATCCAGGGTAGGTGGAGTTTGCATCTACATAAACAACAACTGCTTCTCAAACTGCGAGAAAGTCTCAACCCACTTCTCTGAGAATATAGAGTTCATGACAGTAAAATGTAGACTTTTTTACCTGCCAAGGGAACTGTCAGCTGTTATCATCTCAGCTGTATACATTCCTCCAAGTGCAAACACAAATGAAGCACTGGCCACACTATACCAGTTAGTCAGCGAAATGCAGAACAAAAACACTGATTATGTTTATAGCACAGCTGGTGGCTTTAACCAGGCTAATCTGAAAACAGTTCTACCACCCTACTACCAGCACATAGACTTTGCCACCAGAGGTGCCAATATACTAGATAAGGTGTACACCAATGTCAAACAGGCATTCAGGGTAAAGCCCCACCCACACCTTGGTGATTCAGATCATCTATCCATTATTCTGACTCCAGTCTACAGGCCATTACTAATCAGAGAGAAAACATCCAAGAAGCAGATAAGAGTCTGTCCAGAAGGAGCAATCTCTGCACTTCAGGATTGCTTTGAATGCACAGACTGGAACACATTCAACTAAACTGCCACTGCAAGAGTACACTGAGTCAGTAGTAGGATTCATATCAAAGTGTGTGGATGACATGACAGTCATCAAAACATCATCACACGTGCCAACCAGAAACCCTGACTCACAAGTGAAGTGTATGGGCTCTTGAGGGCACGCAACACAGCCTTCAATTCTGGAAGATGAGGAAGCCATCAGGTCAGACAGAGCAAACCTGAAAATGGGAATTAAAACAGCAAAAAGGGCATATGGTCAGAAGATCCAGAGTCATTTCATTGACCTCAGAGAATCAAGGCGAATCTGGCAAGGCATACACTCCATCACAGATTACAGGAACACGTCAGCACAGTGCAATGACAATACTGACTTTCTCAACAAACTAAACACCTTCTTCAACAAGTTTGAGGAAAGAAATAGCACAACTGCAATGAAAGCTCCTACCAATCAAAAGGATGAAGTACTATGTCTCAACCCTACTAATGTTAGAAGAACTATGCACATGGTTAACCCAAGGAAGGCAGCTGCACCCAACATCCTGGGATGGGTGCTTAGAGAATGTGCTGAGCAACTGACACATGTTATCTACAACATCTCACCAAGTCTGGCTATCACACTCAAGTACTTTAAAACTACAGCTATAATATTTATCCCAAAGATGTCCACACTGTTGGACCTAAATGACTATCGCCCCACAGCAGTCACCTTGGTAGTAATGAAGTGCTTTGAGAAGTTGGTCAAGGAGTGTATAACATCCAGTCTCCCTGCGTCCTTAGATCCATTCCAGTTTGCATATTGACCAAATTGCTCCAAAGAAGATGCTGTCTCAATGGTGTTTCACTTATCCATGGCCCACCTGGAAAACAAGAATTGTTATGTGTGAATGTTGTTTACAGACTTTAGCTCTCCCTTCAAAATAGTGATCCTCCAACACATGATAAAGAAACTTGACCAACTGGGAATAAACACACCTCTATGCAATTGGATACTGGACTTCCTCACGGACAGACCACAGACAGTACACATTGGAAATAGCACATCTGAGGGCATCACTATGAATACGGGGGTTCCTCAGGGCTGTGTACTGAGCCCTCTGTTGTTCACCTTGTAGACTCAAGACTGCACAGCCAAGTTCAACTTTAACCACATCATCAAGTTTGCAGATGATACAACTGCTGTAGGTCTTGTCAGCAATGATGACAAATCAACCTATAGAGAGAAAGTTAGTCAGCTCATCATCTGGTATCAACTATGTCTCACTAAACGTGAACAAGACCAAAGCAATCATTGTGAACATTAGAAGATGACATAAAACACACTCTCCATGAACAATCCACAATGAAATAGTAGAGAGTGGAAAACACTAAATTCTTAGGGGGAACAAATCACAGATGACCTAACATGGAGCATTAATACTACTGTCATTATAAAGAAAGCACAGCAACACCTTCATTTCCTGTGAAAGATGAGAAAGGCAAACCACCCCTCTCCAATCCTTACTATCTTTTAATGACATACCATAGAGAGTATACTAACCAACAGTTTCACAACCTGGTACAGTAACTGTTCCACCTCGAACAAAAAAGGCCCTTCAGAAAGTGGTTAAGGTAGCAGAGAAAAATCATTGGATCCACGCTCCCTGCCATCCAAGAAATACACCTGTTGCAATGTCTCATTAGGGCAAACAGGATTATCAGAGACATTATCCACCCTGTCCATGGACTGTTCACCTATTTATCTTCTGGTAAATGCTACTGCAGTATGAGATGCAGAACAATCAGATACAACAGACCATCAGACTACTAAACTCATACTAACTCAACACTGTGCTGAACTCTCAACTCTGAAAAGGTTGTTGGAATTTCCACCAGTAGTATGACATGTTTCTGTGCAATAACTTTGGGTGCAGTAATCCCACTGGGATTCTCTCAATTCATATTCTTATGCAATCCTAAATGTGCAATAATGATTACAGCAATCCTAAATGTGCAATAATGATTACTGCGAAGTCAACTATAGTTAGTTAAGAGACTAAGGCAATAATGTCTGTCATGTCTGTAATAACTGTTGTAATTCAGATCGTCTATATGTGAAAATGCCTCCATTTTGAGAAGGAGTAACAACATTTCGTTCAGTGATGCACAAGTTGTATAATCTGAATGACAATAACATTTACTTTGACTTTGACTTGACAGAACAGTTGAGGAAGCTAGAGGGGATGGAGATGAAATGCCTAAAACAGAAAGTACTATGAACACCATGTGACAGATGAAGGAATGAGGGCAGCAGAGCAGAAGCCAGAGTAGCTCCAATTGCAGAGAAAGTCAAAGAGAACAGATTTTGGTGGTTTGAGCACATGTGGAGAAAAGGTGAAGACAATTTGGTGAAGAAGATATAGAACAGGCAGAGTCAAGAGGAAAGAATGACATCCAACAAAGAGATGGTTGTGTAAGAGATGACCTTCGGCAGTCAGGCATGATTGTCGAAGAAGGTAGGACAGTGGCATTAAATTGGGAGAGATGACAGTTGAAATGACACTCTGACCCCATATAGAAAATGGAAAAACTGGGTTGATGCTGCTGCTGCTGATAGTGATGACTGAAGAGGTTTTTAAGATTAAAGAGTACAGTAGCAGTTAGTCTTGCTCCATCTGAGAGTACATGTCATGAAGTGAATAACCCCTTACCCCATCCTTCCTCTAACTTTATCCCACACACACTTGTACATAGATTAAACCGATATCTTTACCTAACCCTTCTTCTTACCCTAACACCCCTCAACACACACACAAACACACAGAAACACAGAGATGCACATTCCCACCAGTAATACATAACCTTACCTTTGTTGACAAAACATAGTCGGTACAAATGACATTTGCTCAATCCACCATTTGTAAACAGTACTCTCACTTCACTTTGTCAAGCAAAGCAGTATCAGACAAAATGTAGTGAAAGTGTGTGTGTGTGTGTGTGTGTGTGTGTGTGTGTGTGTGTGTGTGTGTGTGTGTGTATACTTATATATATATATATATATATATATATATATATATATATATATATATATATA